>NC_089669.1:425000-732500 GCF_037042795.1 Molothrus aeneus
GTGCCTCTTTGCATCCCATTTCATAGATCTGTGGCAGGAAGTCTAATAAGTTAGGAAGTTTAACACACTTATTTTATATGTAATGTAGTCATTTCTCTATCTGCCATTCTCAAGAAGTTCTTTTTTTCTCCTTGCTGTTGGAATCTATCTGGATTGAATCATCGAATCATTATTCCTGATGTTCCACAAGTCTTGTTCTGAATATTTTTAGAATTTAAAAAATGAGATTTCTGCTTGGGACTTTTTTGTTTATAAATTTTGCATAAATCTGCAATACAAAAGCAGCAAAAAGAATTCAACTGACTCTTTTCAAGAGCAGGATCAGCTTGTGATGTGCAGAGCAAAACCATTGGGTTTAACAGGCTGAGGGGCTGGAAGAGAACGAAGCAATTAAGGGGAAGGAGGGATGTGGAAATGAGGGTCACTTGCACTTTACAGAAAACCAGACCAGCACTGAGTTATCTCTCGAGCTGTCAGGGCTTGGAAAATCCAAGGACAGCAAGGCAAAGGCTCTCCTGACGTGGCTGTTCCCATATTGAGTGGCAGTAACACCGAGGCTGAGGAAAGAAACTCCTGTCAGGGCAGCTTGAGCCCTGAAAGGTCACGGTTTTGTGCTGGAATGGGCAGCCAGGCACTGCAGCCCAGCCTGGGAAGCCTCTGTGTCCTCTCTGGGGGTGCCCAGGAGGGGCTGGAGAGGGGCTGGGACCCTCCTTGGGAAAGAAGGAGCCCTGGGAGCCTGAGCTGAGCCCCAGAGCCAGGCAGGGCACAGGGAGCAGGGGAGGGACAGAATTTACAGTGATGGTCCAGGGGGAGAATTTGTGTGCATGGTCCAGACGGGTCAGCAGCTCAGCCCTGGGCACAGGGAACATTGCATTACATTACAGACAGTAATGGCTGTTCCTAGGATCTCTATTGGTTTTGCCTGGGGGTTCATTAGCAGGGGAAGGGGTTGAACCATCATTTTCGGGGTATGGGCCTGATATCTTGTTTAGCTGGCCCTACCTGATAAAGGAAGCATGGGGGATTTTGATTCCTCTAGTGCAGGTTCATTTCCTGCTTTTCTGGGTGCTAGGAAACGAGAGGGCTGGTCTACCCCCATGTTCACTTTACCATAGTGGCCCTTGGTGCTCAGGCACTGGAGGAGCTGGGCAGAGGGCACAGGGCAAGGGGAGAATTTGTGTTCATGGTCAGGGCCCACCGTGCCCCCCAGACCCCAGCCGTGGCAAGGGGGGCTGGAGAATCACAGGGCTGGCTGGAAATTGCTCTCAGCTGGCGGGGCTGTCAAGGGCAGGGGAGGTAATTCCTGCCCAGCTTCACTCCCTGTGCAGAACAGAAAGGGCAGCCACGCAGCTCTCCCCCTTTTTGGAAGAATTACAATGCAGTTGGAGTATTTTTAGTAAGGCCTTAATTAAATCATCAAAATATTTCAGGCTGATGTTCATCAGCAAGTAAATTCAGGGAACAGGACAAGAAAAGCAGCTGTACATTATTTTTCTGAGTAATGATACTTGGACCTCTGTGCAATAGAAAGTGGGGAAAAAGTAAATTATACAGAAAATGCATTCAGGAAGGTTTTAATGTTATTACAAACCTTCATTATAATGTATGATCAAGCATGTAAGTGAAAATCTTAGGACCCGAGGGTAACATATCTATTCTGGTGGACATTAAAATTTCCATTTGATGCTTAAGCAAAATCTAATCTGACTTCTGATTTTGCAAAATATTTTAGGGTAATTAGACATGTTTGTGCTTTATTGATTCTCAAAATGAACATAAGTATGTGGGGAATTGCTAACAGTCTGGATTAAAGAAAAAAAGACTCCTTGCTTTGCAAAAGTTCCTGTAATTAAATCACTCTCTGCAAATGTGACCCTCATTATCCTGGATGGAAATGAATGCAGGAACAGGTAAGGGAGTTGAAAATCATAATGATCATAAAAGTGAAGCTTTAGTGTTTAGATGAAAGTTTGTTTTCCTATGGTTTTCTTCCCACAGCCCAGCCTGAGGCACTGGCCCTGTTTGGGGCCATACAGCGCACAGTCACTGCTCCCTTCGCCTTTCTGCCCTCCCACAGGCACAGCCCGAGGCACTGGCCCTGTTTGGGGCCATACAGCACACAGTCACTGCTCTGCTCACCTTTCTGCCCTCCCACAGCACAGCCCAGGCACAGCCCAGCCCAGCCCGAGGCACTGGCCCTGTTTGGGGCCATACAGCGCACAGTCACTGCTCTGCTCACCTTTCTGCCCTCCCACAGCACAGCCCAGCCCAACCTGAGGCACTGGCCCTGTTTGGGGCCATACAGCACACAGTCACTGCTCCCTTCGCCTTTCTGCCCTCCCACAGCACAGCCCAGCCCAGCCTGAGGCACTGGCCCTGTTTGGGGCCATACAGCACACAGTCACTGCTCCCTTCACCTTTCTGCCCTCCCACAGGCACTCCGGCACAACCAGGCCACTTTCTGCAGAGCTGCCTCTCCAGGTGGCTGAGCTGCAGAAACACCCCAGAGTCCCAGAGCATCCTCAGGCTGGAGCAGCTCATTTCCCTGCCCCAGCCCCGGGGATGGGGCACCAGGGGCTGCAGAAACACCCAGACCCTGTGAGCATCCTGAGACCCCAGCAGCTCATCTCCCGCCCTAACCCTGGGCATGCAGAGGCTGCAGAAACACCTGTGAGCATCCTGAGGCTGCAGCACATCATCCCCCTGCCCCAGCCCCGGGGATGGAGCACCAGGGGCTGCAGAAACACCCAGACCCTGTGAGCATCCTCAGGCTGCAGCACAGCATCCCCCTGCCCCAGCCGCGGGGATCTGGGGTTAGAGGCTGCAGATCCAGCCCAGCCAAGCCCAGGGTGCCTCGGGGACCCGCAGCTCAGGGCACAAAGAGCCCTTGGTGCCAGCCCTGCCCGGCTCTGAGCAGTGATGCTGCCAGGGATTGAAGCCTGCTCCAAAGGCACAAAGGGACAGCAGTTCAGCTGGTTCGAGCAGATGGCTGGGTAACATTTGTGTGGAGCTGCAGGTCCCCAGCAGGGCCGTTCTGCTCCCATTCTCTGCTCTCTGCTTCCCTGGGATGCTCTCTGGGGTGAGCTCAGCGCTGGGACCTGCCCAGCCCTGCAGTCAGATGGAGCCATAAATAAGCAATAACAGAGCTAAGTGTCGGATTTATGGGGAGCTCAAAGGCAAAGAGGAGCAGCAGCAAGGTCACACCCATGGTTAAGCGTCCCTGACACAGCTCGCTCCTCTCCCTCCTCCCCTTCCAGAGCCCCTGCCAGCTCTGGAAAGCACCAGAACTGAATTTTTGTGTGCATTTCTCGCTTTGGCCTCCTCTGCATGCTGAAACCAGCTGGTCTGCCCCCAGTGCAGGCGTTTTCCCCTTGCAATGCCAGGGCTCCAGAGCCCAGGGGGATGAGGGACAGTGCCCTGGCTCTGTAGCGTGGCAACAAGTGCTAAGCAACAGAGCCAGCCACAGGCCTGGGCTGGGCTTCATCTGCTCAGGGACCCTCCCTGCAGGGTGCTTGTGTGCCAGACAGCTGTGTGCAGCTGCATTGCTCACACAATGAACCTGTCTGAGTCCTGCTCAGGGACCCTCCCTGCAGAGTCCTGCGTGCCAGACAGCTGTGTGCAGCTGCACTGCTCACACAATGAACCTGAGTCCTGCTCAGGGACCCTCCCTGCAGAGTCCTGTGTGCCAGACAGCTGTGTGCAGCTGCACTGCTCACACAATGAACCTGAGTCCTGCTCAGGGACCCTCCCTGCAGAGTCCTGTGTGCCAGACAGCTGTGTGCAGCTGCATTGCTCACACAATGAACCTGAGTCCTGCTCAGGGACCCTCCCTGCAGAGTCCTGTGTGCCAGACAGCTGTGTGCAGCTGCATTGCTCACACAATGAACCTGAGTCCTGCTCAGGGACCCTCCCTGCAGAGTCCTGCGTGCCAGACAGCTGTGTGCAGCTGCATTGCTCACACAATGAACCTGTCTGAGTCCTGCTCAGGGACCCTCCCTGCAGGGTGCTTGTGTGCCAGACAGCTGTGTGCAGCTGCACTGCTCACACAATGAACCTGAGTCCTGCTCAGGGACCCTCCCTGCAGAGTCCTGTGTGCCAGACAGCTGTGTGCAGCTGCATTGCTCACACAATGAACCTGAGTCCTGCTCAGGGACCCTCCCTGCAGGGTGCTTATGTGCCAGACAGCTGTGTGCAGCTGCATTGCTCACACAATGAACCTGAGTCCTGCTCAGGGACCCTCCCTGCAGAGTCCTGTGTGCCAGACAGCTGTGTGCAGCTGCATTGCTCACATAATGAACCTGTCTGAGTCCTGCTCAGGGACCCTCCCTGCAGAGTCCTGTGTGCCAGACAGCTGTGTGCAGCTGCATTGCTCACATAATGAACCTGTCTGAGTCCTGCTCAGGGACCCTCCCTGCAGAGTCCTGCGTGCCAGACAGCTGTGTGCAGCTGCGCTGCTCCCCAGAGCCTGCCTGAATGGCTGGGGCTCATTCAGGAGTTCAGTATCCCCGCCCTGCCTGGCAGTGTGGCAGGAAGGGGAGCCCGCTGCAGTGCACGCTGCTCTGGCCAGGGCTCTGCCAGGGCTGCAGCACGAGGTGCAATCCCCTGCAGGTGCTGCTGGGTGAGGTGTGTCCCCTTGGGCTGCCCAGGGGTGGATCACAGCTCCCCAGGCTCTGATGGAGCCCATTCCCAAGGGACAGAGCGGTGTCCATGCAGCCCTGTGCCGAGGCGTTGCCCCTGCTCCTGGCATCACACAGGCTTGGAATGGCTTTTGTTGGAAAGGACCTTAAATCCCATCCAGTCCCACCCCCTGCCAGGGCAGGGACAGCTTCCACTGTCCCAGGTCACTCCAAGTCCTGTCCAGTCTGGCCTTGGACACTGCCAGGGACCCAGGACAGCCCCAGTTTCACTGGGCGCCTGTGCCAGGGCCTCAGCACTCTCACAGGGAAGAATTTCTCCCTAATATCTGATCCAAACCTTCTCCCTTTCAGTTTAAGCCGTTTCCCCCCGTCCTGTCACTCCAAGCCCTCACAAAAATCCCTCCCGGCTCTCTTGGAGCCCCATCAGGGGCTGGAATTGCTGTGACAGGGCTGCTCCTGCCCGGGCTGTGCCAGGAGCTCAGACACAGCCCCACTGAGACGCACTGGGCACCAGGAATTCACTGCAGGGCAGGGAACAGACAAACCCCAGTGCCAGGGAGGAGAACGCCCTGCCCCTGGCCAGGATTGCAGCACAGGCAGAGAACCTGCCCTGGGAGAGGCTGTGAGCACCAGGGGCACAGGAAAGAGAAAAGGAAAGGAAAAGAAGAGAAGAGAAGAGAAGAGAAGAGAAGAGAAGAGAAGAGAAGAGAAGAGAAGAGAAGAGAAGAGAAGAGAAGAGAAGAGAAGAGAAGAGAAGAGAAGAGAAGAGAAGAGAAGAGAGAAGAGAAGAGAAAAAAGAAAAGAAAAGAAAAGAAAAGAAAAGAAAAGAAAAGAAAAGAAAAGAAAAGAAAAGAAAAGAAAAGAAAAGAAAAGAAAAGCTGGGCAGCAGAACCTGCCCTGGGAGCAGCTGAGGAAGGTCTCTGGCAGGACAGACTGCTATCTCCTGTCTGTCTGCTCTCTGTTGTCACCCTCAGCGGTAAATAAATCCAGGTGGCCACAGAGACAGGGCTGAAAGTGATGCTTCCCCATGGCACACTGGATTTTCTGTCACTTGGCACTAAATAAGCCATGGCAGATTTGAAAGCGCCACAATTGCTGAAAAAATAACCTTAATAAAGTGGGTATAAATAATTGTATAGCAGCATTTCTACGTATTGGAATTGTTTATGCAGGTAAAATTTAATAGCAGAGGTGTGACCACATTTATAACAGAGTAATCAGTGTGCAGTTCCACAAAGGCAGTGTGTTTGCTCACAGGAGACAACCCTAATGTCTTTTAAAAAGTCATTAGGTTTAAGTAATAGCCAGCACCCAAGTACTCGATCAGGCAGATAGAGAACAAATCAACTTTTATTGCCAGGCAAAAACTAGAAAACCTAATTCCTTGGAAGCTAATAAAAATTTTATAATTTTTTTTTGAGTCAAATAAGTGCAGGGTTTATTACTTTGTAGACATCTTCATAAAACCTGGAGCAAACCTAATCTAGATGAAAACAACAGCTGTGAGGCACAATATATTTGACCAAGATGGATGCCTCAGAGGTATGATATTCATTAGCTCACTAATTCCAAATGGTAAACAAGGTTTAATTAATTTTGATTTGCAGCTGCAATGGCCGGCTGGCCCTGCAGAGGTGCACAGGATGTAGCTGCTGGAGGAGCTGGCACGTTCTCCTGGCATGTCTGCTGGGAGAGGCTTGGGGAGCAGAAGAGGATGAGTGACTGTGCCCGTGCTCACAGGGGCCCCAGGGAAGGGACGAGGATCTGACTCCGTGTTTCCGGAGGCTTGATTTGTTATTTTATGGTATATATCACATTAAAGCTATACTAAAAGAATAGAAGAAAAGGTTTCATCAGAAGGCTGGCTAAGAATAGAATAGCAAAGAATGATAACAAAGGTTTGTGGCTCAGACTCTCTGTCCGAGCCAGCTGGGCTGTGATTGGCCATTAATTAGAAACAACCACATGAGCCAATCCCAGATGCACCTGTTGCATTCCACAGCAGCAGAGAACCATTGGTTACATTTTGTTCATGAGGCCTCTCAGCTTCTCAGGAGGAGCAATCCCAAGGCCAGGATTTCCCATAGGAGATGTCTGTGACAAGTGTGGGATTTCTTCTTCCCTGTGAGGGCGGCAGCCCTGGCAGTGCAGCCCCTGCCCCTGCACACCTGGCAGTGCCCAGGGCTGGGGGCACCTGGGACAGGGGAAATGCCTGGAGGGTCTGCAGACCCCAATTCCAGGTGAAACAGCAGCACAGAGCTGCTCCAGTGAAAACAGAGACAGGCACCAAACCTGCATGGGCAGGACATTGAAATATCCCAGTAAACAATGTGCTGAGCATTCCAGAGTTGTGACAGGAGCAGCGCCTTTGTCCCTGGCTGTCCTGGGGGAGGATGGGACGCTGTGCCCATCGCTGACCCTGGAGGGGCCCTGCTCCGAGGAGAAGTGTCACTGTCACCTCTGGGTGACACCAGGACACGCACTTGTCTTGTATTTGTGAACTACAAATGTATTTAATTCAGGCTTGAGGCAAAGTCATGGCTCGCAGCCCTTCAGTGCCCTGCTGAATTTGAAACCAGCTTGCAAAACTGTTCCCAAAATAACCCTGTGAGCCTCTTTTATCCAGAGAAATGTACAAAATATTTTTGTTCACAGACAGAGGTGCAAAGAATTTAAATGTCACCACTCTCCCTGGAGGAGAGGATGGGTTTGGGGACCATTTCCAATCAGAGTCAGTGCTGGATCCCTGGACAGCAGGGGCTGTGGGGTGGCAAATCCTTGGCAAGGTGTGCCAGGGTGATGGTACCACTGTGAGAAAAGCTCTCAGAGTGTACAAAAACCCCACCCCAGCACCTTTCCCATGGGTTTCCTGAAGCCACCCCTGTATAAATCCTTACCAGCCCCAGAGGCTCCTGTTCCTGCTGCAGGTGGAGCAGCTCTGCCCAGATCCTCCCCAGGGCTGGGCCTGCAGTGGTGCCACGTCCAGGGCTCACCAGGAACCTGCAGCAGGGAGATACAGGAATTTACACCCAGGGAGGCTTTGTTGATAAATAACCAGAGCTGGAAATATGCTTTAATGAAGCACAACAACAATTAGCATTATTCACATTTCTCCCTCAAAACATATACAAATATATGCACTTAAAGAATGATGATGTTTTGAGTAATCACAGCTAAATAAATAGAACAGAAACTTTGTGCACTTTATGCAAAAGAGTTTGCTGGCTGCAGTGTTTCAAGTTTCATTTAAAAATAAGAGATTGGAATGAAGGCTATGCCCCAAACCCATGGCTTTTCATTTTCAAGGGCTGTGGCCATAATGTAACAGTGAATATATGAAAATATCTGTCTTCTGCAGCCCATCACGCCATAGCTGCTGTGCCTAACACAATCTGCCATAGCACACCAAGACAACAGCTCACAGACACTGAAAAGAAAGTTTATTCTCTTGCAAGCCCCTCTTGGTCTGGTTTCCTCATTTGCCTATTAATTGCCCACTGTGCAATTAATTACGCACAGTTCAGGTACAGTCCTTGTAGCCCTGCAGAAGAGAGCTGATCAAGTCCTGCAGACATTCCCAACATCTCCCCTCTCCTCCTGTGCCCTGGGTTCATGCAGGGACCTGGAGAACCCAACAGCACCAAAGAACAGGACAAAAACTGTTTGCTTGAAATATTCAGGTCAGTCTTGATGAATAATGAATGCATCCACAGAAATGGGGCTCAGCCACACACAAAACAGTGGCTAAATTAATCAGGTAATTTAATGGCAAGGAGTAATTTGACATTTTGTGTCTCGCGGGTGCTGCTTCCACAGCTGCCCTCCAGGCATCCTGGCTTATTCTCATCGCTGCAGGCTGGACTTTCTTAGAGCAAGGCTTTTAATTATGCAGGCTGGGCTTCTTTACTGTGAGGCTTTTAATTATCCTTAGATCAATACTGCTCATCAGCTCCGAGGAAAACCTTCCCCTCCTGGGGAGTTACAGGAGCACACTCTGAGTCAAACAGCCCTGGGGGAAGGGACAGTGACTGCCCTGGCCTGTGGGGTGCCAGGGGTCACTGCCCTGGCCTGTGGGCACCAGGTGTCACCATCCTGGCCTGTGGGGTGCCAGGGGTCACCATCCTGTGGGGTGCCAGAGGTCACTGTCCTGGCCTGTGGGGTGCCAGGGGTCACTGTCCTGGCCTGTGGGGTGCCAGGGGTCACTGTCCTGTCCTGTGGGGTGCCAGGGGTCACTGTCCTGTGGGGTGCCAAGGGTCACCATCCTGGCCTGTGGGGCACCAGGTGTCACCATCCTGGCCTGTGGGGTGCCAGGGGTCACCATCCTGGCCTGTGGGGCACCAGGTGTCACCATCCTGGCCTGTGGGGTGCCAGGTGTCACTGTCCTGATTTTGGGGTACCAGGTGTCCCTGTCCTGCCCTTTGGGTGCCAGGGGTACCCCAGGGCGTCACTGCCCTGATCTTTGGGGTACCAGGGTGTCACTGTCCTGCCCTCTGGGGTGCCAGGTGTCACTGTCCTGGTTTTGGGGTACCAGTGTGTCACCATCCTGCCCTTTGGGGTGCCAGGTGTCCCTGTCCTGCCCTGTGGGTGCCAGGGGCACCCCAGGGTGTCACTGCCCTGTCCTGTGAGCAGTGGGGAGTCACACCCTCGGTGGGGCGTCACTGTCCCATGGTTTGGAAGAGCCTCAGGCCAGCCTGGGGTACCACAGACCCTCAGCACCCCCCTGCCCTCCCAGGACAGGTCTGCAGGAGGTGGCTGCACCCTCCAGCCTGGATCAGATGGCAAAAATCAGCCACAAGGAGCAGCTCCTGCTGCTGCCCTGCAGAAACACAAGGAGAATTAACAACGATATTTTTCATGCTGAGAGCGATTTGAATTTTTTACAAAACCCCCATCAAGGCTCTCAGCCTGGCGTGTGCCTTTTCTCCCTCTTGTTCTCCTTTCCATCTGCACTCTGGGAACAGATGCACCTTCCCTCTGGGCCCTGCTGGGCCCTGCTGGGCCGTTCCCAGAGCCAGGGCAGCCTCAGCACGGCCGGTCCCGGCCCCTCCCGGCCCCCCAGGCCATCCCCGGCCCAGCAGAGCAGCGACTGCAGCCAGTGAGTCTGGCCTGGGGCAAACACCTCCTCTGCTTGGTTATTTTACGTTTTTTCGGAGCCTTTCAGCCCAGGGTGCTTGTTGCTACTCCGGCATCAACAACATTAACAAGCTCTGACATCTCATAAATTTCCCTTGGTAAAACAAAAGAGAAGCAAATCGAAAAACAAGTTTCATCAGTACAGGGGGTTTGGTGCTTTGAAATGTTTCCTTCCTTTTCCATGCCATGTATTTTATCCTGCTGGTGTCTCTCTGCTGCAGCCAAACTGCCTGGGACAGCAGCAGCTGGAACACACTCCCTCCCTTTGGCTGTGGGTAGAAACTGCTGAGATAAAGGGAGATCTGATTAAGAAAAATATAAATAGATCCAATGCGAGCCCTATTATAAAAATATAACAAGTCTGGAAATAAGAGAAAGCAGATTAACCCTGCTAATATTTTCTTTCAGTTTAAAGCCATTCCTTGTCCCATCATAATGATCAAATAGGTAATATAAATTATAGATCAATAGAATGTTTTACATTGGAAAAGACCTGAAGGATCATTGAGTCCAACCATTAACCCCACACTTCCCAGGCCACCTTTAAGCCACGTCCCCAGCTGAACAAGCAGCACTGCAGGGTCACTCCCACTCATGTGCCTCAGTTTCCCCTTTTGAAACGTGTACAGTAATAACTGGTAATTGTGATAAAGTCTTTGTAACACTTTATGCAGAAATTGGGCAGTTGAAACTGGGGTTGATCATCACAGTCACCAGGAGCTCGCTCAAACAGCCTCTGCCAGGCAGCCCTGGGCCCTCTCCACACCTCCCTCCTTGCTCTCTGTGATTCTCTGCCAGTGCCCGAAATACAAATTGCCTTTCTTAGGGAATGGGGAATCTCCTGCCTGGGAGCTGCAGAGTTTGTGCTCAGGCTGCAGCATCTGCCTCCCGTTCCCTGCACCAGGCTGGCAGCGCTGCTCCTCCAGGTGCCATCGGGAGCTGAAGGGATGGAGCAGCCACGAGGGACTTTATCAACCCCTGGCACCCCTAACACAAACCCCAGGCTGGGCTTTTTTCCAGTTACTGCTCTGTTGTTAGAACAACACATAAATTACCATTAAAATGATGCTACTGGGAGCCAGTGAGAGGTGGAAGAGAAAAACTGATTTTTCCAAGGATAAAATTATTCAGCATCAACATTGGGCAGGTGAAACGGAATTTTTGGACTCAACATCCTCTGCTTTATAACGAGGCAGAGTATTTTCCTTACGGATCCAGTTCTTGAAGCCCTGGAGCTCCTGACTGTGTCCTCTGCTTTACTGCCACAACATAAATACCAGGAGTTATGGCTGCAGCAAGCACTCTGCACACTGCTGAGCTGGTTTGAATTTAATAGGAGTTTAATATCAGCATCCCAGAGTGCCAGGGCAGCTGTGGGGGGGCAGCTGTGTTTGTCCTGCTTTGCTTTCTGCATTCAGCCTTTGACCCCAGACACACCATCCCTGCCCTGGGTGCAGGAGGGGTTTTCCAATTAAACCTCTTTGCAATAACAGGCAGAAGGACACCTGGGGAACGGGGACATTTTCACGTTTTTGGGGAATATTTGGCAGCTGCTTTGCTGTCATCCAATAGTAAAGGTGGTGGCACAGGGCTGCTGCCCCTTGGGGGAGCTGGGCTGTGTTTTGGGGCTCTGGCTCCTTTGTGAGGGCCGGGCACAGCCGGGTCCTGGGGGGACTCAGGCAGGGATGGCAGCTCCTCCCTGGCCCTCAGCACCACTGCCTGCCTCTGCCAAGAGGAGATAAACTGATACAGACCAAAAAGATTGGAGAATGAACTCCGTGTCAGGCAGCTCTGGCGTTATTAAGCTTATCTTGGGAGCAGACAGAAAACTAAGAGACAGAATGTCAATTAATTTGAGTGCAAGAATTCCCTGGGCCGGCGGCTCAGGAAGGCAGGAGCTGCCCAGATGGCAGTGTCAGGAGGAAATGGATTTCTCTGCACAGACCCAGGAGCTTGAAACCCTTCTCATTTCTATTTGCTTAAAGATTCTGCTCAGTGTAGAACAATTTGGGCTGGGTGAGTGCTGATTTCCAGCAGTAATTGATGCCCTAACAGAGAAGAAAACTCCCCATGAACAAAGCCAGGATGGGACGAGGAGTTCTGGGAAGTGAACAGACTCATCCATCAGGACTGGGACGTGCTCCCAGCAAACCATCCCCTCCTGCTGCTGCCCACAGTGCCCACAGTGCCCACAGTGCCCACAGTGCCAGCCCTGCTGCCAGGAGGGGACCCGGGGCCCCACCTGTGCTCAGAGGATCCCGCTTGGCTTCACTTGGGTTTGATCCCTGGCAGGACCTTGCGCGGGGGCCATGGAGGAGCTCACAAACAATGCCCAGCTCCCTGCCTGGCCCTGCAGGGGATTGATCAGCTGGGAATCGCACACGGAGCTCATTCAATGTCCTCCTGCCCTGTCTGTGCACCCACAGCAGGCCCAGGGATGCTGCTTGCATCCATCACAGCAAAGCCCGTGTCATTCTGTCCTTCCATCCATCACAGGGGCAGCAAAGCCCTTGTCATTCTGTCCTTCCAGCCCCATCTCCTCCCAAGCAGCTGCCACGGCACACAACTGTCCAAAGATCTCCTGTGGCCTGAGCCATCTCTTGGTGTTTGCACAAATGTAGGGCAAATGAGAATTGAGTGGGAGCGGGGCTGGCCTGTGGCTCTTTCTGCATCCCTTTGTGATGCTGTGTGGAAGGAAATCATCAGCTGATGGCCACAAGGCTCGGGGAAAGGTTTCTGCAGATGTTTCAGGAAGATCCTGATGGAACACGTGCCATCCCACACACTGCTCCCCAGGCACAGCCTGCTCTCCATCAGCGCTTTCTCCTCCTGGTTTCAAAGCTGCTTTTCTCTTGCTACACCAAAGTACTGAGAGTTTTTACTCCTGTACAACACTCCTCCTGCTCCTTGTTTAGGCCCTCCATGGCTGGTGGAAAAAATTTAATTAAAAGCTGCTCTGCTTTTATGTCCAACATGCTTCAAGTGGCAATACATCTTTTTGATGCTGGAATTGCCTGCTTGGAATTTCTGACACCCTCCCAGCAGCTGGTGCAAGGCAGCCCTGGAATTAGAGCAGGGAGCTGGATGGAAACCACCTGGTGTGGCCACAAAATCCTCTGCATCTCTGCTTGTGCTGCCAATTATAGCAGTGGCTGGATTCCAGCTGATGTCCTGGGAAAACAAGACTGTAGGCCTGGAGATTAGGGGAAAAGTGCTGAAACCTTCCCAGCCACCTCCTCACGGCAGCTCACTGCCTTCTGCCACCCTCAGTTCATTCCCTGGCCCTGGAAATGTCTCAGATCCAGGATTGCTCCCTGCAGAGCAGAGCAGAGGGCTCATGGACGAGGGGAAATCTCCTCCCGGTTCCCATCCCTTGGGCCTCAGCCCGGGGACGCACAGAAGGGGGTTCAGCCCCTGGCCCTGGGTCAGCCCTGTGTGTGACCCCCCGGGCTGGTCTCAGCCTGGGCTGGCCACAGCAGGAGGAGCTGGGGCCACCCCTTGGGCTCCGAAAGCCTCCTCAGCTGTGCCCGAGGGGGTCCGTGGTGCCTGGCCCATGGCACAGCCCTGGCCTGGCAGGAGGCGAGCCGGGGACAGGGGCTGCAGAACCCGGGCTTTACCCCCTGCCCCTATGGAGAGCCAGCAGGGCTCTGGGGGCTCCTTTGGGACTGCTTGTGGCTGCTTCAGCTTCTGAGCCAGGGCAGCACCCAGCACATCCTGACCATGGCCAAAGAAATTCCATTTTTTCCTCTCTTTCATGGAGTGAAATGTTAATAGAAAGCTGCAAAATGGATTCTTTGTCCTTTTATCAAACCAGCCTGCACAGCCTCAAAGCACCTTCCCCTTTCTGGGTCTGTGGGATTTTCCAGGAGCCCCAGAATCCACCCAGCCATCAAATGCCATTACAGGTAGAAACACTGTCAGGCTGTACAGGAATACAGACATTTGAGATTAGAAACTACTTAATAAATTCAGAGCAACACTTTGTGACATTTCCCACAAGACTTTAGTGCTGTTTACAAATTCTGAAGAACACCCCGAGTCATTTCTGGCACAGACTTATGATTTATTTCAAAGCAAAATGGGTCGGAGTGTGTGGGTCTGTGCTTAATGCAGAAAGGGATTTGAAAATGAAAAGTCAACTGGCATGAAAGATTGCTGGGCAAATGTAAAAGCAGCAAAGCGTGTGGGTGGTCTCTGAGCATGTAATAGGATATTTGTAAGGAAAAGAAACATGCAGAATTCTAAGCTCTAATAAAACAGTTCCTTTTTACCCAATCAATAACGTAACGGTCATTTTCCAGGGCAAATTGCCTCCAAAGTCCCTTTTCTCAAGGAAAGAGTGGCACAAATGTGACAAGGATGACAAATGACTGCAGAAGGAGCCGTGCACAGGTGGGGAGGACCCTTCCCCAGGCCGGGCTCTGCTCCCAGGACCAGGCAGAGCAGCTTGGCTGGTGCCAGGGATGGGTAAAACCTGGGTAAAACCCGAGGAGAGGAGAGGAGAGGAGAGGAGAGGAGAGGAGAGGAGAGGAGAGGAGAGGAGAGGAGAGGAGAGGAGAGGAGAGGAGAGGAGAGGAGAGGAGAGGAGAGGAGAGGAGAGGAGAGGAGAGGAGAGGAGAGGAGAGGAGAGGAGAGGAGAGGAGAGGAGAGGAGAGGAGAGGAGAGGAGAGGAGAGGAGAGGAGAGGAGAGGAGAGGAGAGGAGAGGAGAGGAGGGGGCTCAGCAGGGAAAGGCTTGCAGGAGAGGGAAGCAGGAGTGCAGCGGAGCCTGGAGTGCAGCAGGGAGGTGGAGGAGGCTGCAGGGATCCAGGAGGAGCTGGCACGAGGTGCCAGAGCCCAGGGTGGGAAGAGCCTCCCCCAGGGACAGAACAGGCAGTGGCAGGACAGGAAAATCACAGATTCAAAATGCAGATAAGAGCAGGGAGTTATTTCTATCTGAGAAGGCTTCCCACTAATTGTGCCTCCTCAATCTGCCCAGTAACAGCACCATGGGATGATCAGGGCTGGAGAAGATCTCTGAGGCTGATTCCAGCCTTTACACCATTCCCCACGACCCAGGGTCCCCAGGGGCCACATCCACGCTCCTGGTGACCCCACCACTGCCCTGGGCAGCCTGTTCCCATGCCTCATCACCTTTCAGGGAACAAATCTTCCCCTAATATCCAATCTAAACCTTATGGAAGCCCAAGTTACATTGTGAGCCCCAACACCAGAAGTTCCAGGGCACGACACTGAAACCAAATCAATCATTGTTCCACTCCCTCCATGAAGCTGAGACCCACCCTCTGTTGCAACGCTCAGAGAGCATCAGCAGAATTTGTTTTCCAAAATTCAGAAGAAGCACTAGGGATGAAAGGCTGGCAGGGGTATCTGAGTGCATGCCATTCCTCAGCAGCTCGATGCTCAATGCTCAGCAGACAATTTAATTGTACAGGTGAGAGCACAGAGTGTCAGCAGCGAGCTCAGCCTCGGCTCAGGGTCGCTGATGGGCTCTGTCCCTCGCAGGGGTGATGTCCTCCACACCTTTATTAAGATGCACATCAGCTCCCAGTGGAGAAGATTGCACACTCATGGGGGGGGGGGGGGGTCTGTTCATTTTTAAATGCAACAGCTGTCAGATGCTCTGGACTCGAGTCAAGCAATAAGAACCGGCGCAAAGATTGATGCTCCTGTTGGGATGGAGCCACGGAATCATGGAATCATCGGCCAGACCTGTGAGATGCAGGAGCCCCTGCCCTGCATCCATTCCTGCGGCAGTGGCTGCCCTGGCAGAGCAGCTGCACGTGCCCTGAGTGCCACGGAGAAAACTCCTCTGCGCAGGGGCTCAGCCTTGTGGGCAGCAGAAATCGGCCTCAGGTCCTCCTTTCTGTGAAGGAAAAAGGGAGAGAGCTTGAAAGGCTCTGCCATTATCCTCCAGGACAATAACACAATAATTAAAATCACTTTACACAGCCCATTTTCCTTCCAGATGTGGGAGACTATAATAGTGGGAATAACAATTGCCAGGACCCTTTTCTTCTCCCCCCAGAAGAACCTCACGAGTGACAGAGACTTGAAAGCTCGGAGCTGACTCTCAGGGAGAAGATAAAATGCTGCTCAGAATATGGATTTTGGTGCCAGCTGGGAATTACAGCCCTGATCCATCCTCCTCTGTCATTGGAGCCTGTGTTGCTCTGTGGGCTAAATGGAAGTGAATACAGTTACTTTCCCTGTCTTGGGGGAAAAAATGACATTCCATTTTGTCTCCAAAAAATACACATTATTTAACTTATAAAATATTTAATCTGTGTAATTAATCCTCTCATGACAGCGCTTTGCACATTTTTCTGGCAATCCATACTTTGAATGGCCTATAGTTATAGCTAACTTTGTTTCCTTTTTCTCATGAAATTAATCAAAGGCTTGTACTCTAAATTATTCAGGAACTGAATGAAGCCTGCTTTCTATGGCTTGCAGCAAGAAAACTCCTATTTCTTTCATGTGCCAGCAGTACAGAAATCCCGTTTTCCCGCGGGGGGAAGGAGTGGGAAGCAGGGGTGACCCCAGGCCGTGGTGTGGACCTGAGCCGGGTGGGGCTGGGCAGGGCACGGTGCCCTCAGCGCCCCTGCAGGTGCCAGGAGGGACCCCGGGCTCCAGGACCCTCCCTGCAGGTGGCCCGGGGGCCAGAGGAGCTCAGCTCACTGGGGTTTGCCCTCCTGGCTGCAGCTCTGGGCTGAGCGCGGGAATTCCCCCGGCAGGTGAGGGGGCTCTGGCACCTGTGCCCAGCCCTGCCGTGGCTCTGCGGCTCCCCAGGTGTTACCCCCTGCCCTGGGCACGCTGCTCTTCTCCCTTCCTCCCCTTCCTCTCTCTTTTTTGGGGGATTTCAGAGCATTTCACCAGCGTTTGGTCCCCAGTGGTGCTCAGGGCTGGCCAGAGCCCGGCTCTGCTGCAGGAGGAGCTGATCCCAGGCTTGGCAGGGTTTTGAAGAGCTTTATCAACACCTGCTCTCCTCAGCTCCACGGTGTGCATAAGGCTCTTGCCGGATTCAGAGTTCAGCCCCTTTGAAGTTTTCACCTTCAGGCTAATTCTTTTCAGCAGAAATTTTTCTCTATCACCATTTGTGGAGGAGTCACATGGAGTGTCTCACTGCGAGGGAGCTGCTGTGTCACTGAGCTGCACACGAATTTCCCGAGATCCTCTTACTTTTCTTCGCAAAAATATTTCTTCTTTCTCTGAGCAGCCACTACGTGCAGCACCCTGGGAGTGTTCCCTCCCCTCTGGCTCTTGCCCAGCTCCACTCAGGTTCCAGTGACTCCATGGAGCAGCAGCAGCGAGAGCTCTGGCTCTGGAGGGGGGGTTTGGGGACAGAACATCACCATTCTGACCTGTCCTGGCTCTGGAGAGGGGTTTGGGGACAGAACATCACCAATGGGGGTTTGGGGACAGAACATCACCATTCTGACCTGTCCTGGCTCTGGAGAGGGGTTTGGGGACAGAACATCACCAATGGGGGTTTGGGGACAGAACATCACCATTCTGACCTGTCCTGGCTCTGGAGAGGGTCTGGTGACAGAACATCACCAATGGGGGTTTGGTGACAGAACATCACCATCCCCACCTGCTCTGGGGGGAGCCTTGGGGACAGGCAGAAGGTCACCATCCCCACCTGCTGTCACACAGGCTCTGGGAGCCCTTTGGAGCTCACTGTGTGTCCCCTCCAGACTGACAAACCCGTTCTCAAGGAAGGAAATTACCAGCGCTGGGCACTGGGAGGAGACCCAAAGGGGGCTGGCCGTTCATTAACTGTGCCCGGGAAAATGTCCTCACCTGCCCTTTCCTCTTCAGGCTTCACTTTGGACCATTTTCTTTGGAGCACCAAATGAAATGGGAAAGGCCATTTCCTGGCTGCCTCACTGCCCAGCGGCTCTCAGCTGCACCCAGAGCCTGGTGCCAGGGGAGGGGATCTGCTGGACCCCGTTCCCAGGGAGCAGAGGGAGGGAGCAGCCACAGCTCCAGTAAGAAAACCCGAAGGGGAAGCACAAAGCACCAGCCTTGCTGTGGGAGCCAGCAGCTGCTTTGGCAGAGCACGGCGAGGCTTCCATCTCCTGTATTGGTAATCAGCCCTGAGATTCGCAGAGAAAGGAAAAGTAATAAAAATAATTAAAAACCCAAAAGCAAAGCCTCGGTTAAATCATAGCCCGCTGCACCACAAATTTCAGTTTACAGAGCTTTGCAGGGCTCTGTCCTCATGCATCAAAGCCTCCAGTGCAGCACCCTGCTCCAGATACAGGAAGTCTTCTAATGATCAGCCCAGCATTAGGAGCATCATTGTTAATCAGGTTTTATGGATTTATGAAACAAATATACACACTTGTCTTGTTTAATATTATTTTCTGCTCAGAACTTTAGTTTAATAAGATGCCCTGAAATTATACCATTCATAAATAATGCAAGTAATAAAACCTTTCTCTTATTCCCTGGTGCACACAAATGTAAGATTAAATGTGGATTTAACAGGAAAAAAAAAAAAAGGTAGAACTTTGGGTTTAAAAAACAAAAAGCAAGTGCTAAGTGCCAGCTACTCGGAGAGGAGGAAGTCAGTGCAGCTCCCAGGCTCCAAGGCACAAATGAGAATTGATTTTTAAGGAGAGAATTCATGGCCTTGATTTCGTGGTCAGATTTATATGACTGGGTTGATATATTTGGTTGGTGTGGACAGGGCAGGGATGTGTGATCCAGGTGGCAAAGGAAGCACAGACACCCACTGCTGCAGGATCTGTTGCAGGAGCTGTTGCAGGAGCCATTGCAGGAGCCATTGCAGGAGCTGTTGCAGGAGCCATTGCAGGAGCCATTGCAGGATCTGTTGCAGGAGCTGTTGCAGGATCTGTTGCAGGATCTGTTGCAGGAGCCATTGCAGGAGCCATTGCAGGATCTGTTGCAGGAGCTGCTGCAGGAGCTGCTGCAGGAGCCATTGCAGGAGCCATTGCAGGATCTGTTGCAGGAGCTGCTGCAGGATCTGTTGCAGGAGCAGTTGCAGGATCTGTTGCAGGAGCTGCTGCAGGAGCTGCTGCAGGATCTGCTGCAGGAGCTGTTGCAGGATCTGTTGCAGGAGCCGTTGCAGGAGCTGCTGCAGGATCTGCTGCAGGAGCTGTTGCAGGAACTGCTGCAGACAGGTGGAGCTGGATGCCCGGCTCTGGAGCTGTGCTAAACCTGCCAGAGCTTCAGTTCATTTTCTATGCATCTTCTGCATAATTCATAGCCCACAGACTGCTGAAAATCAGGAACAATAAATAAATAAAGCAGCAAAATTAGAATTTTTGGGCTGGCTCTCACACGGCAGAACACATCTCAAAGCAAACCATGGTCTCCCTCTGCTGAATTTGGCCAAAATCTAACCATGGGCAGCTCAGTAGGAGACAACTGCCTTTTCCTTTTCCAATGGGAAGAATCCATGTGGTTTTAGTGCTCAGAAGCCTGGGACTATCGGGCAGAAGGGATGAAAGGGATCTGTGCCCTGTGGGCACTTTGCCTGCTCTGAGCCCCACCTGTGCCTGCAGGGCCAGAAATGCCTTGAGCTCCCTGCAGCCTCATCCTCTGCCTCTGCCCTTCCCTGCTGCAGCTTCCCAGTGCTCTCCAGTCCTTTCTCCAGCCGGTTCCAGTTCCTAGGCCAGAGCCCTGCATTCCCATGCCACAAACACAGCCCACGGGGGCAGCCTTGAGAAGGAGCTGCCTTCTTCCAGGGCAGGGCTGGCCCTGGTGGCAGCTCCTGGGGCAGCTGGTGCAGGTTCAGGTACAGGATGCTGTTCCCAGTGCCAGCAGATGTGGGCTGGAGCCCTTTCCCATGGATTCTGGTGCAGGTTCAGGTACAGGATGCTGTTCCCAGTGCCAGCAGATGTGTGCTGGAGCCTTTCCTGTGGATTCTGGTGCAGGTTCAGGTACAGGATGCTGTTCCCAGTGCCAGCAGATGTGGGCTGGAGCCCTTTCCCATGGATTCTGGTGCAGGTTCAGGTACAGGATGCTGTTCCCAGTGCCAGTGCCAGCAGATGTGTGCTGGAGCCCTTTCCCATGGATTCTGGTGCAGGTTCAGGTACAGGATGCTGTTCCCAGTACCAGCAGATGTGTGCTGGAGCCCTTTCCCATGGATCCTGGTGCAGGTTCAGGTACAGGATGCTGTTCCCAGTGCCAGCAGATGTGTGCTGGAGCCCTTTCCCATGGATTCTGGTGCAGGTTCAGGTACAGGATGTTGTTCCCAGTGCCAAGGGCAGCAGGTGTGTGCTGGAGCCCTTCCTGTGGATTCTGGTGCAGGTTCAGGTACAGGATGTTGTTCCCAGTGCCAAGGGCAGCAGGTGTGTGCTGGAGCCCTTCCTGTGGATCCTGGTGCAGGTTCAGGTACAGGATGCTGTTCCCAGTGCCAGGGGCAGCAGGTGTGGGCTGGAGCCCCTCCCTGTGCCCACCCAGGAGCCTCGGGCACCGTTACCCCTCCCTTGCCATGTGTTTTGGCTCCTGCAAGCACGGAATATTTGCAAAGCATTCAGCATTTGTTGAAATACTCTCTCTGGATCAAAGCTCAATATTTCTTGGCTTCTCCACACTTTCTGAGCCGCCTTCTGCTCGCTGTTATATATTTGCCTTTCTCTCCTAGGCTGTTAATGGATCTGAACAGCTTTTGTTTATTGCCTGGGCTTCTCTTCCCAGAGAAGGGCAGCAGAGCTGGGAAGGGGCTGGAGCCCCAGGAGGGGCTGAGGGAGCTGGGCAGGGGCTCAGCCTGGAGCAAAGGAGGCTCAGGGGGCCCTGGTGGCTCTGCACAGCCCCTGACAGAGGGGACAGCCCCAGGTCGGGCTGTGCTCCAGGGAGCAGGGACAGGAGCAGAGGGAACGGCCTCAGGCTGGGCCAGGGCAGCCTCAGGGTGAATAACAGAGAAAAAAGTTTGAAGAAAAATGATGTGATCTTGCCAGAAGCTGCCAGTTCTTCTTATTGAATTTAGAATCAATAGTGCATCAAGTGGCTTGGGATGTTATTAATCAGAAAGTTGGCACGAAGGGCCAGGAGGCAGTAAGAGCACAGCGTGCCCACTCCTTTCTCGTGGAGCTGCTGTTGATGACTCCAGGCTGTGCTAATTACTGCTTGGGACCTGCTCTCCAGCTCTCTCCAGCTGCCCTCCAGACAAGGCACTGCTCTGGCAGAGCTCAGCTGCTCCTGGCTCCGTCCTGTCCCTGCTGCTGTGACCCACAGCAAAACCTTCCACTGCCTTCCCTCCAGCCCAGGGGGAACGGAGCCAATGCTGGGGGAAAGGCACAATTATTTTGGGTCAAAAGACACTAAAAAAATATGGGACATCCTGCCAGTGCAGGGAGAGGAGCTCCTCCTATTCAGAGCATTAAAGCTCCCTTGCCCACCACTCCCTGGCACCTCCATCCCAGCTCCCTGAGTGCAGCAGTGTCTCACCAGCAATCCCATGTCTGCAGCACTGGGCTTTATTAACAGGGAAGATGCTCAGCCCCTAGAAGCTTTTCCATGGTCTATTTTCAAAGATTTGAAACCTCTTCTTTTTTTTTTCTTTTTTTTTTTTCACTTGCCTTTTATAAAAATCTCTGTGTTTGCAGGACCTGTTAAGGGTCAACAGATTTGGTGGTATCTCTATAAAAATAACCGGGAATTTCTGAGCCTCTGTGCTCGTGGCCTACACAGTACACCAGGGAAAGGAAAATAACTTGAAAAGTATTGGAACACACTTTAATAAGCTGAGGTCTCCTGCCAGTGACCCTGGAAGTGTGTTTAGCTTTGGGCTTGTCTTCAGCAATCGCTGCTCCACCACCACCTTAGGATAAGCACGAGTGCATGAATTTACAGCTGCAAATCCCATTTCACTGCATGCAATCCACTGGTTTTCCATGGAAAAAAGGTCTGAGATGGCCGGGCACCTGCAGGGAGGGCATCTGCCTCCCTCAGAGTGCCCAGGGCCTGCAGTGGGTGCCAGGGGCTCTGCCAGGGAAGGTGGCAGCCCTGGGGAGGCCGATCTGGCCCAGCTCACGCTGCCACCGGGGAGGAATCAGAGCAATGGCCCTGGGAAAGGCATCCTGGGAGAATGTCCTCTGGTTTGGGCAAAGTCACACCACAAGCTGTGTTGGAGGCAAGTCTTGGTCTATTTAAACTGTTTTGCTTTGGGTTTCAGAAGGACAGGAGTTTCCTGGGGGGAAAAGCACCAGGGAGCTCTCAGCCAGCTGTATAATTGCCCATGAATATTCCCCAGCCCCGGGGGTCCCGGTGCCCTTGCTGCACACAGGGTGGTGGGGATGGTCCCACACAGGGGAGGCAGCCCCTCCCTGCTGGCACTGAGCTCCTGGCACTGCCCAGAGCTGGGCTAGAGCAGCCTTTTGACCCTGAGCTAGGTGGGCTCTGAGAAGAAGAAATTTCAGATTAATTTTTACCAAGTGCCTCTTTCCTACTGCCCTTGCAGTGCCCAGACTCTGCTGCCAGCCACAGCAGCCTGGCCACGAGGCTCTGATTTACCTTTAACACTCGGTTCCTCAGCAATGACATAAATCAGCAAGACAAAAAGAGGAATAGGAAAAGCTCCCAGCAATGCTGAACGGACCCTGGGTGCTTGCACGCTGCAACCTTGGGTTTACCCAGCAAGGTTACAGGAGCTGCACCAGCCAAGCCAGCCTGTGATCCTATGAAACACACAGCCCAACTAAACCTTTAATTTACAGCTAATAACAGATTAGTTACATTTCTGTCTGTGGATAGGTGGAATGAGCCAAGAGGAGCTCTTTGCAGCATTCAGGACCCTGTCAGCCACACACCCTTCCCAAACAAGGTCTGTGCCACCAAGGGTTAATGAATTCTCAGCTGAGCATCCCTTATAATAATTTCTGGTCATTTGGTGAGATCAGATTTACAAATTATTAAGACCTGCTAATAATTGCTCTAAGTGGACACTAATTAGCATTGGCTCATCATGAGATTCTCCCTGCACCCCCTCGCTCACCCAGAGAGCTTCTGCTGTCGATTGATGCAGAGGCAGAGCCGGATGAGCCCGTGCTGTGTGCAGCTCATGGAAGAGACTGCCCGAGCCAGAGGGAGCAAAGCAGCTGCTGATCCCAGAGACCCCAGAGTCTGACGGTGCTGCCAGAGGTGCCCTGGGCAGTGCCAGGCTCCTGGGCAGAGTCTGACGGTCCCGGGGCCAGGTGGGCTCCACAGCCCCTGCCAGGGGGACCAGCCCTGAGGGGGCTCCCCCAGCAGCACTGGGGTCTCTGCTGCAGCTGCAGGATGAGCTGAAAAACCCTCAAGCACCTTGAGGGCCAAAGGAGCTGGGAGAGCGTCCTCAAGTCCCACTGATGTCCTTTCCCTTTGAGCATTTGATGGAGAGGACTCGAGGCCCCCTGAGCCGTGCTCAGGTGCAGGCAGGGATCAGGCTCGGGGGGCTCCTGCTTTTCCAGGAGCAGATTCCTGCCCTGGCAGGCTCCCTGCAGCTCTCTGCCATGCTCAGAGCCTGCCTGCTCCTCCCAGCAGCAGGAATAATCCCCCTGCAGCTCAGCTGCAGCTGATGAAACAGTTAAACAGGGAGAGCTGCAAAACCTGAGCTCCAAACCCAGCCTTTCATCTCTGTCATGATTTCAGTGGCTTCACATGATGGAATTTGGGGTGGGGAGTTTTTTCTCTCTTTAGCAAGCTGCAAAATGTTTCAGCACACTTTGGGCATATCCTCCTGTTAACTTCTCATGCACACATTTAATTTTTGTGGGGCCTCTCATTCAGTCTCTGAGACTGATGCACAGGTCTCTGCAATCCTTTTCATCTTGGCTCATTGCACACGTGGAAATGGGGCCTCAACACAACATGTTATGGCAAAGTTTCCCCTTTCTGCTTCAGGAATGAATTACATTGCAGGGTTCTATATTTGGAGCTCTCCATCCTGAGCCTTTTGATGTTTTATACATTTGTCTGAGCTGCCTGTCTGCCGGTTGAGCTGGCTTGAAGTTATCAAAATTTTATCATTTTTCGAGCAGAAAAACATTTTCTCCAGCCCCCCTCTCCCCAATTCCAGCGTTTTTCCCCCAGCCTGCAGGGCCCAGCTCCCTCCCACCCGTGCTGGTTCAGGATTGTTCCCTCGGGATCAGCCCCTGCACAGCCCCAGCTGGGGAGGGCAGATGGGAGAGCAGCTGGGGAGGGCTCAGCTCTGGGAGGGAGGCAGCGATGGTGCTCTGAGCTCCAGCACAGCCCCATCCATCCAGAAAGATCCTGCACAGCCCCATCCATCCAGAGAGCTCCAGAGAGCTCCTGCACAGCCCCATCCAGAGCTCCTGCACAGCCCCATCCATACAGAGAGCTCTTGACACAGGAGAGCTCCTGCACAGCCTCATCATCCAGAGCTCCTGACACTGCCCCATCCATCCAGAAAGATCCTGCACTGCCCCATCCATCCACAGAGCTCTGACACAGCCCCATCCATCCATAGAGCTCCAGAAAGCTCCTGCACAGCCCCATCCAGAGCTCCTGCACAGCCCCATCCAGAGCTCCTGCACAGCCCCATCCATCCAGAGCTCCTGCACAGCCCCATCCATCCACAGATCTCCATCTCCTCCCATCCATCCAGAGCTCCTGCACAGCCCCATCCATCCAGAGAGCTCCAGAGAGCTCCTGCACAGCCCCATCCAGAGCTCCTGACACTGCCCCATCCAGCTCCAGAAAGCTCCTGCACAGCCCCATCCAGAGCTCCTGCACAGCCCCATCCATCCAGAGAGCTCCAGAGAGCTCCTGCACAGCCCCATCCAGAGCTCCTGACACTGCCCCATCCATCCAGAAAGATCCTGCACAGCCCCATCCGTCCACAGAGCTCTGACACAGCCCCATCCATCCAAAGAGCTCCAGAAAGCTCCTGCACAGCCCCATCCAGAAAGATCCTGCACAGCCCCATCCATCCAGAAAGCTCCTGCACAGCCCCATCCAGAGCTCCTGACACTGCCCCATCCATCCAGAGAGCTCCAGAAAGCTCCTGCACAGCCCCATCCAGAAAGCTCCTGCACAGCCCCATCCACAGCTCCTGCACAGCCCCATCCATCCACAGATCTCCATCTCCTCCCATCCATCCAGAGCTCCTGCACAGCCCCATCCATCCACAGATCTCCGTCTCCTCCCAGCCCTCGGGGGCCAGGGTGTGCTGGAGGTGCTGGGTGAGGGAGGAGGATGCTCAAAGTCGCTGATTCCTCATGTTCTCTTCCTCCTCCACTTGTGCATTTGTTTGCTGATGGTTCCAAACAATTCCAGGCTGGCTGGAGCAGTTCAGGCCCAGGGAGCTCGGGTGGGAGGGCTCGCCTGGACGGACAGGGGGCACCTGGAGCTGGGGCTTTGCTCACCCGGGCTGAGCTGGGGTACAGCAGCTGATCCCAGACACTTATCTCTCCACAGTGAGCCTTGCAGTTATTTCCAGCCTTTCTGGTGCCTTGAGATGTAGCCCACGACCTGCTGTTCTTGGTCTTCTCTTTGGAACTGGCAAGCCTGTGCTGGAGCCTGCAGCTGCCTCCTGCTCCTGCCAGCCTTGGGCTCAGAGCTGGGAGAAGGTGAGAAAATCTCTGCTGCTCTAAGGTCTGGCAAACTGCAGGCAAAAAGGAATTTTCATCGCTTCTTTATGATGATTAGTGGTTTTGATACCAATGATCACATGTGTTCCCAGAACAGCTGATTAATGAGACCATTTCTAAGCAGAAATAATGAGCAGAAACTATGACAGGAACAGTGAGAGCTGTCTGCACATCCCCCTCATGAACAGCCCTGACTGTAAAGAGATTCCTAAAGGTTGTAAACAAATTGGTTTTCTTGCTGCCATTTCCCTTTGCCTCCTCCCCAGCCCCTTCCACTGGAAATCCAAGCATTAACTGGAGAGCTCTTCCTTTGGGGCTGCAGGCAGAGAATGCCAATGTTTTCCTTCTCGTCACAAATGTGAACTCCAGAAGTGAAGGGGAGTCAGAGACCAGCTGCTGCAGATCAGTGGGAGCATCTCCCACCAGTGGCAAATCAGCACAGCAGGTTGGGATGGAGCCCAGGGGGCTGCAGGGTTATTGGGAATCGGGAATTGTTCCCTGGCACGGTGGGCAGGCCCTGGCACAGGTCCCAGAGCAGCTGGGGCTGCCCCTGCATCCCTGGCAGTGCCCAGGCCAGGCTGGACACTGGGGCTGGAGCACCTGGATGGGGAAGGTGCCCCTGCCGTGGCTGGGGGACACTGGAGGAGCTTTAAGGTCCCTTCCACCCCAAACCATTCTGGGGTTCTGAGATGCCATGGAAACCCCTGGCAGACCACGATTCCAGGAGGATTCCACAGCCCCCAGGGACCTCTCAGCCCCCAGCCCTGCCTGAGCTGGGCCCTGGCTCTGCCCCAGCCCTGCAGCTCTGGGCCTCAGAGTGGGCAATAAAGGTGCAATTAAACTGAGCCACAAGAAGAAGATGAATTATGGCCTTGCATTTATATAGCACATTTCATCCCAAACCATTGAGTTAAGTGATTGATATACAAATTACATTTTGAGAGATCACTCTACTCTCTCCATGCCTGACATGCAGATATATATAAAATGTTATCATTATTTTTTAAAGCAAACTTACTTATTAATGCAAACCCTACAATTGGGGTGAGCTCTTCTGGGCAAAGATGAATCAGAAGTGACAGAACTCCACCATCTCATGAGGAGCACACTTAGGAATGAATGGAATAATTCAGATACTTGGATTGCTCCAACACAGCCAGTTCAAAGCCAAACAGAAAATGCCTCTCTTCTCTAAGGATTCAAAACAGAGTTTGCTAAAATGTAATTAAGCACAAGGTCCCTTGAAATCAATCACTTCCAGAAACCAATACCCACCTTGCTGATTAGACAGTGGCTAAGCCAGGGGCAATTAATGCATTAGTATGAAAATTGTTAACTGTGAGAGCAACCAGTTTGGATGGGATAATTGCTCTGAGAAAGAGTACTTGATGGTGAATATCAGAAAAAGTGATGTCTTTGGGAGAGGGGAAGCTACGGTATTAACAGCAGCTAATTAAAAGTGACCTAATTAATAATCTTTTTGATTGGATACAAACTGGAATCTGGGAGGCTAATTGGGACCATGCTCACATGTCACCCCAGCTGAGGCAGCTGGGAAGATTCCTGCTTTGTCTCAGGGAGAAGAGGGGCTCCTGTCCCCTCTCATGGCAGGGGTGAGGTGCTTTGGGTAACACAGGTGAGGCTCTGGCTCCTCGTTAAATCCTTTCTCAGCTGTCCCAGGGCAGGTCCATCCCTGCCCACCAGCTCTGGTTTGCTCTGAGGATGCGTGGTTGTAACTGTGGCGTGACCCTGCAGATGTGGCAGCCAAACTCCCCCCAACAGCCAGAAACCACCCAGGGACATCCAATCCATCCTGCTCCACCCCTCTGGGCAACGTGTGATGTTTCTGCATTCTCAAACTTGTGTTTGCTCAGTGTGGCTGAAAGGAAATGTCAGGAAAAAATGTTTGGTTTTCAAACTCCTGCAGTTAATGACCAATCTTCCACAAACCATAATAGCTTTAACCATTAGCTTCATAATTAAGTCTTTATTCTGTGATGCTGTTTGCTCAGCACACGCTGGGCTCTGACAGCCCCGTGGCCAGGAATGATTTGTGTGTCACAGAGATGAAGCTGAGCTCCCCTGGCAGCGCCAGGGATGGGTTCCCAGGCCAGGAGCACAGAATAACCCTGACAGGGGCCCATCCCTGCCAGCCCTCCCTGTGCTGCCTCGCTGGCATTCCCTGTGCTCCAGGGCAGAACCAGCTCTGGGCTGGCACAGGCACTGCCGGGGCTGGGGAGGACGCCCCAGAACCGCCAGAAGCCTTGGCCTGCCCTGCTCACAGCATCCCAGGCTGGTTTGGGTGGGAAGGGGCTGAGATCCCACCCAGTGCCACCCCTGCATGGCAGGGACACCTTCCCCTGTCCCGGGCTGCTCCAGCCCCAGTGCCCAACCTTGGGCACTGCCAGGGGCCCAGGGGCAGCCCCAGCCGTGCCAGGGCCTGCCCACCCTGCCAGGGAATCATTCCCAATTCCCAATTCCCAATTCCCACCCAGCCCTGCCCTGGCACTGGGAGCCATCCCCTGTGTGCTGCCAGCACATCTCTGCTGCATTGGTGCTGCTGCAGCATCCTGGGCTCAGGGCAGGGCTGTGGCTGCACCCAGCCATGCACAACACACATTTCAGCCTCTCCCCAGCCATGCAAAGCACACATTTCAGCCTCTCCCCAGCCATGCAAAGCACACATTTCAGCCTCTCCCCAGCCATGCAAAGCACACATTTCAGCCTCTCCCCAGCCATGCAAAGCACACATTTCAGCCTCTCCCCAGCCATGCAAAGCACACATTTCAGCCTCTCCCCAGCCATGCACAACACACATTTCAGCCTCTCCCCAGCCATGCACAACACACATTTCAGCCTCTCCCCAGCCATGCACAACACACATTTCAGCCTCTCCCCAGCCATGCACAACACACATTTCAGCCTCTCCCCAGCCCTACAAAGAGATTTTCCTCCACGCAAATCAGAGCCAAAAAGGAGCTTTGCTACCTGTGAATGAAGATGTGGGTGATGCGCTGGGCCAGCAATCTCCATCCCAAAGGGAACAAGGGCTGCAGTCACTCACATCCCACAGGGGCTGAAAGGTGGCAATCAGGGAATTAATCACTAATTGAGCATTACACCAGTGCCTCAATGCCTGAACAATTAACGACAGCAAAACAGCCACAAATAATGTATTGACCAAAAACGTCCAAGTTATTTGTGTAAATTATTGGCAATAAATAATTTGACCAGCCACTATGAACTCCTTTGCCCATTTCACAGAATCACAGAATATCCTGAGCTGGAGGGGACCCCCAGGGATCATCCAAATCCAGTACACCCCAAAATCCCACCCTGGACCTCATTGACTTCGCACCATTTCAAAGGGGACCTAAAGCAACATAAAGTTCTTGTGCCAATGGAGGAGCTGAGTGAATAATAAGGTATTTACATTGCCTTATTCTGCTCGAGATAAAGCCCAGTTTAAAATCCCTTAACTCTTTTTGACAACAAATTAGTTTCAGATCAAGGGCTCCTGCTCTGTCTCAAAATATGACTCTCACTTCCAAACTATTCATCTTGCCAGAAGCTGTTGCTAATTAAAAAAAAAAAAAAAAAAAAGGCAAATTTTTAATGGTTTGTATAATGTCTTGTTCACTTTCAGTTTTCTTCATAGAAAATTCTCCTTGTCACTTCCTGCCAGAGAGTAAACTCTTCTGTCACGTTAATTGAGCAAGGCAGCCCAGGCTGCTGGGTGGAAGCTCTGTGGGTGTTTTGTGAGAGCTCAGAATGCAGCATCCCCTCCCCTGAGCTGCAGGCTGGGCAGGGCGACCATGGCAATCCCAGCCTCAGGAACAACAGCCCCAAAGCCCCCAAAATCGGAGATTCCAGCCAGGACAGTGGGGCTGGCCTGGCAGAGAGGGTTCTCCGTGTTTTCAGAGCTCAGAGAGAGAAAAGGAGCTGCAAAACCCCAGGAGCTGCTCAGTCCTGCAGCCCAGGGTGGGCAGGACACTCATGGGGATGGGACCCTGCCTTCCTCCTCCTCCTCCTCTCCAGGGGATGGGACCAGGCCTCCTTCCTCCTCCTCCTCCTCCTCCTCCTCCTCTCCACCTCTGGAGCCCCTGCCCAGGGAACAGCACGTTCCCAGAGGCTGAAGAGGGAATATTACACACTTCAGGCACAATAAGCACAATAAGGATATTTCCCCCCTTTTAATTGTTTGCTGCTTGGCTAGTTATTGATTAGCTTTTTTTTTTTTGCAGAGTTGCAATTTGTTTTCCTTTGCAATATATTGGCTTCTCGAGGCTTTTAATCAACTGTAATTGATGGTGATTAGCTCTAGGTGCTCTCCAGCCTGCCTGGCTCATTCCAGGTGCTCAGAGCAGGGGTTGCCTTGCTCTGTGTGTGTGGAGATTCCTGCATCCCCTCTGTGTGTGCAGGGGATCCCTGCATCCCCTCTGTGTGTGTGGAGATTCCTGCATCCCCTCTGTGTGTGTGGAGATTCCTGCATCCCCTCTGTGTGTGCAGGGGATTCCTGCATCCCCTCTGTGTGCAGGGGATTCCTGCATCCCCTCTGTGTGTGTGGAGATTCCTGCATCCCCTCTGTGTGTGCAGGGGATTCCTGCATCCCCTCTGTGTGTGTGTGGAGGTTCCTGCATCCCCTCTGTGTGTGTGGAGGTTCCTGCATCCCCTCTGTGTGTGTGTGGAGGTTCCTGCATCCCCTCTGTGTGTGTGTGGAGGTTCCTGCATCCCCTCTGTGTGTGTGTGCAGGGGATTCCTGCATCCCCTCTGTGTGTGTGGAGGTTCCTGCATCCCCTCTGTGTGTGTGTGGAGGTTCCTGCATCCCCTCTGTGTGTGTGGAGATTCCTGCATCCCCTCTGTGTGTGTGTGGAGGTTCCTGCATCCCCTCTGTGTGTGTGTGGAGGTTCCTGCATGCCCTGCGTGGCTCCTTCCCCCAGCCAAGCCCGACCTTTGGCACAAGGGACATACCCAAACACAGCAGCAGAAATGCAGGCATTTCTTCTGAAAATCCCCACTTGTCCTCTGCTCCTTGCAGAGCTCACACTGTCACCCCAGCCTCCCTCTCCACGTTTTTGGGGAGTTCTCTGAGGAAAGTCCCTCCTTGCTGAACCTGGACGTTCAGCAGGTTGCAGCTGGAGCAAGGCTGGGACATTTCTTCTGTTGGCTCAATGATTAATGGTATCCAGTGGAAAATTATTCCACAGGCACAACAATCAGCGCTCAGTGTTTCCAAATGTTGGTTTCTTCTATAAATGGGTGTTAGGGAGAAGCAGATGGCAGAGATAATTCACTGTCTGCTGCAAAGCCTCTCCCATTGTGTCTGCCTGTTGCAGCTCTCTCCAGGCAGGCTCTGTGCTGGGACAGGCTGTGATTTATGGGATTTTGTCTGCTGCTTTATTTGCAGAACCTCCTTTGCTTTATTTGCAGAACCTCCTGCTCTGGGATCTGCTTTGAGACTGGTGAGGTCCCTGTGAGGCTGAGATGGGGTTTAATTTGGGTGTTCTCCTCAGAGCAGCAGGCTCAGCTCCCTCTGCCCCAGCAGACACTGCAGGAGGAGATTTGGGCAAAGAAAGGTTCCACCAGCTGTTAAAGGGAGCACCTGAGCCATAGGAATCACCTGTGGTTCCCTGAGGTTCCTCCCTCCGGTGCCTTGCAATGCCCAAGGGAAGAGTGGGATGACAGCAACCCCTTCTACAACACCAAAGGCTCTCCTTGATTTTTGGGCCCCTCCTGAGAGAAGAAGCTTTGGTATTTGCCTGCCCAGACACCCTGGAGTCAGCACCACCTCTCTGCAGGGCCTTTCCCGGGTGGGTCTCAGCATCCCCCCCAGCTGCAGCCTCTGCATTTCTCCCTGGTGTCCCTGGGTCAGGGTTCTCTTTGATTGCTGTTCTGCTGAGGGGTTCTGGCTTAGACTGTGACTTGCTTGCTTTTTCTGCTCGCTCTCCCCTGCAGAATTTCCTCCCCCAGAGCAGGTACCACACAGTGGTTCTGTGACCTGAAGGCAAAGAGGTCCCTGGAGCTGCTCCTTGGCCCCTGTGAGACACCCGAAAAGCCCAAGAAGCTCAACACTGCCAGGCTGTGACAGGGACTCTGAACCTGTCACCTCCTCATCAGCTGTGAGACAAGAATCAGCTGCTGGGGGCTGCTGGAGGAGCAGGAGGGATCACTCTCCAAAGGAGCCAGTGCCAGTTTCGCTGCCTCAGCTGCCTCCCTGCCGTGATTCCTGTGACAGCCCATGAAGGAGCACCGTGCCATCTGCTCCTGTGCTCTGCGAAGGGCTGCTGCTCCTGGAGCATTGCTCTGTGCCTGCAGCCCATGGTGGGCCCAGCCCCTGCAGGGCTGCAGAGCCACCCTCAGAGCCCCCCCTTGCATTTCCCAGGATGGGGACGATTCTCTGTTTAACACCCTGCAGGATTTCTTCTGGATGCTGTTTGTTCCACAGAAACCTGCCAGTGGGAACCCTCTGGGTACCTGGTGCTGGCCAGCTGCTGCTGGGTTTGAATGGATTTAACAGGGCTGAGACTCATGGGGGGATCCTCCTTCCCAGGGCAAGGAAACTCTGCTTTCTTCTCCAAGGAAAAAGCCTTGCCATTGACAGGAAAAGCAGAGCACACCAGGGACGAGCCAAGCAGATGTGACGACGGACATTTGGTCACTTCACTTCTTACTGCATGCTCAGGGCTTGTGAAAACATTTGGAAACGTGGAAAAAATCCCCCAACAAGCATCCAGGTTTCTGTTCAAACCCGTTTGTTTTGGTACTGCAGCTGCAACTTCTCATGGTACAAAACCAAATCCCTCCTGCGAAATTCAGATCTGAGTGCTCCTGAACACCACTCAAAGTCAAACCCCAAAGCCTTGAAGCTCATGACTATCACAAGGACAGAGAAAGTCTCCCATCCTCAATGAGTGCACAACTCTCTCTGAGCCAAATTGCCTGTGTAGGACGTCCCTCACTACTGTAACACCAATAGGAGCCTATTTTTGTACAGCTTTAGGCTTTGGAGACAATCCAGAGGCAGCTCTTACAATCCTTGCTGACTCCAGGCTGACTCACACCCTTAACTCACACATGCCATTGTCTTTATTCAGATTTCCCACTTACACTGCAGGCATCTGACATTGCTTAATTACAGCTTTTTTTCCCCCAGCCTATATTCCTTTTGTTTCCCCCCTTTATATTTAGTACGTTTATAAAGGGGTAGAGCAGGCATTAATGAAGATGTTTGGATTTCAAAAGCCTTTGGTAGCACTGGAGAGGGATGGAAAAATTCTACCCCAGAGTGAGCAGAGATTTTAGCAAGGCCTGCCTGGTCCTGCCAGGCCAGAGCCAGGAGAGCCGGGCAGGGGCCACCAGGGCCAGCACAGCCCCAGGGACAGCCTGGGGACAAATGGGACAAGGCCACTGCAGCTCCTGGAGGAGGAAATGGCAGAAAAGGAACTTTTACAGCACAGTCTGCCTCCAGCCAGGAGCTGCTGGAGGGCACTGCCAAGGCTCTCCCAGGGCAGCTGCCAGGGAGCCCGGGCAGGCTGAGCTCAGGGTGAGCCCAGGAGGGCCCTGCCAGCCCAGGATGGCATTGCCCAGCCCAGGATGGCCCTGCCCAGCCCAGGAGGGCATTGCCCAGCCCAGGAGGGCATTGCCCAGCCCAGGAGGGCCCTGCCCAGCCCAGCAGGGCACTGCCCAGCCCAGGATGGCATTGCCCAGCCCAGGAGGGCATTGCCCAGCCCAGGAGGGCATTGCCAGCCCAGGAGGGCCCTGCCCAGCCCAGCAGGGCACTGCCCAGCCCAGGATGGCATTGCCCAGCCCAGGAGGGCATTGCCCAGCCCAGGAGGGCACTGCCCAGCCCAGGAGGGCATTGCCCAGCCCAGGAGGGCATTGCCCAGCCCAGGATGGCACTGCCAGCCCAGCAGGGCATTGCCCAGCCCAGGAGGGCATTGCCCAGCCCAGGATGGCATTGCCCAGCCCAGGAGGGCATTGCCCAGCTCAGAATGGCCCTGCCCAGCCCAGGACGGCATTGCCCAGCCCAGGAGGGCATTGCCCAGCCCAGGAGGGCATTGCCCAGCTCAGAATGGCCCTGCCCAGCCCAGGATGGCATTGCCCAGCCCAGGATGGCATTGCCCAGCCCAGGATGGCATTGCCAGCCCAGGATGGCATTGCCCAGCTCAGAATGGCCCTGCCCAGCCCAGGATGGCATTGCCCAGCCCAGGATGGCATTGCCCAGCCCAGGATGGCATTGCCAGCCCAGGATGGCATTGCCCAGCCCAGGAGGGCACTGCCCAGCCCAGGATGGCATTGCCAGCCCAGGATGGCATTGCCCAGCTCAGAATGGCCCTGCCCAGCCCAGGATGGCATTGCCCAGCCCAGGATGGCATTGCCCAGCCCAGGATGGCATTGCCAGCCCAGGATGGCATTGCCCAGCTCAGAATGGCCCTGCCCAGCCCAGGAGGGCACTGCCAGGCCAGGAGGGCCCTGCCCAGCCCAGGAGGGCATTGCCAGCCCAGGATGGCATTGCCCAGCCCAGGATGGCATTGCCAGCCCAGGATGGCATTGCCCAGCTCAGAATGGCCCTGCCCAGCCCAGGAGGGCATTGCCCAGCCCAGGAGGGCACTGCCCAGCCCAGGAGGGCCCTGCCCAGCCCAGGAGGGCACTGCCCAGCCCAGGATGGCATTGCCAGCCCAGGAAGTGGAGTGAACACAGCCCAGCTGTGGAGGTGAACAGAAAGCTTCCAGGAATAAAACTTTGATGAAAACCAGAAACAAAATTGTCTGAAAAGGAAAATGTTCTTTCTGCTTCAAAGAAATGCATTTTCCAGAACACACCATTGGCATTTCTGAACACAAATCCCTACAGATTAAGAAAGAAATGCATTGAGGAGTCTCCAGAAACACAGGCAGATAACAAAAATAGCTTTTACCATTCCTCCCCTTGTTCTATTTCTCATGGAGAGAGGAAAAGAAAACTGTAGGGAAGGCAATTGGAAAAGTCAACACTCAGCAAAGAATTCAAATGGTGCAACCAATGGCTTTCAGAATAATAAATGGCTCGTTTCATTTATCAGCTGCCCTTTTTATTATTATTATTATTATTTTTTAAGACCGGCTTCAGAATCTTTATTCAGTTACTTGGATCTATTGATGTCTCTTGTGCCAAATCAATACTCCTTCCTAGAGAACACGGAGTAAAAATCCATAAAAAATGAATACTCCCCCTGCTCAGCAGTAAAACCATGGGAGTTTGGGGTGCCCAGGGCTGCTCTGGGCTGGGAAATAGAACAGAGAAATTCCCCATTTCCTGCACTGCTCTGCAGGGCTTTCCCTGCCAGGAATGGCTCCAGGGCAGAGGGACAGGGGAGGGCTCAGGGGATGGGATATTAGAATATCCAATATATAGAATATCCAATATATAGAATATCCAATATATATACTATCCAATGTATATAATATCCAATATATAGAATATCCAATGTATATAATATCCAATATATAGAATATCCAATATATAGAATATCCAATATATGTAATATCCAATATATATACTATCCAATATAATAATATCCAATGTATATAATATCCAATATATAGAATATCCAATGTATATAATATCCAATATATATAATATCCAATATATAGAATATCCAATATATAGAATATCCAATATAATAATATCCAATGTATATAATATCCAATATATAGAATATCCAATATATGTAATATCCAATATATATACTATCCAATATATAGAATATCCAATGTATATAATATCCAATATATAGAATATCCAATATAATAACACCCGAGGCTCCCTGGAGCACAGCCCTGAGCCGAGGCTGTCCCAGGGGTGCTGCCCCTGCTCTGTCCCCATCCCAATGGGAGCACAGCCCTGGTGCTCACTGCAGCCTCCCTCCCTCTGCCAGGCTCTGCTTGTTCCTGGGCGGTTCTGTTTGGGCTTTTGGCCTTTTCTTTTTTATTTTTCCTTTTTTTTTTAAGGGAAGAAAAGAGAACCTGAAGAGCTCTACAATATTTGTGGAGAGACTCCTGTGAGACAGTGAGAGTCCAAGAAACAAAACATTTTTCCTACATTATAACAGAATTATAGATGAATAAAATTATAGATTTATAGTGCTATTTATATATTCTATTTATATTTTATTATAAATATAATAAAATTTATAATATTTATTAATTTATTATAAATTTTATACTATTATATTAATTTATTATAATATTTACATTAATTTTATTATATTTATCTCTATAAAAATATAGATTTTTTTCTGCCTGAACTTTCTTCCTGAATCCAACTGTCCTTTTTTGTCTCTGGGCTCCCCCAGGGGTGCTCTCTCCATTCCCATGCCTGCAGCCTGGAATCTGCTTTGCTCCAGAGGGCATGACCAGGAGCCTTTGATTTGCTCAGCTGATGAGCAGTTCCTGGCTCCTCTTTGAAGGGGCAGCACCAGCCTGGAGTGCTGCTATCAATAAATGGAGCTCAATAAACAGAGTTTCAATAAATAGAGTTCATCAAAGCACGAATAGGAAATGGGATAATTAAACCTTGTCAGACCTGCCCCTGTGAAATGCTGGTCCTTGCTCAGGAGAGCCGGAGCCTTCATGTACCAACTCTCCCTGTTTTATCCCTTATCATAATAAAACCTTGTTTTATCTAGGATAAAAAACCATAATAAAACCCTGTTTAATCAAGGATAAAAAACCATAATAAAAACCTGTTTAATCAAGGATAAAAAACCAGAACTGCTCGTGAGAGAAAAACCATTTATAAGGATTTTTTGGTTTTCTCACATCTCCAAACCCTTTTTAACATGGTGGAGTTGATATGGGGCATTTTAAAGTAATTTCTTATCTAGCCACAGAATTAGAAAAGGAAATGTTGGTTGGAACAAGTGCTCCCTTCAGTGCAAGGGTTTTTCTCTCCCAGCTGCTCTGCTTTCCAACACACACAGAGATTAAAGTTATTTGTTTTATATTGCCAAAGGTACTGTACAAGTGCATATATTTATGACTGGTTTTTGAGATCAGATTTATTACAGAGTTTAAACCAATTTACATTAAAATGAAAGCTGACCTCATTCACCCTGTTTTATGGCCATTACAACAGCAGCCTAATCTGGATCATTTCTTCCTTGGTGTTCAGTACAAGCACTTGGAATGAGTTTGTTGCTGTGGATTTGAGTGGATTTGTATCTTCCTCGCCTTGGCTTTACTATGTCAGGCTTTTTGCTTTTTTTTCTTGTTTTTCTCCCCATTCCATGCAGCTGCAGGGATGTTAACCCCATCCCACAAACCCAAATCCCAATCTGGCTGTGCCTGGCAGGATGGAGACCCCTCCACCCTTCTCCTTCCCTGTCCCACAAGCTTGGGTTTGGTAAGGAGCCGTCAATAACTGATCTCAGGGGCATTTCTGCCTGTCTGGGCCGTGCTTCCCCTGCCACATTCACTCCAACATATGTCTGCAATCTGCTGGGGCAGCACGAGAGGATCAGCGTCCACATGACTGCACTGGGGAGCTAAAAATAACTGCACAAGTGAATGCATTAAGTTCTTTATGCAAAACACCTCGTGCTAAGTCTCTGTTTGCACTGCTGATAAAATGTGTGTTGAAATATCCATGGCCTTGATGTCTCACATTCACAGGAAAGGGCTTTGGCAGCCAAAAATCCCACCCACCACAAGGCTAAAATAGCAGGCACATGAATCTGTTTAATTTCCCCACTCTGGGCTGTTTTGGAGGTCAGGATTTGCCTGCTACACCTAAACAGCCTCCAGGCAGCAAAACAAACACCAGTTAGAATTGGACTATTAGGGCTTGGAGAGAAGAGTCTGAGCAGTCATTCAGACCAAGGGGAGGTTTCAGTTGGATCATGCCTGCTCCTCCTCGGCTTTCTGCTGATCCTGGGAACACAAAATCACCTCTCTGTGCCTGCCCTGTGAGCTGGGCGGGAGCCAAACCTCCTCCTCCTCCTGCTGCTCCTGCACCTGAGCCCTCCCAGCAGCCACAGGAGCTGCACCCGGTGTCCTTTTCTCACTGGTGGGAATCAATCATCAGCTACCAAATGAGCAGGAGAAATTAGAAATTCTGAACTGAGAATCACAGAGCACAGGCTGAGCGTCTCCACAGCCTTTAAAACCCCTGCAGGGTGGGGACTCCTCCACTGCAGGGGTCTGGAAGAGCCCTGTGCCCCCTCTGGGCTGTGCCCAGAGCTGACCTGGCTCTGCCACACCTGGGGTGTGCCCAGGGCTGCTCACACCTGGCTCTGCCACACCTGGGTATGCCCAGAGCTGCTCACACCTGGCTGTGCCACACCTGGGGTGTGCCCAGAGCTCACCTGGCTGTGCCCAGAGCTGCTCACACCTGGCTGTGCCACACCTGGGGTGTGCCCAGGGCTGCTCACACCTGGCTGTGCCACACCTGGGTATGCCCAGAGCTCACCTGGCTGTGCCACACCTGGGTATGCCCAGAGCTCACCTGGCTGTGCCCAGAGTTCACACCTGGCTGTGCCCAGAGCTCACCTGGCTGTGCCCAGGGCTGCTCACACCTGGCTCTGCCACACCTGGGTATGCCCAGAGCTCACACCTGGCTCTGCCACACCTGGCTGTGCCCAGAGCTCACATCTGGCTGTGCCACCCCTGGCTGTGCCCAGAGCTCACCTGGCTGTGCCCAGGGCTGCTCACACCTGGCTGTGCCACACCTGGGTATACCCAGAGCTCACACCTGGCTCTGCCACACCTGGGTATACCCAGAGCTCACCTGGCTGTGCCACCCCTGGCTGTGCCACCCCTGGCTGTGCCACCCCTGGCTGTGCCACCCCTGGCTGTGCCAGCAGGACCAAAGCAGGGGCTCTGGCACAGAGAGGGCAGAGCTGCCTGGGCAGAGCAGGGAATGGCTGAGCTGGCCTGGGAAGCGCCTCCGTTTTGAAAATCTCCTTTATTTTGTGTAACACCTGGGGAGCAGCCTGGGTTCCCCCACGATGGAGGGGCCCCATGGCAGCTGCTGGGTGCTGGCACCTTTCCCTGGCATGGCCCTGCTGTGGGAGCTGCTTCCCACAGGAGATGGGAGCTTTCCTGGAGGAGCAGGGCCAGCAGCTGCTCCCGTGACAGGGACACGTGCTGGCCCTGCTGCCCCGAGCCCCTGCCCTGCCACCCCCGGTGCCACCAGGTGACACTGGCACCTCCCCGTGACATTTCCTGAGGTGCCAGGCCCAGGCCCTTCTCTCTGGGCTGTCAGCAGTTGTGACACTCAGACACAGAGCAGCAAAGAGCGCTTCTGACAGCTCACATTAGAGAAATGTGAGGGGAAATGGATGGAAATGAAGGGAGGAGTGAGGGGACAGCGGGGGCTTTATTTGACAGAAAGGGTTTGAAAGTGGGGCGGCTGCTGGGCCTCGCTAATCATCATCTGCAGGCAGGAGAGGCTTTCATTGAGGACCATGGACCTGCTGAGCTTGGAAATGACCTTTCAGGTCATCAGCACAGCCACCAAACCCGTCCTCAAGGGCCACATCCAAATCTCTGTGACCACTGCAGGGATGGGGACGGCCCTGGGGCTGCCCTGGGGCTGGGTCCATGCCTGAGCACAGCCCTGGGCACGGGGCAGGGGACAGCCCTACCCCAGAGCCATTCCCTGCATTCCTGCTGGTCCGCATCCCACAGTACCCGTCCAGCCAGAGGGACCATGCACCCCGTGGGTCTCTGTGGCTGCAGCCCCTCAGGAGCCCTCTGGCTGCCCCAGGGGAGGCTCTGCAGGCTGCAGGATGTGCTCAGAGCCCCCGGCCCTGCTGCTGCTCCAGCCCTGCCACCCCAGGGATGCAGCTCGGGGCTTCCCTCCCCAGCCAAGACAGATTGAGCAGAACATGGAGACCCTCCCTGCTGTGCCTCTGGGGTGGTTTGGGCAGGAGGGGCTGCAGGGTTACCCCTCCTTCATTTCCCCCAGGATCCCTGTGAGAGCCCTGCCCAGAGCCTCTCCCCTGTGGGAATCCACAGAATCAGAGGGTTTGGGGAAAGCTGCAAGATGCAGGCCCCAGAGACAGCAGAACTGTGAGCAGAGCCATGCAGCAGCCATGAGATTGGTCAGCAGAAAAATGATTTAAACTGTAGAAAAGCAAAAGCAAACAGAACAATGGTCTGTGTATGAATGCTTGGCTAGAATAACTCTCTAAGCTACAGCAAAGTTTATCTAGCAAGATATTAGGAAGGTTAAAGCTTAACAATGGAGCTCTGTGCGTTGTGTTTTAAGCTCACAAGCAGGTATTGTATTCAAAATAAGCAAGCATTGTTTAACCAAAGTACAGGTGCTTATAGTGATTGGATAGAACTACTGTCAATATGGAATATATACTGTACAGATATAAACACTGTCAATGTGCTTTTGCTTTGTGGGATTGGTCAAGAAGCTTATAAAGTGAGTTGTAACATTGAGTTCTGTGTCTGCTGCCTGGGATGTGAGCTGCTGGCACCTTCCCATTGTCATAGCCATGGAATGAGGCTGATGCTGGAAAATCAAACAGCTCCAGGCAGTTCCTCAGCAGCCCCGTCCCATTGGTGGTTTGTGCACAGAGCCCCAGCCAGCAACGCTCCCCCAGTCCTGGCTGGTTGTTGGTGACCCCTGCATCGAGCCAGGCTGGCAGAGATTTGGGGTTATAATATTGATAACCTGGTGAATTCCAGGTTCCCCATCCAGCGGGGCTGGCAGGGCTGAGCTCATTCCCCCCCAGGATTGTAGAGATCTCTGTCCTTGCCTGGCTGGGGGATCCTGCAGCTGCTGAGCCCCGGCACTCACAGAGCTCCCAGTGCTTCCTAGACCCCAGCACAGCCCAGCTAAGCACTGTCCTGAGCTTTGGACCAGGCTCTGACTCGAAGCAGGCTGCACAGATGAAGAACAATGTCTTTTTGACGTGTTTTGACCAATTTTCCTGCTGCCACAAAGTGCTTTTTTCTCCTGCCACACAGAGGAGGAATTGTTGTGTCTCAGCTCCAAAGGGGTGTCATTAATTCAGGCCCTGTGTCACAAATGTGGCTTTTGCTGATATGTTCTGGGTGTCTCTCAAAGCCAAGTCTCTCCCATCTCAGCTCTGCAGCACAACCATCACAGTCTGGGGCAGTGCACCAGTGAGGAAAATAATTATCCAAAACGTAATTAAATTAATTGACCAGGGAAGTGATTATGTGAGGCTGTGGGGATAATTAACACGTGTTTTGATGCCTTTGTAGCTCAAAGGGAACTGGCCTTTGCTGCACCATTCTTCAGCCAGAGCAGCATCCAGGCACCCCTGAGTGCCCAGAGTGCCAACTGCGGCCAGAAATACCCCAGAGACCCAGGAAGGTTTGGGTTGAAGGGACCCCACAGCCCCTGCAGTGCCCCCTGCCATGGCAGGGACCCCTTCCCCTGCCCCAGGTGCCCCCAGCCCTGCCCAGCCTGGCCTGGGCACTGCAGGGATGGAAATTTGAGTGTGCCCCTTTTCCTTGGTGCCCTGCTGTGCCTGGGGCTCACCGGGGGCACAGCTGACGTTTGAGTGCCAAAAGGCAGGAGAGGAGACCAAAGCAGAGCTGGTGTTCACCTCAGAGCCCCCAGGAGCTGCCAGGACAGTGTCTGAATGCAATAGAAGGGGATTTTTGAGTTGCCTGGTTTGGGTTTGATGTCCAGAGCAGACAGTGCTGCCAGGGGAGCTGTGAGGGCAGAGGATGCAATCAGAGTTCGGGGGTCCATGGAGCACAGGTCACAGAGCTCCTGAAGCAGCAGGCAGGGACTCACCCCTGCTGTGGGGCTCAGAAAATCAGATTTTGTGTTTACCTCTGCCCTCAGGGATGCCCCCGTACTCTGCTGTGATGGGATGGGCTGGGCACAGCCCGGGGGTGGTGGACATGGCCCAGAGGAACATCAGTGTCCCAGCCCTGGAGCGCCGCGAGGCTCCTGTGGCGCACACATCTTTGATGGAAATCCTTTCCTTGAGATTTGATTTCCTCCTGAGAGGCTGAGAGGCCTCAGGAACACAATGCAACCAATGGTTATCTGCTGCTGTGGGATGCAACAGGTGCATCTGGGATTGGGCTCATGTGGGTGTTTCTGATTATTGGCCAATCACAGCCCAGCTGGCTCAGACAGAGAGCGGAGCCACAAACCTTTGTTATCCTTCCTTCCTATTCTACTCTTAGCCAGCCTTCTGATGAAACCTTTTCTTCTATTCTTTTAGCATAGTTTTAATGTAATATATACCATACAATAATAAATCAGCCTTCTGAAACAAGGAGTCAGATCCTCGTCCCTTCCCTCACCTGGAAACCCCTGGGAACGCTCTCACTCCTGCTCAGGGGCTGCCAGGGCTCTGGGCTCTGCTGGAGGCAGCTCTGCCCGCATGGACACGAACTCCACAGAGCAAAGATCATCTGAGCAGGGGGAGATGGATGGACAGCCTTAATTAACTGTTTCTTGTGTCATATTCTTAATAATTTGGTTGCTATTCCTGCAGTCTGTTACAAAGTTCATTAAATTTACTTGCCTCAAGGGCATTTCTACCTCCCATAATCAGCCTCTCTCCTGTCAGGGATAAATTGCCTGATGGGATAAGTTGATCCTACACAAATGGAGCTGGCTTTGAACTTGTGGTGATAAGTAGCACCAGACAGGAGGTTTTTCTGTTGTTTATCTCCGTGCTGATATGGCATGAAATAAAAATGGGTGTCTCTTTGCTGGCTGAGCTGCATCCATCAGGCTGAGCAGAGATTAGGAAATGCTGCTCAACCTGAAGAAACAAAAGGAGGTAAACTGGAACACTTAAGAATAGACTTTTACTCCTTTGATGTGTGCATGTAATATTGATGTGCTGATGTGATCAGATTCAAAATTTAATCTTTTCTGGTAGATCAAAACCAAGCTCCCCAGGTTTATTCACAGAGCGGGGCTGGGCAGGAGGGAGCCTCAAAGCTTGTCACTGTGGACACGAAACAACACCAGCACACACACACTGCTGCTCTCAAGGTGAAAAAGGGAAGATTTTTTTCTGACTCCAACATTCATAGATTTCCAAGAGTGACCCTGGATTGGAGGGTGGCAGTGCCACCTCTCCAATGACACTGCACAAACCAACAGCCCATCGAATTTCTCCTCCTCCATGAAAGAATGCAAAACAATGGGTTATTTACAGAAAGTGTGTGAGAAAGTTTGCTACAAGAATGTCAACATCAGAAGGCTTAGAAAATCTTAAAAAATCAGGGCGACAAAAGCTCATCTCTGATCAAGTTTTGAGGTTGACAGGAGTCCTGAGATCTCTCTGCTTGTGCCCTCTCCTCTCAGGGGCTGGAAATGCTCCCAGCCAGGGAAAAACCTCATCTCATGCCATGGAAAAGGCTCATGCCATCCCTGGGACAAACCTCCATCCATTCCAGGGAAAGGCCTCATCCAATTCCAGGAAAAGCCTGATCCCATCCCTGGGAAAAACCTCATCCCATCTTTGGGAAAAGCCTCATCCCACTCCTGGGAAAAACCTCCATCCATTCCAGGGAAAAACCTCATTCCATTCCTGAGAAAAACCTCATCCCATCCCAGGGAAAACCCTCATTGCAGGGAAAACCCTCACTGCAGGGAAACCCTCACTCCAGGGCTGGGGAGGCAGAACGGGGCCATAATTCCAGCAGCTCCAGGGCTGATTGGGGTAATCTCCTAATTAACACATCTCTTAAAAAGCACTTAATGCCTATGATAAAAAGCATTGAAACTGAATGCACTGCCTCAATAACAGCATAACCTACTTCCTTCCAAATAAGAAAGCAGGGAATTACCAGACATCAATGCATCATTTGCTAATGAGTTGTAATTCTGTATTAATTTACCAACTAGCTGATTAGATATGAGAGATTTAGAAAATATATTAGAGATTGTGGTTCCAGAAAACCAGCTCAACATCAGGGGAAAAAGGCATTAAATTTTTCTCTATGGTGCACCTGAAATTATTAATTAGCTGGTATTTAAGCAAAATTCATTGAAAATAGTCTGAACTGACAGATTATAACATCGTAAATAACAGAGGCAAGAGCACAAACATTGCACTGCAGTGCTCAGGAGAGCAAGGGCTCCACACATCAAAGCATTGCCAGGTTTAGGGATGAGCATATTTGTGTAAATTCCATGTACTGGGCCCATGTGTGTCCAAAGATCAGCTGTGACTCAAAAGTCCTATTTCAAAAAACTCTACAGCAACCCAATCATTTTCCAGTGGAATTTCAAACCTCTGTAGATGCAGCACACAAAAAGTTCCGCACCCTCAGCGAAACCAGAGCTTCACGCCACCCCTCAGGTGGGTCAGACTATGCACAGTGTATTCTTTAAATTCATTTTCCAGGTTCTGTTTTAGGGTTCCCTGGAGCACACTGGGTCCCTGTCTCTGGGAAAGGGCTGTGACCACACTGAAACTCTGCACAGCCCCTCCAGCCCGCCACGGCTCAGACACAAACATCAGGGACAGGTGCCGCAGTGTTGGTTTTAGGAATAAGATCAGTGATTTTTCTGTTACACATCCCCTGCTTGTTTTGCCAGTTGCAACACAAACTCCGATATCTTGACAATATAGAAATGCAGTCTATAGATAGAAAGACTCAGATTACTCTCCCAGTTTCAAAGGAAACTGCTGCTAGATTTTTCCAGGATCTGCCTAATTATATTCTGTACAAAGCAACTGTGAATTTTTCAATTGTCTCTTTAGTGTCAGATGTTTTTCTTTAAAATGGAATTCAACACCTTCCCTGCTTTAAATTGAAAATTACATGTTTTCTACGAGCTGAGTTGGGACAAAATGTTCAGTGCAAGTAAGAAAAAAACACCACAAATTAATTGAAATGAATCTTAAACTTGTTTGAGCAAGAAGACAGAAATTCTCCCATTTGCTTTCCCATGCAATGGTGAACCCAGCAGTTCTGGCAGTGGAGCCAAGAGGGGGAATTCAGGCAAATCCTGTCCTGTGAGCAGGAAGGCAGAGTGCTGAGAGGCCTCGGAGCAGAGGGAGCAGCAGAAAAGCAGAGATGACATTTCCCACGGTGAGGAGTGTCTTACTCTGCTGGAACTTGAAATAACCAAGAAGAAAGAACTTTCATAAAAAGCTCTTGCAGAGCTGGAACAGCTGCAGCATCAGGAGGGAAACGGCACAAGGGATGTGAGTTATTGTGGGGCTGTGAAGCATTTCTGTCCACATAGCCAGAGCTGAGCACCCACTTCCATACATTAAATCCTGAGTGGGAAACACCCACAGAAGCCCCCAGTGATCTGCTCACACCATTTGTCACTGCACCACAAAACTCCAAACCCACAGAGCCCTAATTCTCCATTGGGGGAATTTCCCTGCAGCCAGAGGGAGATGTGAGCTCCCACCCTGCACAGGACACGGCTCTGAGGCCCCTGTTCTGTCTCAAAGGGCTCCCCATGTCAGTGGAAAGTGCTCCAGACCTGATAAATAAATCCTTTATGGACGTATGGGCACATAAAACCCAGAGTTCCCCCTGCTGCTCTGCTGCTGCTGTGCCCCAGCCTGAGAAGCTGCATTTCAGGGTCCTTGGGCCTTCATTTTCCCTGCTGCAGGAAGGTATAAACCCAAAAGCATGCAGGATGTTCAATGTTTCCCCAAAGTTTATGCATAATCATCACAGCAGACACCAAGGGCCACAAATAATTCTGGTGCTTCCAAAGAAATCAATGTCCTTATCAACAGCAAATGCTGGCTGCAGTTATGAATATTTAACACTGAGTGTTGCCATGAGCTTAGAAATGCCTTGTATGCCCCCAACACAGCCCTGTAATAAATGCCATGGTCTTGTGGGATACTTTTTAATAAAAAGAAATCAGAAGCATTAAAGCTGAGCCATTAAGTGCTGAAGAAGCCCTGAATGCCAAATGCAATCTGTGCAGCCCATCACTTTATCCAGCCCTCAGTCTGGGCCCTCCTCATGGATCTCAAATTGATTCTTTTTGTATGATAAACCATAAAATGTCCTTTGTGCTGCTGGACAAACAGCAAGTGCAGGTCACTCCAGCACGGTACCAGCACCGCAGTGAACAGAATAAACCAAGGCCAGGCTCCAGACAAGCGCAGGAGCCAAACCAGGCCAGCAGCAGCACATCCACTCTCTCCCTCCCCAGGCCCAGGAAACACTTCCCAGCTCATCCCAATGCATTCCAAAACAAGGAGGAATTCTGGCCTTAATTCCCAAAAATCTTTTCAAATCCTTTCGAAGTTTATAAAGTTATTAACGAAATTAATATTTGAAAATGACAGTATTTTGTAGCTACATCCATTACAGTCAAATAACAAGCCAAAAATGGATTTTTTTTCTTAGAACATTAAGTTCTGAAGTCTTCCTGAGGAGTTTCAGTGCCAAAGTGTTGGCATTTGGGGGAGACCCAGGGTGTGCAGTGATGCAGCAGCCCCTGCTGCAGGAGGGGGTCGTGTCCATGCTGGGGTGAAAATACTTGAATTAATTATTTTTATATTTTTCACGCAAAATCCCAGATGTTTCAAGTACAATTTTTGGATTAATGCTCAAACTTTTAATGGAGACCACCCAAAGGCACTTGCTGGGTAGGAAGGGATGGGAATTAGGAAAGCGGAATAAATACTTGATCTTAAAGTTTCACTTAGGTAAACGACTTGAGTGCATAAATAACATGGGAGCTGTCAATAAAATCACCCTGAAATTCTGTCAAATAGAAGAGCAATTATGGCTTCTGCTGGTTACTAATAAAGTGAAATGTTAGCTGAGCTTACACAAAAACAAACACCTCCTGATTTCATTGAAGATTAATGCTCATGTGCCAAATTGCCAGCCCAAACTTAATTGCTCTTTTTTATCTCCCTGAAATGATAAGGAGCAGCTACAGAAGAGGTTCTGGTGACCTTGGATTTACATAGGTCCTCAGCCACAGGAAATGTTCAGCTTTTATTTCTGACTCAGGAACTTCAGTGGGAATTGCAGGATCCCAGGTGCCCCCCAGGTTTCCATCCTGCTCTGCAGAGCTCAGCTTGGGGCTCACATTTAATGGGATTCATCTGAGCCCCCGCAGTCCAAAGGAACAATTTCCCCTCTGTGTGACAGCCTAAACCCAAATGTTGGACTTCTTCAAAGACAACGTGGCTCCTTTGCCTTCCCCATTTGTGTGTTGCACCAATATATTTGCAGAACTGAAAAATATCACCCAGCTGCTTCCCATCTCCATGGCAACCTCCTGCTCTGGCTCCAATTGATAAATACTTTGCCAAGCCTGTTACTGTAGGCTGGCTGTTGCAGAAATTATGTATTATCACTCACAAACCAGTCTGTAGTGTTTAGCCCGTTCCCTGGAGGACAGCACAGCCTGGTTTTGGCCCTTGCACACCTGGGCATCCCCCCTTTATCCTGGTTTTCCAGGCAGTCATTGCAGACCCAGCTCACTCCATTTCTGGGCCCAAGCTGTGGCCGGGCAGGTTTTTGTTAAGGGTCACAATCCCTGAATGGCTTCAGGAGAGGGGAGAACAGGATCTCCCCTCCAGCCCAGGCAGGGAAAGGGTTGTGCTGCTGCTGCACATCTGTCCAACAGCTGCCGGGCAAACCCTCCTGCAGGGGCAGACAGGGAGCCCAGGGCTGGAACCGGGGCTGGACTGACAGCAAAGCCAGGAGGGAAGGGAAACAGAAGGGAAACAGAAGGGAAACAGAAGGGAAACGGAAGGGAAACAAACATCCCCACGTTTGTGTCTCCTGCACAAGCCAAGGGGCAGAGCTGCACAGGTGAGCTGGAGATCCCTGTCCAGAGCCCTGGGCCCTGCTCCTGCCTGCCCTGACTCCTGCTCAATGGGCTCCGCCTGCCCTGACTCCTGTCCATGAGCTCTGCCTGCCCTGACTCCTGCTCAATGGGCTCTGCCTGCTCTGAATCCTGTCCATGAGCTCTGCCTGCCCTGACTCCTGGGCTCTGCCTGCCCTGACTCCTGCTCACTGGGCTCTGCCTGTTCTGAATCCTGGGCTCTGCCTGCCCTGACTCCTGTCCATGAGCTCTGCCTGCCCTGACTCCTGCTCAGGGGGCTCTGCCTGCCCTGACTCCTGCTCAGTGAGCTCTGCCTGTTCTGAATCCTGGGCTCTGCCTGCCCTGACTCCTGTCCATGAGCTCTGCCTGCCCTGACTCCTGGGCTCTGCCTGCCCTGACTCCTGTCCATGAGCTCTGCCTGCCCTGACTCCTGTCCATGAGCTCTGCCTGCTCTGAACTGCAGCCTCACAGCTGGCCCTGCTCGAGGGGCCCTCCAGGCAATGCTCAAATGACCAATTACTGTCCCTGGGCACTCTGAATCTTCTTTCAGAGCTGGCAGGGCTTGGGTCAGTCACCTTTGAAATGCAGAGTTTACCGTGGGCTGCCTGCAGCTGCACCCGCACATCCCTGCCTGCCCAGGGCCCGCTGGGCTCATCCCCTCCTGTGGGAGCTCTTTGGAGACGTTCCCAGCACACAGAGCAGGTCCTGCCCGGGGGAGCAGCCAGAGCAGCACAGAGCAGCCACCCGGTGCCTGTGGCATCAGAACAGGTCAGCCCAGACAGGATCAGATCTGGGTCTGTGGGCCCAGCTGGGAGTGCACGGCCACATTTTCCCAGCAGCTAATGATCCTCAAAGTTCAAAATTTCCACCTTGTTAATTGGATTTTTCTGGCTTCAACTTAAATCTATTAGGTCTTTTTGTGCCTTTCTCTGAAGAAAAAGGACCTGGAGCTCCCTCCCTGTGAAGGCACTTATCCATAGAAATTAAGTTACAAGGTTCTTTTTGATAAGATAACAGACTGAGCTCCTTAAGTCTATCACTGTAAAATATTCTCTGTAGCCCTTAATCATTCTTTATTAATCTTTTCAGCTCAGTGACATGGCAGCAGAAAGGTAAAATAAATAAATTAATCCCCAAACAAGCAGGAGAGGAGAATGGAGATACAGATACATGTGATCTCCCAGGATTTCACAAAGCATGTTAAAATTGTGATGCAGCTGCACCAGAAACGGATTCCAAAGACCCAAAGACCTTCCCAGGTGCAGCACTGAGTAGGGAGAGACCCAGGGGGCTGGGGGAGCTGCTGCTGCCAGGCTGAGATAAATGAACATCTTGAACATCCTGAACATGCCCTGCACTGCCTGGAGAGGCTGGGGCAGCCCTGGAGAGGGGCTGATAACGGGGCTGTCCTTTCAGCCAGGAATGTCAGCATGGATCCACACGGGCTCACATGTTCTGACAGAGCCCTCGAGATGCTCATCAGGCTCCAGAGGAGAGGCAGATCCTGTCACAGCTCGAGGGCAGCTCTGCCCCAAGGCTCCTGAACAAAAATAATGGGCAGAAACTGGGCCTGGCCTGGGCGGTGCCAGCTGGGGCTTCCACACCTGCCAGTGATGGATTTCAGGTGGATCTGCAGTGGGGAAGTCAGGCAGAGCAGCCCTGAGAGAGATCCCAGTGGGGATCCCCAGCTCTGTGCTCACACAGCCCCTTCCCTTGCCCATGCCCTGCTCTCAGCTCTGATTTCACACACAGCCCCTTCCCTTGCCCTGCTCTCAGCTCTGTGCTCACACACAGCCCCATGCCCTGCTCTCAGCTCTGTGCTCTCAGCTCTGTGCTCACACACAGCCCCTTCCCTTGCCCTGCTCACTCACAGCCCCATGCCCTGCTCACACACAGCCCCATGCCCTGCTCTCAGCTCTGTGCTCACACACAGCCCCATGCCCTGCTCTCAGCTCTGTGCTCTCAGCTCTGTGCTCACACACAGCCCCATGCCCTGCTCTCAGCTCTGTGCTCTCAGCTCTGTGCTCTCAGCTCTGTACTCACTCACAGCCCCATGCCCTGCTCTCAGCTCTGTGCTCTCAGCTCTGATTTCACACACAGCCCCATGCCCTGCTCACACACAGCCCCATGCCCTGCTCTCAGCTCTGTGCTCTCAGCTCTGATTTCACACACAGCCCCTTCCCTTGCCCTGCTCTCAGCTCTGTGCTCACACACAGCCCCTTCCCTTGCCCTGCTCACACACAGCCCCATGCCCTGCTCTCAGCTCTGTGCTCTCAGCTCTGTGCTCACACACAGCCCCTTCCCTTGCCCATGCCCTGCTCTCAGCTCTGATTTCACACACAGCCCCATGCCCTGCTCTCAGCTCTGTGCTCTCAGCTCTGTGCTCTCAGCTCTGTACTCACTCACAGCCCCATGCCCTGCTCTCAGCTCTGTGCTCTCAGCTCTGATTTCACACACAGCCCCATGCCCTGCTCACACACAGCCCCATGCCCTGCTCTCAGCTCTGTGCTCTCAGCTCTGATTTCACACACAGCCCCTTCCCTTGCCCTGCTCTCAGCTCTGTGCTCACACACAGCCCCTTCCCTTGCCCTGCTCACACACAGCCCCATGCCCTGCTCTCAGCTCTGTGCTCTCAGCTCTGTACTCACTCACAGCCCCATGCCCTGCTCTCAGCTCTGTGCCAGGCCAGCGGGCTGAGCAGATCTCAGCTAAGCAGAAAGAAAATTTTATAGATAAGAATTGATAAACAACCTCAAGACCAAAGAGTGAAGAGCCCAGACTCGTTCCCAGCGTGGGCCGGAGCAGAGACACCCTGCACATCTCGAAGCAAAGAACATCAGCAGCCGACCCGAGATGGTACAAAACCAGTCACAATCTCGGAGCCCCAGCGCCTCCAGGAGCGCAGCTGGGCATGGGCTCCATGGGCAGGGCCGTGCCCGGGGCAGGGCTGTGCCCAGGGAGGGTGGCAGGACACAGAGCCAGAGCTGTCCCTGCTCCCAAGGCCTGCGGGACAGCAGGAGCTCCTGTCCCCAGGTGCCACAGCTCCTCTACCACAGCGCTGACATCCATGCTCCTTCCTGCTCTTGTGGGCGAAATGTGGCCAGAGTAATTCCTGTCTCCTAAAAATCCTTGCCCCTGATTTTTGATAGCCAGCACCAACTAATGCTTGAAATTCTCATTCCATTTATAAACTGGCTCACTTACATGTGACAGTGACAATGACAGTGCCATTTGTCACATCGCTGACCCTGTCACTTGATTCATTTATAATTTAATTGTCACTTCCATTTGATCAAATATGTCTGAATTGAAACCATTTGCATTAAAAATAACACATCCTTCTCCTTTTATTCCCCGTATTGTGGCAGGTATTGCCTGAAAATTCAATTGGTGCCAGCCAGAAGCTGCTGTTTAATTAATAAGAAAATGGCTAATAAGGGATGAACCCATGGGTCTGGATGAAAATCCCTGGTGAAAAATGGATCTTGGTAAGGACCATGGAACTCAGATATTCTCATTTTCACTTCTGCTGCACTGAGACCTGGGCCTTCCTGGGGATGGTGGTAAAGGCCCAGCCAGGCCATGGGATGGGATTCCCATCCCCAGTCTCCAGTGATTCTCACATTTATAACACAGACACAGAGTGAGGAACAGGACTTCTCCCTGACTAATATATTGCAATTAATTCTCAGAAGAATCCTTGCTTAGGAACTGTATTAAATCCCATTAAGACTAATGAATTGTTGTTGTTTCCTAATTATATAGTTGTTTCTAGTTTAATGAACTGTATATTAGTTGACTTATAGAACAGAGATTTTACTTTCAGGATGGAAATACGTTAAATAAGAGATATATATTCTTGCTAATGGCATCAGTTGTCAGTTACAATCTCCTTTAATGAATCTGTTGGAAAATCCTGTCCTTTTGAATACAGATTTTGCTTGTTTTGTTAGCTAAAGAGGCAACAAAAGGCTCAAAATTAATTGTGTTCCTATGTTTTATGTATAGCTGATACTTTTCCTCCTAATAATTCAATTTCTCATCGCAAAAGCAGCTGAATGCTCCTGACAGCATGAAGGAAAAGCAGAACAGTGGGAACCCCATGAGAGGTTTGATCTTCACAGGATAAAACAGGGATGCTTTTCCAGCTGAACCCCCTTGGAAGGAAACCCCTGAGCTGCAGCATCACCAGGCTGGCAGCAAATCCTCCTGAGGATGGCACAGCCCAGCAGCTGCACATCACACCCAGGGCTGCTTTCGGCCAAAGAACAAACCCAGCTTCTCTCCAAGATCTCCTGAACTTGTCCTGAGGATGCTTTGCAGGGCGAAACAGATCCACTCCTAAAATAGGAGCTGCTTGGGAAGTAAGAACTGCCATGCTTTAAAAAGTCACCCTCTTGAATGCTAATACGTATAATCTTCAGCTGACTGCAGCCACACCACAGATTAATTTCAGCACAGAGATTATGTTAATACACAAAAAAGGAGTTGTGATACTAAGTTAGATCAAAGATTTTTCATTTCAGTCGGTGCCTTTGGCACCAGGCAGCAATGCCTGTGTCAAAGTGAAGCCAAAGGCCTCTCTGAAGCTCTGAGCTGAACAGTAATTATGGCAGGAAAGGCAGAAAGCTGAGAGCAGGCTGCTGCTTGATCTTGATCTGACATTAGTTGTTGGAGTGCTGGAGTTTGATGGGGAGTGACAAACTTGCAGAGAGGTCCTGAGAGGCCCCAGCCCTGCAGAGCTCCCAGAAGAGGCTTTTGGCAGGGCAAGGGCTGATGTGCTTCCCTGCCTCGGGAAAACCTTCCCCTGCCCTGGGGCTGCAAAGCAGGCACCAAACACAGGCATGCGGCCGACAGACAGACAGACTGACTGACAGCTGGGATCTAGGAGCTGACAGCCAGACAGACAGACAGACTGACAGCTGAGATCTAGCAGCCCACAGACAGACGGACTGACAGCTGAGATCTAGGAGCCAACAGACAGACAGACTGACAGACTGACAGCTGAGATCTAGCAGCCCACAGACAGACAGACTGACTGACAGCTGAGATCTAGCAGCTGACAGACAGACAGACAGACAGACAGACAGCTGAGATCTAGCAGCCCACAGACAGACAGACTGACTGACAGCTGAGATCTAGCAGCTGACAGACAGACAGACAGACAGACAGACAGCTGAGATCTAGCAGCCCACAGACAGACGGACTGACAGCTGAGATCTAGGAGCCGACAGACAGACAGACAGACAGCTGAGATCTAGCAGCTGACAGACAGACTGACTGACAGCTGGGATCTAGGAGCCAACAGACAGACAGACAGACAGCTGAGATCTAGCAGCCCACAGACAGACTGACTGACAGCTGAGCTCTAGCAGCTGACAGACAGACAGACAGCTGAGATCTAGGAGCCGACAGACAGACAGACAGACTGACAGCTGAGATCGAGAATCTGCCACAACAGAGCCCTGAGCAGCTGCAGCCCAAGGAGAGGAACGGCACTAACACAGCCAGGGGAAGCTGCATTGGTGCAGCCAGGGTGGAGCTGCATTGGTGCAGCCAGGGCGGAGCTGCATTGGTGCAGCTGCATTGGTGCAGTGAGGGCAGAGCTGCATTGGTGCAGCTGCATTGGTGCCGTGAGGGCGGAGCTGCATTGGTGCAGCTGCATTGGTGCACCGGAGCCAGGGCTGAGCACAGCCCCAGCAGAAGAACAGCACTCGGAGGGGGCTGGATGAGCAGCTCTGTCCGTCCCTCCTGCCCGCTCTGAGTGCCCCAGGCCCGGGAGCAGAGCCCCCCTTGCCCCAGCAGTGCTGCTGCGGATCGCACAGAGCGGCCCAAGCTGAGCCGTGCTGTGGTGCGCACCCAGAGCTGAGGCCCAGGGCCGCAGCCGGGCTCCGGCACATCCCTGCCGGCTCCGGGGGTGCTGGGGCCCGCTGTGCGGCGGGGCTGGCCGTGTGTCCCAGCTGGCACCTCCCGCCAGCACTCGGGGGGCACCGGGAGCTCGCTGCTGAGAGCTCTCTGTCAGCAGCGCAGGCTGAGATCGCATGATTCATCATCCCTTGCTGGAAGGAGCAGAGTACAGAGAGAGCACAAACACAATTCCAGCAGCAAGGAAACACCGTGCCTTTGCACATTGGCTTTGCAGGGCAGCCGTAATCATCTCCATTTATTTTATTTAATCTTTTAAGTGCACAAATGTGAAATGGTTCTGTAAGTACTGAGAGGATAAATGAGGTTAAAGCATTCATGGGCACTGGAATCAAGTGAGGCTTACGTTGGTGTTTTGTACATTCAGCCCTCTGTCATTTTTGCTGGAACCATCACTGAGCAATCAGATTTAAACATTTCAGACCTTGGTGGCAGAGCTTCTGTGCAAAATGTCTCTGCTTTTAGGGAAATCCAACTTTTCATTACAAAAGAGCTGCACAGAAAAGACAAAATGGAATAACCACCCCTCACTTCAGGATAATTGCACTGGAATTAGGAGGAAAGTGCAGGTTTTTCAGGGAGAGACTGATTTTAGCAGAACCCTGGGAGAGCAGCTCAGCTGTGGCTGCTGGTGCTCAGCACTGCTCTCTGTGCAGGAGGGATGTGCAGGCACGGGAGGCTGGGGAGCAGCAGGAGCAGAGGGAACCCAGCTCCAGCTCCTCTTCCTCTGCTGCTGCTAGGCCTCCACAGCTTTGGAAGCTCAGACGCTTTAATTCCTTTCTTTTGCCATCTTAATGCAAATTTACGGTATGAAAACTAGGAATAATTTAACACTAGGAAAGGAAAAGATGAAACAAAAGCCTGGAAACCCTGGCAGTCTTTTTGAAGGCAAAGGAAATGTCACAACTCTCTTTCAACAGCATCTTTGTTTTTGCAGGCAAATTACAAGTCCAGGTTCAGGAGTGTTTTTGTTCTGCCATTCTGCTGTGACAGTGTCTGCTGGCAGCCTCTAATTCATTCAGGAAAATCCACAGCAGCAGTGAAGGGGAGGAAATGACAACAGCTTTGTGCAGCTCCCCTTCCCTCCCTGCCAGGCAGCAGCAAGCCCTGACTCTCAGTGCAAAGGGGTTTTAGGGCTCCTTAAGCCCTTCCTGACACTCCTCAGGCTCTGTCTGTGCTCGGGATTTTTCACTGCAGATGATCCAGAGCTGAATCACCCAAAGCCCCTGCTCCACCTCCCTGCTCTTCCCTCTGAGAGCTCCTGTGCCTTATCAGAGCGGAGAGAAAAGGCAAATAAGATGCACAATAATTAACACAGAAGATCTGGGCTGCTCCTCCAGGCCAAGATTAATTCAATACATTTTCAGAGCCCTCGGGGATATAGATTCAGGGAGTCTGATCTATGGTTATTATTCTTTTAAAGGAAAACAGATTTACCTAATTTACAATCAGTTCTGATGGTGGGAGGAGGAATTTAATTCTTTTTTTCTTTTGATAAATAGACTGCAACTTTTCTATAATCCCTATTAATCTGATCTCCTAGGGAAAATTTTGCTGATCCATCATCTTGTAGCAGGCTTGATTCCCTGGGTGCCTGCAGGCAGGAGAAATGGATTTGCTCAGACGGGGCCCTGGTGCCTCCAAAGCCCCGAGTGAAGCTCTGGGGGAGCTCAGCCCTGTCCCAAGGGGCTGTGGGGAGGCTCTGCAGCGATCCCAGGGCATTCCCGCAGTGCTGGGGGAAAATCCCGCAGCGATCCCAGGGCATTCCCGCAGCGATCCCAGGGCATTCCCGCAGTGCTGGGGGAAAATCCCACAGCGATCCCAGGGCATTCCCGCAGCCCTGGGGGAAAATCCCGCAGCGATCCCAGGGCATTCCCGCAGTGCTGGGGGAAAATCCCGCAGCGATCCCAGGGCATTCCCGCAGCCCTGGGGGAAAATCCCACAGCGATCCCAGGGCATTCCCGCAGCCCTGGGGGAAAATCCCACAGCGATCCCAGGGCATTCCCGCAGCCCTGGGGGAAAATCCCGCAGCGATCCCAGGGCATTCCCGCAGCGATCCCAGGGCATTCCCGCAGTGCTGGGGGGAAAATCCCGCAGCGATCCCAGGGCATTCCCGCAGCGATCCCAGGGCATTCCCGCAGCGATCCCAGGGCATTCCCGCAGCCCTGGGGGAAAATCCCGCAGCGATCCCAGGGCATTCCCGCAGCGATCCCAGGGCATTCCCGCAGCCCTGGGGGAAAATCCTGCAGTGATCCCAGGGCATTCCCGCAGCGATCCCAGGGCATTCCCGCAGTGCTGGGGGAAAATCCCGCAGCGATCCCAGGGCATTCCCGCAGCCCTGGGGGGACGGGCTGCAGAGGGAACAGCCGGGCTTTGCCCGTGGTGGGCTTTGCCCGTGGTGGGCTTTGCCTCGGCTCCAAGGCAAAGGGGATCCTTTGCGCGGGGATCCAAGCGGGGCTGGAGGGGCCCCGACCCCCGGGCTGCGGATGCGAGCGGCAGAAAAGCACCGGGAAATCCCCACAGAGCTGCTTTTATCCGCTGCACTAACCAGCAATGGAGTCCGGGGAGATGCCCGAGAGGGGCCATAAACAGAGGCGCAGCAGCCCGGCCGGCTGGATGCCCCCTCCAGGAAATTCCGCGTTTAAAGAACAATACGGAGACATCAAAGGAGGATGGACTCGGTCCTGGTGGCTGCCAGGAGAGCCGCACATGCCCGGAGCACGCGTGTTTGCCCAAGTGATGGGATTGCTCCCAGTGCCAGCTCCCGAGCCGGGGGAGCTGCCCTGTGCCCGGGATGCTGCCCATGACGCTGCTCTGTGCCCGGGATGCTGCTCTGTGCTGCTCTGTGCCCGGGGTGCTGCTCTGTGCCCGGGATGCTGCCCATGATGCTGCTCTGTGCCCGGGATGCTGCCCATGATGCTGCTCTGTGCCCGGGATGCTGCTCTGTGCCAGGGGCTGTGCCCAGGATGCTGCTCTGTGCCCGGGATGCTGCTCTGTGCCCGGGATGCTGCCCATGATGCTGCCCTGTGCCCATGATGCTGCCCTGTGCTGCCCTGTGCCCGTGCAGCATCAGGGGCTGCAGCAGCAGCAGGACAGCGGCTCCTGGGCTGGGAGGAGCCCCCAGGGCACAGCCAGGGGCTCCCTGGGTGCTCCCCACACCGCCAGGGCTGGGAAGGCAAAGGGAGCCGCTCCTCCGGAGCCCAGGGAAGAGCCGGCCACGTGCAATCAGAAGAAAAGCTGTTTTTCACACTTATTGCCCTTGAATTGGCAGAGGGAGACATCATGTTTTATATTAACTTCATAATAATTACAGTTATTACTGAATTCATGTATACCAAAGAGGTTGCAGCTCCCTAGGAAAGCTCATAATATTATTAAGAGAGATGCCAGTCCATTGGCAGCATCGTGTAACAAGCTAATTCCAACATCTTGATATTAGACAGCACACCTCCAAAAATGCATGGATTTGTGCCTGGTCCCTGGGATCAATGGCAGGGACACATCTGACACGCACAGAATCGTCCTTTGGAGAAAAATGCTTTGTAAAGCACAAGTGGCACAGCCCAAGACCAGCAATAAGTGCTGCCTTTAACATTTAAAGCAGTGAAAATAAATCTAAAGATTTTTAATACTGGGCAATGCTGTGAGAAATGAAGGAATTGCAGCTCACAGCGGAAAACCAATGGAAAGGAAGATTTTGTCTGTAAGAGAAATTAAGGAATTCACCCAGCCTCTTCTCATCCTTTCCACACGATTAATTGCAGAGATTTAATTTCTCTGGGCATGTGTTCGCATGGGCAAACAAACTGACCCATCTCTCCCATCTCAGAGCAGCTGCTGCTGCAAGTTCTGCAGAGAGGCTAAAGGAGCCACAAAAGGTCAACTTTGCACCAGAGGGCTGGGGGGGACAGCAGCTTCCAGGGAGATCCCAGCCCAAGGAAAAACTGTTTGTGCTGGGGTGTCAGAGACTGGGGCAGCTCCATCCCCTCCTCTCCCATCCCCATCCCCATCCCATCCCATCCCATGGACTCCATCCCATGGACTCCATCCCATGGATTCCATCCCATCCCCTCCTCTCCCATCCCATCCCATCCCATCCCATCCCATCCCATCCCATCCCATCCCATCCCATCCCATCCCATCCCATCCCATCCCATCCCATCCCATCCCATCCCATGGACTCCATCCCATGGATTCCATCCCATCCCATCCCATCCCATCCCATCCCATCCCATCCATCCCATCCCATCCCATCCCATCCCATCCCATCCCATCCCATGGACTCCATCCCATGGATTCCATCCCATCCCCTCCTCTCCCATCCCCATCCCATCCATCCCATCCCATCCCATCCCATCCCATCCCATCCCATCCATCCCATCCCATCCCATCCCATCCCATCCCATCCCATCCCATGGACTCCATCCCATGGATTCCATCCCATCCCCTCCTCTCCCATCCCCATCCCATCCATCCCATCCCATCCCATCCCATCCCATCCCATCCCATCCCATCCCATCCCATGGACTCCATCCCATGGATTCCATCCCATCCCATCCCATCCCATCCCATCCCATCCCATCCCATCCCATCCCATCCCATCCCATCCCATCCATCCCATCCCATCCCATCCCATCCCATCCCATCCCATGGACTCCATCCCATGGATTCCATCCCATCCCCTCCTCTCCCATCCCCATCCCATCCATCCCATCCCATCCCATCCCATCCCATCCCATCCCATCCCATCCCATCCCCATCCCCTCCCATCCCTGCACAGATAATGGAACAGGTTTCACTCTTGTGTGGTCTCAAAGTGACACAAACTCAGCCTCACTTTGATTTTTACTGTAAATCTAATTCTTGGAGTCTGCCATCAAAGGAACTGTTGCACATAAACCCCAGCCAATGTCAGGAGAAAATCAGACAGCAGCTGGATTCCAGGACTGTTGCAATTTCCTCCACAATGTCAGGCCATAGCAACACACACATCTTTCACAAAAATTAAATTGCTATTAAACTTTCTGCCCATCTTTGTAAATTAACCTCTCTTTCATCTCAGCTTTTGATTTAGCAGGAAATAATTTTTGGAGCACTTTCCAGACTCCTTCCATTAGGCGTTTGGGCTGTGGTCAATAAGGCTGAGTTAATTACCTGCCTAACCAGATCATGCTGCTGTGCTGCTGGCCTCAGCTCTGCTGCAAGTGCTGCCTGCATTTCTCATCTAAGGTGCAGCCAGAGGTGCAGCCAGAGGTGCAGCCAGAGGTGCATTTCTCCCAAAGGTGCAGCCAGACCCAGGCTGTGGCCAGCACTGGAGCCCACCCCAAGCTCCAGCCCCAAACCAGCAGCCCAGAGCCCAGCCTGTGCAGCCAGGGGTGGAAACAGCACCCAAACCCCCCTGTTTCCTTTTCCCCTGTTTAATTTTCCCCTGTTTAATATTCCCGTTTCCTTTTCCCCTGTTTCCTTTACCGTCTCCTTTTCCCTGTTTCCTTTTTTCCCCTGTTTCCTTTTCTCCGTTTCCTTTTTTCCCTGTGTTTCCTTTTCCCCTGTTTCCTTTCCCCCCGTTTCCTTTTCCCCCATTTCCTTTTCCCTGTTTCCTTTTCCCCAGTTTCCTTTTCCCCATTTCCTTTCTCCCCGTGTTTCCAGAGCACTCCTGGCCCGTTCAGGGCAGGCTGTGTCCAAGGCAGGTGAGCCCTCATTTACCCAAACCCAACACGGCCCTAATTGAGAGATGAGTGGGATCCTCCTGCCTCTCCACGCACGTCTGGAGCGCTGACAGAGGCACCTGGAGGGGCTGGAGCATCGGTTCTGCCTCATTACAGAAGGAATTGCGCCTAAATGAGAACCAACAGGCACTGAGAGCTGAGGGCGCCTGCAAACGCGGCCGAGCAGGCGGGGACAGCGCTCACCGTGCGGGGACAGCGCTCACCGTGATGGGACAGCGCACACCGTGCGGGGACAGCGCTCACCGTGCTGGGACAGTGCACACCGTGCGGGGACAGTGCTCACCGTGCTGGGACACTGCTCACCGTGCGGGGACAGCGCTCACCGTGCGGGGACAGTGCTCACCTGCTGGGACAGTGCTCACCGTGATGGGACAGTGCTCACTGTGCTGGGACAGTGCTCACCGTGCGGGGACAGCGCTCACTGTGCTGGGACAGTGCTCACTGTGCTGGGACAGTGCTCACCGTGCAGGGACAGCGCTCACCGTGCAGGGACAGCGCTCACTGTGCGGGGACAGTGCACACCGTGCTGGGACAGTGCTCACCGTGATGGGACAGTGCTCACCTGCTGGGACAGCGCTCACCGTGCGGGGACAGTGCTCACCTGCTGGGACAGCGCTCACCGTGCGGGGACAGTGCTCACCGTGATGGGACAGCGCTCACCGTGATGGGACAGCGCTCACTGTGCGGGGACAGTGCTCACCGTGCTGGGACAGTGCTCACCGTGCGGGGACACTGCTCACCTGCTGGGACAGTGCTCACCGTGATGGGACAGTGCTCACTGTGCTGGGACAGCGCTCACCGTGCTGGGACAGTGCTCACCGTGCGGGGACAGTGCTCACCTGCTGGGACAGCGCTCACTGTGCTGGGACAGTGCTCACTGTGCTGGGACAGCGCTCACTGTGCTGGGACAGTGCTCACTGTGCTGGGACAGTGCTCACCTGCTGGGACAGTGCTCACCGTGCGGGGACAGTGCTCACCGTGCAGGGACACTGCTCACCGTGCTGGGACAGTGCTCACCGTGCTGGGACAGTGCTCACTGTGCAGGGACAGCGCTCACTGTGCGGGGACAGTGCTCACCTGCTGGGACAGCGCTCACCGTGATGGGACAGTGCTCACCGTGCTGGGACAGCACTCACCGTGCTGGGACAGTGCTCACCGTGTGGGGACAGCGCTCACTGTGCTGGGACAGCGCTCACCGTGCTGGGACAGTGCTCACCGTACGGGGACAGCGCTCACCGTGCAGGGACACTGCTCACCGTGCTGGGACAGTGCTCACCGTGCGGGGACAGTGCTCACCGTGCGGGGACAGTGCTCACCGTGCAGGGACAGTGCTCACCGTGCAGGGACAGCTCTCACCGTGCAGGGACAGTGCTCACCTGCTGGGACAGTGCTCACCGTGCGGGGACAGCGCTCACCGTGCTGGGACAGTGCTCACCTGCTGGGACAGTGCTCACCGTGCAGGGACAGCGCTCACCGTGCTGGGACAGTGCTCACCGTGCTGGGACAGTGCTCACCGTACGGGGACAGCGCTCACCGTGCAGGGACAGTGCTCACCGTGCAGGGACAGCTCTCACCGTGCAGGGACAGTGCTCACCTGCTGGGACAGTGCTCACCGTGCAGGGACAGTGCTCACCGTGCTGGGACAGTGCTCACCGTGCTGGGACAGTGCTCACCGTGCGGGGACAGTGCTCACCGTGCGGGGACAGCGCTCACCGTGCAGGGACAGTGCTCACCGTGCTGGGACAGCGCTCACCGTGCGGGGACAGTGCTCACCGTGCGGGGACAGCGCTCACCGTGCAGGGACAGCGCTCACCGTGCAGGGACAGTGCTCACCGTGCGGGGACAGTGCTCACCGTGCGGGGACAGGCCCACCCCGACTGCCCAGCAGCCACCGAGCTGAACTCATTTCCCAAAGGCCCCAGCGTGTTTGGTGATGATCTGTAAATTCCAGGGCACAGAATCAGCTGTCCAGACCTTAAGAATTGCATTTGTCCTGACCTTATGAATTGCATCTCTTTGATAGATTAGAACCTAAAATAATCACACCTGTAGCAATGCAGGGGCACTTTTTCCTGCTAATACTTGGAAAAGTCAGGATACCCTTCAAATATTTCCTTCCCTTCTGTTTGGCTGTGGCTGTTTTTAAAATTTTAATGGCCTAAACTGCAAAATATTTAATAAAGCTGGGAAAGGCTGTGTTAGCACATCCAGCTTTATCTTGTTTAGCTGAAAAATGTGCAATTTATAATTACTTACATAATTACTCATGTATCACTTGGAGGCTGGACTTGGAGGTGATTTCCAGCATTAATGCTTCTGTGATTCTGTTCTTCCACAAGTAAATTTGATCCCATCTACTTTGTGTGTGATCCGGGTTTTTCTAGTTATTGTTTCTCATTAATTTTTGTTTTTAAAGCCTCTCCCCCAGCTGTGAGCAGCTGCCAAGGAGCCCTGGCCAGCCTGGATCCCTGCAGGGTTTGGTGGGAGCCTGGGCTGGGGCTGGGGCTGGGCTCTTCCCTCCTGCCGCAGTCTTTCATAAGCCTGAGGGAATGGAGCCAACCCTGTGCCACTTTCTGGGCTGCAAAATGGAATCAGGATAATAAAAGACATCCTGGAAATAGACAATAATGGTGAAATGATGTTTGGACACGGGGGCCATACATGGTTGATGGGGGAATGAGTGAAGCAGGAGATGGAGGAGGCGCTGGGGCACCAGAGTCCAGCAGCTGGGAGGCTCCTGCTCAGCAGACCCAGACATGGGATGGGTTTCATGGAATAAATCCTCAGAATAAACCTCTGGGCTTATCTCCACTCTTCTCCACTTTCTTTCCTTTAGGATTACACAATCTTTTTCTTTCCTTTCCCCCTTTGGAGGGCTGTGCCCACTGAGTCCTGCCAGGGCCAGTGCCCTGTGCCAGCGCCAGGCACCCAAACTTTGGGTGTACAGCCCCCCAAACTCATGCACAGCCCCCCTAAATTGGTGTACAGACCCCCAGACTGGGGCACAGACCCCAAACTGGGGCACAGACCCCCTAAATTGGTGTACAGACCCCCAAACTGGGGCACAGACCCCAAACTGGTGCACAGACCCCTAGACTGGTGCACAGACCCCCAAACTGGGGCACAGACCACAAACTGGTGCACAGCCCCCCCAAACTGGGGCACAGACCCCAAACTGGTGCACAGACCCCCCAAACTGGGGCACAGACCCCAAACTGGTGCACAGCCCCCCCAAACTGGGGCACAGACCACAAACTGGTGCACAGCCCCCCCAAACTGGGGCACAGACCCCAAACTGGTGCACAGACCCCCAAACTGGGGCACAGCCCCCCCAAACTGGGGCACAGACCCCCAAACTGGTGCACAGCCCCCCCAAACTGGGGCACAGACCCCCAAACTGGGGCACAGCCCCCCCAAACTGGGGCACAGACCCCTAGACTGGTGCACACATCCCCAAACTGGGGCACAGCCCCCCCAAACTGGGGCACAGACCCCAAACTGGGGCACAGACCCCCTAAATTGGTGTACAGACCCCCAAACTGGGGCACAGACCCCTAAACTGGGGCACAGACCCCAAACTGGTGCACAGACCCCTAGACTGGTGCACAGCCCGCCCAAACTGGGGCACAGACCCCCCAAACTGGGGCACAGCCCCCCCAAACTGGGGCACAGACCCCAAACTGGTGCACAGACCCCCCAAACTGGGGCACAGACCCCAAACTGGTGCACAGACCCCCCAAACTGGGGCACAGACCCCAAACTGGTGCACAGACCCCCCAAACTGGGGCACAGACCCCAAACTGGAGCACAGATCCCCAAACTGGGGCACAGACCCCCCAAACTGGGGCACAGACCCCTAGACTGGTGCACAGCCCCCCCAAACTGGGGCACAGACCCCCAAACTGGGGCACAGCCCCCAAACTGGGGCACAGACCCCAAACTGGTGCACAGACCCCCCAAACTGGGGCACAGACCCCCAAACTGGGGCACAGATCCCCAAACTGGGGCACAGACCCCTAGACTGGTGCACAGCCCCCCCAAACTGGGGCACAGACCCCCAAACTGGGGCACAGACCCCCAAACTGGGGCACAGACCCCAAACTGGGGCACAGACCCCAAACTGGGGCACAGCCCCCCCAAACTGGGGCACAGACCCCAAACTGGAGCACAGACCCCCAAACCGGTGCCTGAGGAGGTTTCACCTCCCCAGGGATGCTCTGGAGCGCTGCTGGTGCTGCAGCCTCACCATCCCTCTGCAGAACAACACCTCCATGCAAGATTAATGACAGGGGGGAACATGGGCAGCGATTAAAAATAAAGGCCGGAGATGCTGCCGGTGCAGCAGGAGCCCCAGCAGCTGCAGCAGGATCTATATTGTTTAATAATGCACATTAAATTCTTACAGACTTCTCTAAAAGCTGACTCTGCTCCGTGCAGCACCGATGTAAATCTATTGCCAATGCAGGATAATCCTTCAACACGTCTTGAAAATGGTTTTGTTCTTCCCACACGCTTCTCTGCAGCCCCCAGGCACCCAGCAAAGGCTGGTGTGGTGCCACAGCACCCCGACACCCTGATATTCACCTCTGTAATGGCAGCTCTTGGGAAAGGGAGCCCAGAGGAGCCCAGGGACAGGGAGGCTGCAGGGAAGGGGCACAAGCCCCAGAGGGGATGGAGCTGTCCTGGCTGAGCCACAGGAATGGGGGAAGTCTCTGAACCGACCTGGAAAGTGTTGTGATTCCTTTCCAAACTGAAGCCACCTAATATTTGTTTATAATTTATGCATTTTGTTGATTTTTAACCTAAGCAAAGTACTGGTTTGTTTTTCAGGGCTTAGTATTAGTTTCAAAGCAAATCTTATTAATATTTAAAATGAAAAGCTATTTCAGACCTTAAAATGTAGATGTTTCATTTAATAAACATCAATAGTAAATGTTTTGATTTCCTGAGTGTTTTATGTACTGAAACCCTTTGACAAATGCGACGTGAATTCACAAGCGCTTGCAACTGATTCAAACCTGCATTTTTTCCACCAAATAAAACATTCAGCTGCAATGTTTTCCCCAACTCTAATGTCTGTCCTGTGCCTGGGGGTGAATTTCGCTCGGTGTGAATAACAATGCGGCACAGACAAGATCAATAAATCTCATATTTCATTTGCCTCAGTGTTCCGGGCACAGCTGTGGCACCAGCACGGGCACTGCCAGTGTGCCTGCAGTGACACTGGGACAGGGACACTGGGACAGGGACAGGGACACTGGGACCCTGGGACAGGGACAGGGACACTGGGACAGGGACCCTGGGGCAGGGACAGGGACACTGGGAAAGGGACAAGGACAGTGGGACAGGGACACTGGGACAGGGACAGGGACACTGGGACAGGGACACTGGGACAGGGACACTGGGACAGGGACAGGGACACTGGGACAGGGACACTGGGACAGGGACCCTGGGGCAGGGACAGGGACACTGGGACCCTGGGACAGGGACAGGGACAGGGACACTGGGACAGGGACAGGGACACTGGGAAAGGGACAAGGACAGTGGGACAGGGACACTGGGACAGGGACAGGGACACTGGGACAGGGACACTGGGACAGGGACACTGGGACAGGGACAGGGACACTGGGAAAGGGACACTGGGGCAGGGACAGGGACACTGGGAAAGGGACAAGGACAGTGGGACAGGGACACTGGGACAGGGACAGGGACAGGGACACTGGGACAGGGACACTGGGACAGGGACAGGGACACTGGGAAAGGGACAAGGACAGTGGGACAGGGACACTGGGACAGGGACAGGGACACTGGGACAGGGACACTGGGACAGGGACAGGGACACTGGGACAGGGACACTGGGACAGGGACCCTGGGGCAGGGACAGGGACACTGGGAAAGGGACAAGGACAGTGGGACAGGGACACTGGGACAGGGACAGGGACACTGGGGACAGGGACACTGGGACCCTGGGACAGGGACAGGGACACTGGGGACAGGGACAGTGGGACAGGGACACTGGGACAGGGACAGGGACACTGGGGACAGGGACAATGGGACAGGGACAGGGACACTGGGAAAGGGACAAGGACAGTGGGACAGGGACACTGGGACAGGGACCCTGGGGCAGGGACAGGGACAGGGACACTGGGAAAGGGACAAGGACAGTGGAACAGGGACACTGGGACAGGGACAGGGACACTGGGAAAGGGACAAGGACAGTGGGACAGGGACACTGGGACAGGGACAGGGACACTGGGGACAGGGACAATGGGACAGTGACACTGGGACAGGGATACTGGGACAGGGACCCTGGGGCAGGGACAGGGACACTGGGACAGGGACACTGGGACAGGGACAGGGACACTGGGGACAGGGACACTGGGACAGGGACACTGGGACAGGGACAGGGACACTGGGACAGGGACAGGGACAGGGACACTGGGGACAGGGACAATGGGACAGTGACACTGGGACAGGGATACTGGGACAGGACTGAGCTGGGGACAGCTGTCCCCGTGCCAGGGATGGGACACCCAGCTGGGGCTGGCAGTGGCACCAGGGCACTGCAGATCCTCCTGCCCCAGGGCAAGAGCTGCCCCAGGAGCACAGAACCATTGGGGCTGGAAAAGATCCCCAAGATCCTCCTCCCAACACCCCCTAAGCCACGGCAGGAAGGTGACAGCAGCCCTTTGTCACAGCAGGAAGGTCACAGCAGCCCTTTGGGAGCACCTTGCTCCTTTCTTGCGCTTCGTTCCTCTGCTGCCTGTGCTGCTCCCTGCCCTCGTACCCAAAACAGTCCCCGGTGTGTTTCTCTGGATATGAACTCCAGAGGGGTTTCATAAATCGGTGGATTTGGCATGTCCCATCTGGAGAACACTTCAGGACGAGCAGTGTGAGGGGGGAGCTGCCCAGAGGTTGCACAATAACAGCAGCAGGGCCAGAGAGTGATTTATGGCCGTGCCTGGTGGGGCTGAGCCCAGCAGGGAGGCGCTGGTGGCACCGGGGACGCATTCCCAGTGCTGTGTGACTGCAGTGGGAAAGGCTCACAGAATTACGGGATCAGAAAGGTTGGAAAGGACTACAAAAACCCCACCACGCCCAATAAATCATCGGCAGGGGCCTGAGGAGGAGGGAGATGCCAAACACCAATTTCTGCTTCACCAGAGGAGGGCTTTAGGATGATGCAATGCTGTTGGAGAATTCTGAGGCGCTCCTAACACACTGGCCACGGTACAGAAGTGTTTGGGTGCTCTGAGAGCAGAGATGGATCCTCTGGAGTGAGATAATTGTGGGGTCGATTTGGTATGTGCTCTTTCTGCAGCTGATGACTAATTACCAGCATCTAATGAGAGAGCCTTATCTGTAAATCATGCAAAGGGGAAATGCTTGTACGTGCTGCTGAAGGCTGCCCACATGCCAAGGCTGAACATTGCTTTTATTGCCGTGTTTATCTGGTTTTATCCGTCGAGTAGAAAATACTCTGCTTTAAAAATACATTGTGGCTTCTTTGATTTCCTAAATAGATTTATAATTATCTCCAAATTGAACACACTCAGCTCCTGTCCAAGTAATTGCCAGGCACTGTCCTTCACAGGAAGTGCAGCCCTTGGCAGATTTTCGCTGGGCTCTCTGGATGCAGGAAATGAGGGGCAATGAGATAAATCAGAGCAGTTCTGGGTGAGGCACACACAGTCAGGCGTTCACAGCACTGCCTCAGGTATTTTTAACTCAGACCCGACTCCAGGAAGATTTAGGGACTGCATTGGACAAGGCTGGAGCACGGGCTGGGGACAAACTGCAGCTCCCCAGGGACTGAGGGTCCTCCTGCATCACTGAAAGCACCTCAAGGTCTTGATCCCACAGAAAATCCTTCCTGAGGCGTTGCTGCACCAAGAATAATTAACAAAACCTCTTCCACTTTGCTGAATACCCTTTCTATACGTCTGTTGTACAGGCATAAGTTTCCTCCTAAAAACCCTTTTCCAAAAAGACACCCAATATTAGTGCAGACACACCAAAAAGTAGAGGAAGAAAAGGCTCAGCTGATCTCCCTGTGCTTTTCTTCAAGTTATTAATTTTTTTGTGTGTTATCTAAGGTTTAATCCTCCAGTGCAAATGACTCACAGCCAAATATTTCCATGTCAGGTTTAGGAATAATTTGCGTAATTTTTGTAACTTGAGAGAATGTTGTTAACTTGGCCTCAAAAGAAATGGAGCAAAATAACTACAAGGTAGAACAAAATAACATAAGCAGGCTTTAATTCTGCAAAACCCAGGGAGATAAAGCTCCTCTGTTTAAACAGCACTCAGTGCTGTTGAATTAAACACACTGCCAGAGGAAAGGTTTTCTGAGAACAAATAGAAAGGAATCACATCTGAAACAAACGTGCTTGGGTCCAGGGCTGCTGCAGAGCCCCAGAGTCCCAGTGACACCCATCAGCAGTGACATTTCTGGAGCCAGGATCAGCAGCAGAGATGGCAACAGCCAGTTTGTGGTTTGGTGGAGTTTACACTTGTTTGCTGCCAGGGAAGGAGACCAGACACTGATCTAAGAAATTGGGAGGGAAATGGTTTGAGCCAAGTGTGTCCTTGTCAAGAAAATCCTTTGCCTCTGGTGTCTGCGCCTCGAGCTGCAGCAATAACCTGAGAGGGAAATGGGAGCGTGGGGGAGCAGCAGCTCCCGCAGCACAGCCCCACTCCAGCCTTAATTTAAGGCTCACACTGGACACCTAAGTGCCTTTTATCACAGAATATTTTAAAAGGAACAACATTTTCTGACATAAATGTCTCTGCTAATGACAAAGACCAGAAGTAGCTGGTGGCCAAAGAATAAATGTTTTTCTAAAGCTTAGCAACAGCTCATGCTCTGAATGTCATCATCCTCCTGGGCAGCCTGTTGCTGTATTCTCAGGATTAGGTGAAATTATCCCAGGTCCTGCTTGCAATTTTTTGTGCTTGGGCATCTTACCCTTCTGTCTGAAGGTCAGATAAGAATTCTCCACCCCCATTTTTGCTCCTGAAGAATGAGTAGAAGTCAGGAAGTGGTGATCATAATTAGTTATTCTGAATAGCGTGTTTTGTGACTGAAGCACTTGTGAAAGCTCCTGGAATTTAGGTTGGTGCAGAGAAAAAGGCTCATTTAGCAGCCCTGGGCAGGGCTGTCAGCAGGACTGAGCAGCCCCTGAGCCAAATTCTCTTCCCTTGTGCTCTGAGGCTGCCCTGCAAGAGCTGCTGGTGCCACACCTGGGTTTCCATGGAGGTGACTCAGGGCAGGGGCTGCTCTTCCCAGGGGGGTTCTGGTGCTGCACCAGCACTCAGCCCTGCGTGCTCTGTGCTCACACAAGCTGAGCTGTGATCCCAGTCCCTCCAGCAGCCAGGGCTCAGAGAAGTGATGCACACGCTGCCTTGGACAACATTCCAGCACTAATTACAACCTAAAGTCCTGCGTATTGCCTGGTTTCCTTTTGTTGTTCGGAATTGCAAATGTTTGTTTTCCCTGCCAGCAGAATTTGTTTTTCAGACCTGTTCTCCTGCAGAGTCCCTCAGGGGCAGCCAAGGGAAATGTCTCAAGGCCAAGCAAGGCTCTGGCCTCCCGTGCTCTGTGAGCCACCAGCAGTTTGCAATGAGCATTTGTCGTGTGCCTGCTTGCCCTGGGTTAATGGTGAACAATCCTGACCCCTCTGCTGCTCAGGGGGTGCCAAGGCAGGGCTGTGGCTGATCCCACCCCGCTGCCCGAGGAGCCCCTGGCACGAACCCCACAGCAGCACAGGTCTGAGTGCCACGTGGTGACTTTCACCATCGGCTGGGTGTAAAACGCACATTTTAGCAGGGGCTGGATCCCCCAGAGGCACTCAGTGCCTGCTCGGTGGTCACTGTGTGCATTAGCAGCCCCTGGGCTGGCTGGGCTGTGGGTTCTCCCTTTCAGAGCCTCCTGCAGCGTCTCAGGGTCCTGCAAGGAGCCAGGACCCGGCAGGGCTGAGTGCCCAGCCCAGCTGTGCCTGCCCTGTGCCAGCTCAGTGCCCCTGCCCAAACCACCCTGGAAATCAGCAGGAGCCCAGCAGAGCTCCCTGCCTTGGCCTGCATGTCTGAGTGCTTTAGATGATTTATCTGCTCAGAGAAGGATTATTTTTGAGCCTCCCTCTGCCAAAAAAGGTAAGCCCTATCAGATGGAAATCAGAATCCATTCTTCAGATCGGCAGCCTGGATCACGGCTCAGGTGGAAAGCAGGTCACATAAAATCAGACCTTTCATGAATATTTATCTTGCTTTTCGTTAAGCTTTGCACCTGAGGCTCTGGTCCTGAGCCCTCTGCTGCCTGCCCCCAGCCCCCAGCACTGCCAGGCTGTGAGCCACTGTCTTATTTGGATCTCTAATATTTGGACAATAGATAATAAATTAATGCCTTTCTTTCTGCTGCTGTCTGCAACAGCAATAAAAGAATTGTCAGCTCCTGTGCCATTCCTCCAGCATGATTTAACCCTGTTCCTCATCTTCCTCGTGCAGATGAAGGTTGTATCCCAGGCAATGAGCCTTTGCAACAAATAAACTGTGGGGAAAGGTTCTTACGCACTTTGAACACTGAGACAAAGAGGAATTTTATCTGCCTCCATTTCTGCCACCAATAGAAATAAAGAGCTGCTTCTCTCAGTCTGAGAAACTGAGCAATGACTGCAAGCTCAGAGATCCCCAAACAAGGAGTGGCACAAATTGAGCCATTTCATCAGGAGCAAAGCCATCATTTGGATGGAGCTCCATTCAAATGCCATTACAGGATTATTGTTGGCCATTCCAGCATGTGCAGCGCTCCTGTTGAGGCTGCTTTATTGTCCTGCTCTGTCACCCGGGCTGGGCTGGCTCTGCACGCTCCTCCTCGTGCACAGGGTGAGAAATGCATTATCTGAGCATCCAGCTACAGCAACAAAGGTTAGCTCATCTAATTGGAAAAAGGAGCTGCTGCAGCTCATTCCTGGGTGAGCAATATGGGTTTTCATTACAGAGGATTTCCTGGTCAGAGACACGGGCACCGTGATTTGGAAAAATCCCATTCTGTTGATTTGCCAGCTTCTGCCCCAGCACAAAGCCAGAATTCCCAATCATTCTGGCCCTGGAGTCTGCTATGAGCAAAGCCAGCTGTATTTAACAAGAGGTGCCAATATGTCGTGATTAGCCTGCAATAAAGGTAACATCACCCAACACAGGAAATCTTGCATTTCGGGTGATGTGACACATTTTCCTAACAAGCCTGACAGTTGTGTCTTTTGCATGGAGAGCAGGAGCACCTCCTGCTCAGATAGATGTTTGCATAAATATCCCTTTTGAGCTCCTTGGGAGGCTTAGATGAGAGATTTTCCATTCATGAAGAGCTTCCTTTAGCTCTGGACTATCCAAAAATACAAACTGAATTTACTTTCAAGCTATCAGCTGCTGGTGCTGCTGTGAGCAAGTTTAAATTAATGCATTAACAAAAGCTCCCTTTCTCTCTCAAAGGTCTGTACTGAGGATTAAGATCTGAATTCCAGGTTAGCCCTTAATGACACTCAGATGCACCTTCCCTTTAGCTGGGAGACTACATCCTGCTAGAGCAAGGCAGAAATAATGATCTTACTAGATTCAATATTGAAAAAAAAATCAGATTAAGCTTGAATTCTAGTTATAGAATTGTCTGCAGGTGAAGTAATTTTTAATCTGTTCAAGATAAAGGAATAAATTTATTTCTGCCTATTAGAGTTCTCACATATAGAGAGGAGTTTGGTATTAAAAATTGGTTTGGGGCTAAATTCACCTCTTGGGTTTTTTCCTCAGCAATGAGTGGGGACCATCCACTCCTGACCATTAGGAAATATTGGGAAAAACCTGTGTGTGCCTGGAGGTCCAGGCTCACCGGGTGGATGAACATGGACAATCTCACTCCCAAACTTCTTCTCCCTTCCCCCCTGTGTAATGATAATAAAAAGGAATGATGATAGTACAGGACTCATTCCCCAGACAATAGCTAGGCAGGCTGTATATTGCTTTATGGCTGTTGACTTGATTTAAAATGCACTCTTAAAAGTGAAAGAACAACTCCTCAAATTTGCAGTAAATGTATAGTTCCCCAGACCTGATTTACTGGTTATGAGCCACCAAAAACTGCAATTCCAATTTACTGTGGTGTTGGCTGTGGCAGCAAAACCCTCGGCATGACTCGGGCTCTGGTGGTCGTTCCAAAGCTGATCATTTCCCACTGATCATTTTTTGGGGCTGGTTGGGGTTTTCTGGGCGGGTTTATTCTTTAAAACCCTCAACAGGACTCGAGCTCTGGTGGTCGTTCCAAAGCTGATAATTTCCCACTGATCATTTTTGGGGCTGGTTGGGGTTTTCTGGGCGGGTTTGCTCTTTAATTGGGCTCTGCCCTGGCAGCAGAGGAGGCTGCTTTGATGGTGAGGGGTTAACCCAGGCTGTGAGATCAAAGCACAGCTCTTGCCTTGTGCTCTGCTCACTTTCCAGCCTGGGCTGCCTCATAATTACCAGAATTCCCAACGGGCTGGGAGCAGATCCTGCAAAAGGAGCTCGGTGCAGAGCAGCGGGATGAAGAGCAATGTGAAACCCTGCCCAGACACCACAACTGCTCAGGAAAGGGGCCTGGGGTGCCCCGGGAAGGGACGGGGGACCATCCTCGGTGTCACTGCTGCCCTCGAGGCTCCGCTCCCTCTCCTGCCACAGGACCCTGCCCTGCTCCACTGACAGCGGCCGAGCAGGAAACGCTGCAGCTGCAGCTGCCGGGGCCTCTGGGCGCTGCTGGACCCCAGGCACAGCTCCCTCCTCTCTCCTGCTGGGGAGGAGCGGCAGAACGCGGCTGCCCGGGAGCCTTCGTGCGGCTGGAAGGGCTCCAGAGCCGGAGGGGGAACGACTGAGCTCGGTGTGGATCAGAGACGGCCTCGAAACCAAACCCGAGGCTTCCAGCAGGGCAGGGCAGGGCAGGGCAGGGCAGGGCAGGGCAGGGCAGGGCTGCAGAGCCCAGCTGGGATGGGCTGTCCGTCTGTCCATGGAACCAGCACCCTGGGCTGGCTGGCTGTCCATGGAACCAGCACCCTGGGCTGTCCGTCTGTCCATGGAACCAGCACCCTGGGCTGGCTGTCTGTCCATGGAACCAGCACCCTGGGCTGTCCGTCTGTCCTTGGAACCAGCACCCTGGGCTGTCCATGGAACCAGCACCCTGGGCTGTCCGTCTGTCCATGGAACCAGCACCCTGGGCTGGCTGTCTGTCCATGGAACCAGCACCCTGGGCTGTCTGTCTGTCCTTGGAACCAGCACCCTGGGCTGTCTGTCTGTCCTTGGAACCAGCACCCTGGGCTGTCCGTCTGTCCATGGAACCAGCACCCTGGGCTGTCCGTCTGTCCATGGAACCAGCACCCTGGGCTGTCTGTCTGTCCATGGAACCAGCACCCTGGGCATCCTGCACTGCTCCCCAGGACCCCAAACACATCCCTGACCCTTCGGGCTCCCTGTCTGGGTCCTGCTTCACAAGGAGTCACCTTTCCCTTCCAGGGCTTCTGAAGCCAACAAGGTCCCCTTGAAAACTCCCAAGGGGTGCTGAGAGAATTTGGGATTTAATTGTTCACACACCTCTACAAAATATTCCCAATATTGCTCTTGCAAGAAAACTAAAGCAGCGCCTTATTATGAAAGACCATTTCTTAAGGACACTTTCACAATTCAATGTTCTGGTTTTCCTTATAAGAAAGCCAAGAAAATTCTGATCCAAATCCAACTTTTGGCAGTTTTCTCCTGTCTCAAAGAAAATTCAGATTTGTCCTAGTGAGGACCATCTCCACCCCTAGAGCAGACGCTGCATTTCCTGCACAGGACACACTCGAGGAAGGGGCTTGAACTCCAGATTTTGCCTGACCTGTGGTGCAAGGGCACTACACCATGTATTTAATTCTATGGTCACAAAGACCCACTCCTTCTCATAATCACATTAATGACCTTTCTTTAATCTGTGCAGGTGTTTTCAGCAGCCTGGAGCCAAAGCAAGGGAGCTGCTGGCACAATCCACAGCACACAATCAGATTACAAAGCTCTGGTGCTGTGGCAGGCTGGAATTGGAGGCAGGCAGGCTGTGCTCCTGCAACTGGCACTGCAGAACTTCTGCAGCACGGCCACGCAGGGAATGGGGCATTTAGATGCAGAATTTATGCAGAATAGCACCCAGTGCAGAGAACAAACACAATAAATAAAATGAAATGCACTGCAGAGGCATAAACGCAGAAGAGAATGTAAGGGAAAAAAATTTAAGGGAAAAAAAAATTAAGTGAACTATATTTAATACTGATATTTAACCATGATAGTTCGTTCCATAATTTCTCTGGTGTTTTGACACCAGCAGGTTCTACTTCTCAGTAGTAGAATTAAAAAAAGTTGTTCAAAAAGTTGTAATAAAAGCTCTAAGTGGGCCAGTAGAACCTAAGGAGTTTTTCCTAGAAAAGAGAGAGAAGGGAAAAGGCAGAATGAGAGAGAGAAAAAAAAAAGAGGGAAAAAGAGAGAGCGAAAGAGAGAAGAGAGAGAAAGAAACAGAGAAAATATATCGATGAAAAAAACCAAGACAGAAGAAGGAATATTTTCACTCCAGACTATCTGCAGCAAGCTTCCTTTTGACTTTCATATTCTATTTAAAAATACAAAATTGGGAGCATTGAAAAAGAGCTCCCAAATTAGCTTTTTAATAGAGATGGCAAGTTAAAAGGGGCCGAGTCATGGGGGAAAAGCGATTCAGAATCACAGCCAGGGCAGCACCAGCAGAGAGTGAGGCCAGAGCACGCCCAGAGAGAGGAGTCAGGAAGTTTTATGAAGTGGTGACACTGTAAATCACAGAAAAATCTCTTATACCAGCAAAAGCCAAATGACATTTCTGGTTCTGCTTTCTTCTCAGCATCAGCAGAGGGAAAGAGCAAGTGGAGATATGGGGAGGGTTTGAAAGTGGAAAGCAGCTCTGAAGACATCTAATGAAGATGGATTCAGGATGCTTTGATATGTTCAAATTCTTACAGCCACTGAAAGTTTCTCACTGAAGTTTTAGGATTCACTTTGCACAAAACTATTCCCGTGTCCAGCACACAACTCTGAATATCCAAAACCTAAAGATCAGGATTCACTGTGTGTGCCTGAACTCGTGGGCTGCTCTGCTGCACCAATGCAGATTACAAATGCTATTGGGGGAGATTGAGTTTGGGGAGGGTTACTCAGGACCTGACATTCAGAAATTAGCGTTATTTTTTAATAATTGCATTGAATTATCAGAAATTAGACCCGGAATTGGACGGATCAGGTTGAGGTTCAGTTGTATCTTAGGAAAAATGTCAGCACTGAAAGTGTGGTTAGGCATTGGAACAGGCTGCCCAGGGAAGTGGTGGAGTCACCATCCCTGGAAGTGTTCCAAACAGGAGTAGATGTGGCAGTTTGTGACATGGTTTGGTGGGCTTGGTAGGATTCAGTCATAGGCTGGACTCGTGGTTTGGACCATGATCAGGGTCCTGGTTTCAGAGTTTCTAGAAATGTTGAGGATTTGGAGATCTTTCCCTATTTTTATTGGGTTTTTTTCTTTAAGAAGGTCTTTGGTTGAGAGCTCTGGGTAGAAAGGCACCTGGAAAACGGCCCCTGGTCATTGCTGGCTGTACCAAGTCCCTGTTTCCCTTCTTTCAAGGCACATCAGGCGCCCCAACACACATCCCTTGCTCACAGCCATGCATCTGGAGGCGCAGCTCCTGCCCCAAAAATGCAACAACCCCTGCAGCCCGCGGACCCCTCCTCACGCACCCCGGACCCCTCCTCACACACCCCGGACCCCTCCTCACGCACCCCGGACCCCTTCTCACACACCCCGGACCCCTCCTCACACAGCCCGGACCCCTCCTCACAGAGCCCGGACCCCTCCTCACACAGCCCGGACCCCTCCTCACACCCCGGACCCCTCCTCACGCACCCCGGACCCCTCCTCACACAGCCCGGACCCCTCCTCACACAGCCCGGACCCCTCCTCACGCACCCCGGACCCCTCCTCACGCACCCCTGCACACGCACGGCTCGGGGGCTCTGCGGGCCCCACTGCGGGGGTGCTGCGGCCTCCGGCCACCCCCGCCCTGCGCTGCCCTCTGCCCCGGGGGTCCCGCACCCGCTCCCGGTGCCAGTGCCCGCTCCCTGCCGGCTCCCGGTGCCCGGCTCCCGCTCCCTGCCGGCTCCCGGTGCCCGGCTCCCTCTCCCTGCCGGAGTCCCGCACCCTCTCCCCGTGCCCGGCTCCCGCTCCCTGCCGGCTCCCGGTGCCCGGCTCCCTCTCCCTGCCCGCTCCCCGCGCCGGTGCCGCTCGCTCCGGGTGACACCTGCCGGCGGCTGTGCGGGCGGGCGGCGGGCGGGGACGCGGCCGAGCGCGGGGAGCCCCCGCCGCCCCCCGCCCCGCGCCGCCGCCCCTCCGTGCGGGGCTGTCCCCGCCGACCGCCGCTCTGCCACCGCTGCCATCTCTGCCATCATCTCTGCCATCATCTCTGCCATCATCTCTGCCATCTCTGCCATCATCTCTGCCATCTCTGCCAGCGCTGCCGCCGCTCCCCGCCGCTCCCCGCCGCCGCCCCGCGCCCGCGCACTCCGCGCAGCCCCGCGCTCCGCTCCCGGCAGCCGCATGGCCGCGGAGGCTCCGGGCGGGCGGCCGCGGCCGGGAGCGCCCTGCGGAGGTGAGGGGGCCCGCCGGGAGGGAGGGACGGGGGGGAGCGGCCCCGGGTGCGGGGACACCGGGCGGGGGTGCGGGGACACCGGCCCCGGGTGCGGGGACACCGGGCGGGGTGCGGGGACACCGGGCGGGGTGCGGGGACACCGGGCGGGGTGCGGGGGGCAGTGGCCGCTCCCACCTCGTGCCCCGCTCCCCTCCCGTCCCTCGCTGCTGCCGATGCCGGCCCGTGGCCGCACAGCCCCGCACGGCCCCGCACAGCCCCGCACGGCCCGTGCCAGCCCCGCACGGCCCGTGCTGCCGGCTCTAAGCCGGTGCCGAGCCGCCGGGGAGGCGATGGCGAGGCGGCCGAGCCCCGCTCGCTCCCGCACGGATCGCTGTGACTTTATGGAAGTCATCAACTACGGCTGCGGCGCGTCCGTCACCGCCCGGAGCTGCCCGGCACAGCAGGGCAAGGCTCGCTCGCTCCGATTCGGGCTTGTGGTTATTCACTTAATGGAGATTCGACAGCAGGTGGATAAATGAGCCGAGCTGCCGGGTCTCGGAGCGTGCCGAGCCCAACTTCTGAGCGGGGATGGAAGGGATGCTGAGGCGGTGTGCAGACAGGACCGGTAAGGGCTGCCAGGAGCAGGGCGAGCCAGAACAGCAGGACGAGGGGAAAAGAGAAAGCTGGTGGGAAGGAAGAAAGGAGAGGAAGATAGGGAAAGATCGGTTTAAACCCAAGTGATTTGTTTTTCTTGCTGGATGTAGCCTCCCGCCCTGGCCAAGGTGCTGGGTGTGGGTTGGTGATGCTGGAGGAATTGCTCGTTTTCCTGTGCAGAAGGGATCCCTGCTGCCCTGTCCCCGCCTGACCGGGAGCCAGAGGGACACACAGGGAGCTCCGCCATGGAGCCCTGAAGTTCATCCCCTGCTTTCCCCCCGTCATCTCCCCCTGGCACATTAGCATGCAGGGTAGGCTCTGCCGTGTATTTAACGGCTCCGTTTGCTCTGCCGGCTCACAGCCGCCCTTCCCCAGCCCGGCTCTGCCTCCCCGAGCCGCCGCTCCAGCCCCGGGTCCGGGAGCGGGGCCGTGCCCGGCTGGGCTGGGCAGCGAGGGCACAGCGAGGGCTGCCAGGGGAGGGGGCAGCGCCAGCCAGCTCAGGAGAGGCAGCGAGAGCCTCGGCAGCGATGAGGGAGAAGCTGTTTAGTCATCTCTCTATATATACTTTCACAATGATGAGCACATTTACTGATTGCCTCTGACTGCATTCAGAGAGGGAGTCGAGAGCGGGCGGCAGAGCTCACCTTTCATCCCGAGGAGCGCCTGCTCCCCTTCCTCCCCGCTCCCCACATCGAGCCCCACTTTGGGCACCGAGTGTCCTTCCCTTCCAGGTAAGGCAGCGCTGCAAGATGGGGCTCTCGGGGCTCGCCGGGAGGAGGGAGGGGAGAAGTTTGTGTGCATTTATCCTGAGCCTGTTGCTTTTGCTCCTAAATCTCCCCAACAGACTGAGGGAGGGAGTGTTTTGCAGAAAGTTTTATTTTCTGGTGTTGCTGCGAAGGGGAAGGAATGCGTGGCTGACAGAAGACACCGAGGCTTTGGCTGACATATTTTGCTTTAAAGCAAAGGTCTCTTTGCTGCCTGAGCCTGACCCAACAAGGACAGGAGAGGGAAGAAGGAATGATCTCCAGGCTCTTCACTCCCATTAGCAGTGTCTCATCAAGAAACTTGCAGTGTGTTTATCAGTCCGATTTCAGAACAGCCCTGTCTGCTTCTAGAAAGGGAAACTCTGAGGTTTTTGGTTTGTCTCTGCTCTCTTGAGATGATGAAGAGACATTGATCAGTGTGGAGCTACAGTGGTAAGAATCCATCCTTTATTTCTGGACCCTTTGGGTGAACAGCCATTTCTGTTCTCTGCCAGGTTTTCCTCCTGAGCTGTCCTGACCCCGACTGGGTCAGGATTTGGCTGTCAGGGTTTTTTGGGGGGTTTTTGGGGTTTTTTGGGGTGCCCTGGAGCGGCTGCAGCAGAGCCAGCGCTGCTCGGGAGGGTCCCAGCGGGGTCAGGAGTGCTGGCAGGGACAGGGGGACAGGGGGCTCCTGCTCAGCCTTTTCTCCCAAATTTCCTTGGCTGTTTCCTTGTCCCCATAGTTATCTGAAGAAAGCAGATTCTTTTCTCTGCAGATACTTTTTTAAATCAGGAGGCAAATGATTCTATTTTGTGTACCAGGTCTTCTAAATGTCATCAGCAGGGTGCCGGTCTGCTGTGAACCAGTTCCTTTTAAATTACATGCAGAAATTATGGTAATTAAAATTAGAAATATGGATATAGCTAAATATATGCTTGTTAGAATTAGAATGTGTCTGTTTTCTATGAGAGCTCCAGACACTGTCAACAGTACATTAGATTTTGAGTCCAGCCAATTGCTTTCCAGCCTAAACAGACTGGTTGGCAGTTACCAAAATCCAAGCAGGCAGAAAAGGGGGATTCTTTCTACATTCTGGAATTCTACATTCTAGATAAACTGGTTGCTTCATCTTTTTTTGACTCAGCTTAGGTTGTGCAGATCAGAATTATAAATCCAGTCCCCTCTCTCTCTCTCCCAATTTTCTTTTACTTCCTTGAGGGAGTGGTAGAGTTCCAAGGACTCACGGACAAGAAAAAGCAAAACCTCTGCAGCAGGGGATTTCATTTCTCACTCGTGGTCCTTCAGATAATTTACAGCTGGAAAAGATCCTCTTGTCCTCCTGTGTGCATTTTGTGGATCAGATGGGGCAGATTCAGTAACTCTGAGAATGAAGCTGGTGCGCTCCGTTGTTCTAAGCAGCTGCATCTCTTGGACACAGAGAAACAGGAGCTAAACTTCCACAGAAGAATTCCCCTTTCTTTCTCTTTTGCTTTAATCTCCTGTCCCTTTCATAGCTGAGGTATTTATAGCTTCCCCACATATACTGCCAGCATGGAAGGACCCATTTTATCTTTCAAAAATTGATTTAAAAATGTGTAAGTCACTTATGAGTTACCAGTGCTTCATTGGAACAATTATATGTGAAGTATTTATAGAGCCTCAGCAGCTAATGTAGGTAACCTGGAATCCACAACCAAAGTTATGAAAGTACAGAAGAGATTTCTAATGCGGTTCCCCTGAGAAATCAGGGGAGATGAGGATCCAGTGTGCTGAAACTGGTCAGGTCACCAGTCAGTCCCAGAGAAGGACACTGGTGATGGTGCTAAGTGAAATTAAAACCCAGGGAAGACAGTTTGCCAGCAGGGAAAGCAGGAACAAGATGCCTTTTCTTGGTTTCTCGAGTATTTGCCTGTATATATTTGGTGAATAATGGGTGAAATAATTCTTATTTTGCTGCCTGCCGTCCTTAAGCGTTCCATGACAGTCACAAGATCCAGCACTGGTGGTAGGAGGGTGCAGTGTGAGCCCCTGGAGATGCCCTTCCAGCTGGCAGAGAAGGCTCCCAGTGCTCAGCCCTGCTCCCCAGGGCAGCCAGGCCGGTTCACCCAGTAAATTCCCTCTCTGGGGGGACAGAAAAAGTGGCGCTGCTTTGTACGCTGAGCAGTTCTTTGGAGGGAAATCCTGTGAGATGTTTGCTCCAGTGCCGTGCAGATAAGCAAAGTGTCTCCTTGGGATGAGCACACTGTGGGTTATTATATGTTCTGTAATTACCAAAGCTCTTCAGCGGCAGCAAGATGCTCGCACGAGGGATCTCAATTGTCCTTTAGACAGTAAAATTGCATAGGAAGATGCTCCACATTAAGGTGATGAATGTTAATTTGCCCTGAAGAGGGAGAGCATTTCTCTGAGCACTTCAGGCATTTTCACCACAGACTCATTCCATCATTTTTTATTCAGTATTTTGATGGCCCATTGGAATCAATAATGCTGCTGCCTTACTGGCTGGAATGGCAGCTTTCATGTAAGTTAAAAACTTCAGAGCAAAACTGCCTACAAAGATACAATTAGGCTTTGAGGGCCTGAGTCATTGGAATCAATGGAATTTCCATTGATAAATTGACTTTTGATAGGGCTCCTAATGCATTTTATATGATAATGGCACCTTTCTTCAGATAATTTCATGGCAGAATTAGAAAAGCACTAGGGAAGTGGAAGTAAAAGCAAGTTAAAACAAAAGTTAAGGACTGTAAGAACTCTGACCAAAGATCAAAAAGATAAAACAAATTCATGGCTAGAAATGGAAATGCAGCTAAGCCCAGTCATGGGCTCTCGTGGTGTATGATTCCACTGCAGGCTGATTCCACTGGAGTTCCCAGCTCTTTCTTGACAGCTGTAGTTAAACTGATGAGCACAGGAGGCTTACACCTGGGGAATTATGGATTAGTCTTGTTTGTGAGGAAGCAAATATAAATTACTGTGTTTATGCTACTTTTAAAATGCTTTTAATGAGGAATCATTTGCTATTCAAAGTTTCAATCTATAATAATGCCATAACCCCGCTGAGCTGATTTTCACATGCCTTGTTCAACATCATTCTCCACCAGTGGTGGGAAACTCTGGTGTCTGTGCTGGTCCTGGGCTCTTCCACCCATCGGGGCAGGGCGTGACTGTGTGCTGTGTTCTCTTCTCCTCTGTGTTCCAGATGGAACTGGTCTGACCCCCAGCAGCTCCCAGCAGCCTCCCCAGCCCCACCTGCACTGACACAGCCCGGGCTCACCATGGCAGCAGGAGTGGCAGCGTGGCTGCCCTTCGCCAGGGCGGCTGCCATAGGATGGATGCCAGTGGCCAACTGCCCCATGCCGCTGGCTCCCACGGAGAAGAACAAGAGGCAGGATGAGCTGATCATCCTCAACGTGAGCGGCAGGCGCTTCCAGACCTGGAGGACTACACTGGAGAGGTACCCGGACACTCTCCTGGGCAGCACGGAGAAGGAGTTCTTCTTCAACGAAGACACCAAGGAGTACTTCTTTGACCGGGACCCCGAGGTCTTCAGGTGCATCCTCAATTTTTACAGAACTGGCAAGCTGCACTACCCCAGGTACGAGTGCATCTCTGCCTACGACGAAGAGCTGGCCTTCTACGGGATCCTGCCCGAGATCATCGGGGACTGCTGCTACGAAGAGTACAAGGACAGGAAGCGGGAGAACGCCGAGCGCCTGATGGACGACAACGACTCGGAGAACAACCAGGAGGGCTCCATGCCCTCGCTGAGCTTCCGGCAGACCATGTGGCGCGCCTTCGAGAACCCCCACACCAGCACCTTAGCCTTAGTCTTTTACTACGTCACCGGGTTCTTCATCGCCGTCTCGGTGATCACCAACGTGGTGGAGACCGTGCCCTGCGGCTCCGTGCCGGGGAGCAAGGAGCTGCCCTGCGGGGAGCGCTACGCCGTGGCCTTCTTCTGCCTGGACACGGCGTGCGTGATGATCTTCACCGTCGAGTACCTGCTGCGGCTGTTCGCGGCGCCCAGCCGCTACCGCTTCATCCGCAGCGTCATGAGCATCATCGACGTGGTGGCCATCATGCCCTACTACATCGGCCTGGTGATGACCAACAACGAGGACGTCAGCGGGGCCTTCGTCACGCTGAGGGTTTTCAGGGTTTTCAGGATTTTCAAGTTCTCCCGCCATTCCCAAGGCCTGAGAATCTTGGGCTACACTTTGAAGAGCTGTGCCTCCGAGCTTGGCTTTCTCCTCTTTTCCCTCACTATGGCAATCATCATCTTTGCAACTGTGATGTTTTATGCGGAGAAAGGGTCCTCGGCGAGCAAATTCACCAGTATTCCTGCTTCCTTTTGGTACACTATTGTAACCATGACAACGCTGGGGTGAGTATTACTTTTCCTTTTCCTGAGCAGCAGGCAAGCGTGTACGGGGAGCTTGACTTCAGCTCCTCCTCAGCGTTTTCCTGGGTGCATGTTCGAGAAGGGGCTGGAAGTGTTCAGGGCTTGATTATTCTTTGCCTTACAACTTCTGCAGTTTGTGTAAACCAGAAAAAGCTCTCACACCCACTTGACAAATGCTCGGCACCACGGTAAACGAGTGCAGGAGGAGCAGAGTGGTGGAGTAGCAGGATCTGATTCATCCCTGCGGGAGGGAGAAGCTGACCCGAGAGCGAGGGGCTGCAGAGGAGCTCTGCTCTCTCTGACCCTGGCTCCAGCCACGCGTCTCACACAAAGCTGCTGATGGGTCGCTCGCGTCTCCTCGCAACGTCAGTCCTTGTTTCTGCCCTTGACCTGCCAGGAAGTACAGACTGGCTGAATTCAAGTGGGTGTCGTGGGTCACTGTACTGGAATACTCAGTGATGGCCAGGATGTGATCTGGTTTTTACTCAGCTGAGCAGGAAAGGGGCTTCTTGTCTGTGCTTAGCTGTGAGTCTGAGAACAGAGCGTGCTGTGGAGGCTGCAGTGGAATTTCAAGCATTCCCATGGACAGGTACAAAGATAATGAAATCAAAGCAAGGGGAATGTAGCCTGGAGGGATCTTTTCCCCCTTGTATTTCATTTCTGTCTCACAGATGTTGCGACTGAGATTACAGATTTGTGCTTCTGCTTCTCTGAACTAAAACCCCCGGGAATGTTGGATTGGCCCAACCCTCACCCTGACAAGGTTGAGTAAAGGAAAGTGGGCAGTGCAGGCTGCTGCTTGGGGCACACGCAGAACCAGGATCGAGGGCAATCTCCTCATCCCACACATCACAACAGTACAGGAGATCTAGAGTTACTTTGCAAAGAGTGTTCCCACTGGAGAGTTCACTCGCTTTAATACTCAGATATAGACAATTCTCCTCCTTGTAATGCAGGGACACTTTTTCTCTAAACTGCTTTTGATTTTAAACACTTCTCTGTGCCTATTATACATGAACAGGCTCACAGTAGCACTTTTCAATTATTAAAATCATAATTCAGCTGTCAGAAAGGCGCCGAATCTGGGCATATGACAACTGAAAGTCTGAATTTCTTCATTAAGTGCAAATGTAGAACCTGTTTGTCATAATCACCTAAAGATCTCTTATTCTTCCTTTTCAATAACGAAGCAAAGTTTGCAGGTTTATGGCAAAAGCTGTTCCTTCCCCTGGGGAAGGTAAAACTTAGAGATCAAAGCTGGGCTTTGCATCCCAGCCCTGCCCCAGCTCAGCTTTCCATGCTCTGCCTGGTCCATCCTGGTCAGTGCCCCCCTCCTGTCCCCACCACGGGATCTGATCAGGGACACCTGCCTTGGGTGCCTCCTGCAGGGGTCTCTGCACAAGGGGAGAAAATCCAGCTTTGGATATTCCATAATTATATGGGTAATTATATCCACATATATATATATATGGATATATAATAGTTCCACATCCCCTTTGATAATGATCACACCATCCTGGCATGGACACAGCCTGCACACCCATTCACACTCGTGCTGTCACACCTTTGTGACAGGAGCCGGGGTCAGGGGCTGGCCTGGGTGGGCTGGGAAGGGCCCCAGGACGTGCAGAATGTTCTGGAGAGCAGCTGGGGCTCTGCTCCCCCAGGGCTGGGCTGGGTTTGGGTCCCTTCCCTCCCTTTCTCAGCACAGGGACAAACCCCAGAGCGTTCTCAATTTGTTGTAATCACAGAAATCACAGAGGAGCAAGTGCTGGAAATGAGCTGACATGGATTTAAGAAATTAGACATTTAAACATGGCTTTGTAAGGGTTCACTGGGAAGGGACCTAGAAAATGCTGTAAAGTCTGAAAACTGAGGCTTCTGGTGTTACTGGTTTGGGACTTTCAGGCTGTTTCCACCTTCCTGACTCCCCCTGTGTGGGGTGGGGGCTCACCCTCCTGGTCCCCTTCATCTCCCCCAAAATCCTTCCAGCTCTGACAAACTGGCACTTTCAGGCAATATTTCATACACATCTCTCCTCAGAAGTCTTTTCAATCTGCTTGGAAGGATCTTGTTACTAATGAGAGTCCTGGCAATTCCTGCTGCAGAGAATGCAGCCGAGGTCCCCACCGTGCTCCCAGCCCATCAGCCTTGCCCTCCTCAGCGCTGCCACTTCACTGCTTGGTTTCAGCAGCACTCAGAGCTCTTATCCAGACCTTAAACACTTCCTGCCTTTTCCCTTAATAATTCAGCCAGCATTTAAGACAATAACTATGAAGCACAACAGTTTTTAACTCAAAAATCACACACATATATATATAAATAAATTGTTTTCACCACCCATACATTTAAACCCAGCTAAGTGCAGCTTTCCGTGAGGCTGGAATCCCACCATTGCTGTGACAGAGTGCCTTAGAGGGGTGATCTGCAAGGTGCAGGATAACTTTTTCCCTGTTACTAGGATTGGCTCCATTTGTGTCAAACCAAGGTTTACTTACAACAAACAAACAAACAAAGCCAACAGCAGGAGACCATTAACCCTCCACTGTCCTGTGCGTCAGCTGCCCTCCCAGATTCCCAAGTATCTTTGGGGTACAATCACATTTCCAGACTGACCCGTAAATAAAACGCAATAAAAATGCATTTCTTCCTGAAGGTGAAGCCCAGCATCAATAAATAAGCACTGGTTTTGGTGGGGTTACCATGCAAATCAGTTTAGAGAAATTCAGGATAACTTGCAGTCTCCTTAGGCAGTTAACAGCCCAGGGAGACAGGTACAGCAGCTTTTCTGGAGTGGGAAACAAAGCAAAGGAATTAAATTATCCTGAATCTGCATCTCCCATCCCTCTGCTGTGCTCATCAGCCCTGCTTTAACAGAGGCTGTTTTTAATTCAACACAATTTAAATTTTGCTCAGGAGGCTTTATAATGAAAGCATTATTCTTGGGTGCATCTTAAATCAATCTGAATTACTGAAACAACTACTCAAAATTAATTCCAAATCAGCTCTCCAATTCATGCAGAAGCGTTTTTCTCAAGAGGCCAGCGGCTCCCATCTCCTCTCTGGTCCCTGGGCTCTGCCTGTGTCCTGCGGGAGGCTGGGACCCTGCCCCAGCTCGGGAGCGAAGGTGCTGCCAAAAGCAGCAGAGGGGCAGTGCCAGCCCCTCCCTGGCACCTCATCCCTGTCCTGGCTTCTGGCTGATTCTGTGTGCCATGGGTTTACACCTCTGCAGAAATGTGTGGATTAGAGTGAATTTGGCTGCCTTGGTGCCTTGGTTTTCATGGAAGCACAGAAGGGCTGGGGTGGGAAGGGACCTTGAACCCAGCTCATTCCAACCCCACTTCCCCCCAGCCCAGGCTGCCCCCAGCCCCACTCCATATTCAGTTTTATTCACTTTTAGGGAGCAGTATGGGTGGGGAAGCCTCAGGTTCTGCTGCTTCCCCTCACGTGCAGCACAAACACGAAACCTCTGTCCCCCCACTAAACCCCATGCCAGTTTTGCCCAGAGAAAGCGTTTTTCTAGGCTTTTTACAGCTGTTTTCATTTAATCTGACAGCAGCAGTATGTTTCAGACTCCTAGGCAGTGTCCATGACCTGCAGCAGAGGCATCAAATTGTAGCTGTGAAAACCTGAGTGCCACAAAAATCCTCCTGCAGCCCCACGGGCAGGGCAGCCAGGCTGGGAGGGAGCAGAGTCCTGGACTGGGGGGTTGGAAGGGGCCTCAGAGCCCCTCCAGGCCATGGCAGGGACCCCTCCCACTGTGCCAGGTGCTCCCAGCCCCAGTGTCCAGCCTGGCCTCGGGCACTGCCAGGGATGCAGGGGCAGCCCCAGCTGCTCTGTGCCAGGGCTGCCCTCCCTCCCAGGAAACAACTCCTAATTCCCAGCATCCCGTCCATCCCTGCCCTCTGGCACTGGGAACCTTTTCCTCTTGCCCTGTCAGCCCACGCCCATGTCAATTTGTCATATTTGGTGCAATACAACATAAACTGTCCTGCATTTCAATTTCAGCTCATTTAAAGGAGCTCTCCTGGAGCTCCTTTAGGCGCTGGAAGGTGCTGTAAGGAGGGAATATTCCTGGGGGGAGTTGTCCCTGAGACCTTTGGGCCCTTTTTGCCCAGAGAGCAGCAGTGGAGGAGCAGGGGCTGGCGCTGGGGCTGGCTCTCCTGAGGGATGCACGGAGCAGTTCCCCTTGCCCAGAGAGGCTGAGCTGCCTCAGCCCCAGGCTGCTCTGGGGAGAAGCTCTCTGGCTGCCTGTCACCCTCACCATTTGCACAGCCATAATGGCCTGGAGAGCACTCTGCCCCTTTCAGGGCTGCTGCTCTGCTCAGCGGCTCTGACAGACACAGCTCAGTGCACTCGGACAACGCAGCCCCGTCTGCAGAATTCATTTAAGGAACCAGGTTACCATGGGAAAGTCGCTAACACAGCCCTGCTGGCCTGCTTATGGCAACAGCCTGATTGGAAGAGCTGCAATTTCTTAGAGGGTTTATTAGCTGAGTGTGTAGAGAGCAGGGTCTGGGGGTAGGGCCTGGTTTGGGTTGTCTTGGCTCCGCTTTGCCTCTGCCAGTGTGGATCAGAGGGAACGGGAGGACGGGCGCCCGAGCAGCCGCCCTGAAAGGACACCAGTCTCTGTTCTGCTATAAAACCCCTTATTTCTGAGTTTTTCCCTCTTTATTGGTGCTCAGTGGTGGCCAGGAGCGGGGATGGAGGGCGAGCAGGGCCGTGGCACGCGGGGGCCGTGCTGGCAGCATCCTGAGCACACCGCGGTGCTCGCTGCCAGCACCGCCGGAGCAGCGCTGATCTCTGCACAGCCAAGCACTGGGGCTGATAGTAACCTTCATTCACCCTCTCACACACACCAAGAGCAGTTTGCAAAGCAAGGAAAACAATAAATCATCTCTGGAGCGCTGCCATTGGCGGCTCCTCGGGGAGGATTGCTGTTTGGGCCCGGAGTCACGCCGTGCGCGCGTGTCAGGACTTTGGGAGCTGCCATTAAACTGAACCAGGACAAACTTCTGATAGAAACACCACTCTGCATATTCAGCATCACCAATGGGAGGGTGGAGGGGGTGTGGGGAGTTTCCTTTGTGAAGGAAGGGCTGGAATTTCATCGCTCTCACCATTTCCCACACAGCCAACAGTCCCCCATGTCCACGGGCCAAAGAGCTGCTTGAATTTAATACACAGAAAGTCCAATCAAGCCATGAGCTGATGGAGCTATACAAAGGGGCCATTTCCTTGAGCTTTCATTCACTCTCTTCACTGCAGCTTCATCTCATACAAAACCTGTATCAGTTTTCTTCCCCTAATGGATTTACAGATATTGTGTGCGAAATGTCTTTGTATCAGAAACTACAGATGGAACCTTTTCCCTTCGCTATCTTGATATAAATCTCAGGCAAGCATCTCATTTTTGAGCTATTTGTATTCATCAGAACCCCAGAAGTATTAAAATACCTTTATTCATTCTTAGAGCAAGTGGAATTCACTGGATTTTTTTTCCTCTCTTAAAAAAAAATCATCCATCCTTACGCTTTTTGTGGCTTTGGATATTTGTAACAGTTGCACGTATGTGCAAACACACCATTTTTAATGTGCAAGACAAAATAACTTGCCTTTAGGGTAACTCATTGTGTGAGAAGTGAATTATTTTGAATAAGGCTAAGAAATGGTGCTGACTAAAATTGTAACGTGACTGCTAAATTTACCAGTGGCAGCCTTGGCAGGGATGCATCTATAGCAACTGATTTACAGATTTTTTTCTGATCTCCTCTTTCTTTTTTCCCCCCTCTTTTCTTTCTAACCTGCCTCCCAGTAAGTGCCTGAGAAATACAGATTAAAGATAACATTGCATTTCCATTGGAGATGAAGGGAAGTGATTGGCGTGCTGACTGGATCTGGGCTATTTTTAGTCTCATAAAACGATAATTTCATAACGGAGCTGACCCAGTAAAAGTAATCAGTTTACAGACATCAGCTGGAAATGAGGGACAGAGGAGCCACTGCCAGTCAGAGAGCAGGAGAGGGGAAGAGAAGGAAAGGCCCTGAAACAAATTAGCCAAAGCTAATTAGGGTCCTTAGCTGATTGCAGCCCATGGGTGCGTGCAGGGAGAGGAGCACAGGGAGCTCTGAGTGCCTGAGCTCTGGCAGGAGCCTGGGGCTGCCAACAGCCATCCTCATCCTCACAGGGGCACCTGGGCACCCCATCCTCACCAGCCCCGCTCCCCTGGCACGGCACTGGCACGGGACTGGCACGGCCCCCAGCCAGGGATAAACCCACACCTGGGTCTAATGCCAGGAAAATAACAGGAGATGCTTTCACTGCAATTTCTTAAGGGATCTGTGCTTTCAAGGATGGAGTGACTGACAAGGGGGAATGGCTCCAAAACTCAAGAGAGCAGGTTTAGATTGGAATTGGGAAGAAATTCTTCCCTGGCAGGGTGGGCAGGCCCTGGCACAGGTGCCCAGAGCAGCTTTGGCTGCCCCTGCATCCCTGGCAGTGCCCAAGGCCAGGCTGGGCATGGCTTGGAGCAGCCTGGGACAGTGAAGGTGCCCCTGCCATGGCAGAGATTAAATCAAGATGATCTTTAAAGTCTTTCCCAGCCCAAAGCAGTCTGTGATTGTGGGTATGGGGACAGCTGTGACCAAACCCTGCCTGCTGCCAGGCCGTGTCCCAGGCACTGTGATGGCAGCACCTTCAGCCAAGCTCTGCCCCCTCCTGCACACACAGCGCCTGCAGAAACCGCGAGCGTCTGTTTGAGTGTTTACCACTGCTCCATAGAACGTACTCCAGGGCCCTAATTCACCTCCTAAAGTTACAGCTGAGCGTGGAAGAGTTATTTTAAAATCAATATCTAACAGAATGCCATTGTTCCAACATTTAAACCTGCTGGGAAATTACCAGGAGCAAGCTCAGAGCTGTTCCTAGGCAGGCTCAGGCTCAGAGCTGTTCCTAGGCAGGCTCAGGTTCAGATTTGTTCCTAGGCAGGCTCAGATCCGTTCCTAGGCAGGCTCAGAGCTGTTCCTAGGCAGGCTCAGGCTCAGATCTGTTCCTAGGCAGGCTCAGATCTGTTCCTAGGCAGGCTCAGGCTCAGATCTGTTCCTAGGCAGGCTCAGGCTCAGATCTGTTCCTAGGCAGGCTCAGAGCTGTTCCTAGGCAGGCTCAGATCTGTTCCTAGGCAGGCTCAGAGCTGCTCCTAGGCAGGCTCAGGCTCAGATCTGTTCCTAGGCAGGCTCAGATCTGTTCCTAGGCAGGCTCAGAGCCGTTCCTAGGCAGGCTCAGATCTGTTCCTAGGCAGGCTCAGGCTCAGATCTGTTCCTAGGCAGGCTCAGATCTGTTCCTAGGCAGGCTCAGGCTCAGAGCTGTTCCTAGGCAGGCTCAGATCTGTTCCTAGGCAGGCTCAGGCTCAGATCTGTTCCTAGGCAGGCTCAGGTTCAGATCTGTTCCTAGGCAGGCTCAGAGCCGTTCCTAGGCAGGCTCAGAGCTGTTCCTAGGCAGGCTCAGGCTCAGATCTGTTCCTAGGCAAGCTCAGGCTCAGATCTGTTCCTAGGCAGGCTCAGGTTCAGATTTGTTCCTAGGCAGGCTCAGGTTCAGATTTGTTCCTAGGCAGGCTCAGAGCTGTTCCTAGGCAGGCTCAGGCTCAGATCTGTTCCTAGGCAGGCTCAGATCTGTTCCTAGGCAGGCTCAGGCTCAGATCTGTTCCTAGGCAGGCTCAGAGCTGTTCCTAGGCAGGCTCAGATCTGTTCCTAGGCAGGCTCAGAGCTGCTCCTAGGCAGGCTCAGGCTCAGATCTGTTCCTAGGCAGGCTCAGATCTGTTCCTAGGCAGGCTCAGAGCCGTTCCTAGGCAGGCTCAGATCTGTTCCTAGGCAGGCTCAGGCTCAGATCTGTTCCTAGGCAGGCTCAGAGCCGTGCCCAGCTCCCTCCCCACTCCACTGCCCCGGGATCTGCTGTTTCCATCTCGGGCTGCCGTCTGCAGCACAATTCAAACACAGATCAGCTCTAAGAGCTTTTTGCCCTCAGGACCCTGTGAAATTTGGCTGAAGCGCCTGCCCAGAAAGCCCTTGAGAAGGGCTCTTGGAGCCCTGTGCTGTGAGGCCCTGAAAGCTGGGCTGGAGCAGGGCTCTGAGCTCTCACTGGGTCTGTGCTGTGCAGCCTCCTCACAAAAAGGTGAAATAATTCAAGTTATAAATGCTGAACACACGGGGTAAGGCAGCTGCTGCTGCTGAATGTGCTCCACATGGGGTTTGCTGAACATTCCCTGGCAGTGACAGTGACACCCTGGCACCCCCAGGAGTGACACCCTGGCACCCATGGCAGTGACACCCCTGGCAGAGACACCCTGGCAGTGACAGTGACACCCTGGCAGTGACACCCTGGCACCCATGGCAGTGACACTCTGGCAGAGACACCCTGGCAGAGACACCCTGGCAGTGACAGTGACACCCTGGCAGTGACAGTGACACCCTGGCACCCTGGCAGTGATCTTGGCACCCCTGGCAGTGACAGTGGCACCCTGGCACCCTGGCAGTGATCTTGGCACCCCTGGCAGTGACACCCTGGCACCCTGGCAGTGATCTTGGCACCCCTGGCAGTGACAGTGGCACCCTGGCAGTGATCTTGGCACCCCCAGCAGTTTCACCCTGGCACCCTGGCAGTGCCCCCAGCCCCATGACCTGCTGGGCACTGTGAGCAGCTCCGGGCAGCCCAGTGCCCCCCCAGCACTGGACGAGCCCTGGGCTCTGTGTTCAGGGCCATTGTTTGTCCCTCAGGTGCTCCTGGCTGCGTTCTCAGGGCCCCGTGGCTCCCTTTGCCACCCAACAGTCACAAACTGCTGCTGCTTTTCTCATCCTGCCTGTGCACACAGGGTTCCACATCAGATGGGAAAACAGCAGATGATAAAACCTTGAGTCATTTTCAGCCTTTAATATGCAAATGTGCAGCCTTGATAACGAGATTGCACCCCACCACCAGGCAGCCCTTTTTGCCCCCTGTTTACACCAGGGAAAACATTTCTTACTATTATTTAACTTTGCTTGTTTTCTCACGTAGTTAGAATCATGGAGTCCAGAATGGTTTGGGCTGTAAAAATCTCATCAGGTCCCACCCCCTGCCATGGGCAGGGACACCTGCACTATCCCAGGTTTCTCAGAGCCTTAGACACCTCCAGGAGTGGGGCCCCATCCCTTAATTCCATGTCTGCATGCTCCACGTCCCCTGTTGGGGTGTGATTGGGAGATAACATGTGCACATTTCCCTCTGTATTTGTATGATCTGGAGCACAAGGGAGCCATCCTCCTCAAATATTAATTACAGTCACTGTGCTGAGAACAAAAATAGCACTTTATTTTTCAATGGGAAAGGATTGAGCAAGCCAGCTCTTCTCACAACCTGGGCAGCAATAAGCTGCCTTCAAAGGGAAAGCTGAAGCCAGGGAAAGCTGCTCTGAGCTGCTTTCTCCTGAGTCCTGAGACTCTGGGGCCTTAGCTGGGATCAGGGGTGCTCCGTGCAAGCAGAGCCAGCCCTGTGTCCCTGCTGCAGTTTGGCTCCCAGGGCAGAGCTCCCACGAGCACTGAGCCCTGCGGGTGAAATGCCCTGACAGGGGCACTGCAGGCACCCAGAGTGCTCCCAGGGCTGCTGGGCACCCAGGCACTGGGGAAACTGGTTCCAGAGGGTCCTGCCAGGGGGTGCAGGGGGTGCCTGGCACCCAGAGTGCTCCCAGTGCTGCTGGGCACCCAGGCACTGGGGAAACTGGTTCCAGAGGGTCCTGCCAGGGGGTGCAGGGGGTGCCTGGCACCCAGAGTGCTCCCAGGGCTGCTGGGCACCCAGGCACTGGGGAAACTGGTTCCAGAGGGTCCTGCCAGGGGGTGCAGGGGGTGCCTGGCACCCAGAGTGCTCCCAGGGCTGCTGGGCACCCAGGCACTGGGGAAACTGGTTCCAGAGGGTCCTGCCAGGGGGTGCAGGGGGTGCCTGGCACCCAGAGTGCTCCCAGAGTGCTCCCAGTGCTGCTGGGCACCCAGGCACTGGGGAAACTGGTTCCAGAGGGTCCTGCCAGGGTGGGCAGGGGGTCCCTGCCCCTCTGCCCCTCTGCCCCTCTGCTCCAGCCCCTGCTGGCCTGGCAGTGCAGGGAGAAACTGATCCTTCCCTGCCATTGAGCTCAAAACTCATTCTCAATCACAATCCTGCTTTAGTGGGGCTGTTCTGATGTTTACGTCGTTTCTTGGGCTTTGTCATCAATATTAATGTGAGAAAAGCTCTGCTGGCTTCTCTGTGCCTCTTGTGAGGGAAGATGGAACAGGCTCTGACAGCTCCCTTACTCCACTGCAGCAGAGCCTTTTTCTAGTAATCAGTGTCTGCAATGAGTAGAAACAGCTCCTAAATTTACCACGTTGAGCACGAATCAATGGAGCATTATTGCCAGCACACATTCCTCACTGTCACACATCTCACTTGTGCTGCTGCTTTGGGAAGATTTAAAACCCTGTCTCCCACCCAGCTTTGCACCTGAGGTACCCTTCCTACCAACCCCACTCTCTTACCCCTGCATAATTAACCAAAATATGAAATCCCAGCTTCTGCCGTGCCTGGGTGTGCTCAGACCTTCCCCCAGGAGCTCAGGATTGTGTGCAGATGGGCAATCACGGGCAGGAGGCAATCACAACTTTTCCTTGGTGCCTCTTTGGTTCTCCTGCCCACCTGCATCTGCCCAACCGTCTGTTCCTCAGTCCTGGAGCAGCCAGGATCAGTCCCACTGAGTCAGACTCTGCTTCAGTTCATGGAATGAGCTGGCAACACACCCCAGCCTTGGCACGCTCCATACAGAAGATTTCAGCCCTCTTAGATGTTTTTCTGCTAGGGAGGAAGAGCAGGACAGATTAAATAATAGAAGCAGCCATTCAGCAAGGCAGCTGTTGAATGAAAACATGGGAAATGGATGAAATGAGGTAAAAGTCATCCTCTAGCCAAGGGTGAGGACGAGCAGTAAGCTGGGCTGAAGGGATACAAGATTCTGGGCTGCAGAGGGCTGAGCAGGATGAATTCCACCACTAATGAGCTTAGTGAATAAGCTCATTACCTAATGAGCTCTACTGAACAAGCTTGAATTCCTGCCTGGGGAAAGCCCTGCCGTGGATCCAGCATAGGTAAACAGCTCCATCGGTTTGCACACACAGCCTGCTGAGGCTCAGGGTCACAGCAGAGCCTCTCCCCAAGGTGTGGGTGTCAGGAAGGATCAGCAGAGAGCAGAGGCTCTTTTCCAGTTCTGTCCTTTCTGCACAATCTGGGATCTGGACGAGGATGCACCGACACGACCTGTAAGCTCTCACACGTCCTGGTAACTTTCCTTCAGCATTTACATCAGAGCCTTCCTCCTAAGCTCTGCAGAGCTGGGCTGGGAAACCTCCAGAGGACCAAAACTCTACCAAAAACCACTCCTGAAATGGTTCAAATGCTTCATCTCAATCTCCATCTGAAACCCCGGCCTTGCCCCGGTGCCTGGGGAGATCTGTCAGAGCAGATGCCAATTCCCAGGGTTTGGAAAAGACCCAGAGGAAATCTGACATCCCCACTGCCTGGTGGGCAGTTTGTTACCCAGGAAGGCTTGGATGCCTGCGAGGAATGGCCCTCACCCCCTCATCCCCTCCTCTGCTTGGTGCAGCTTTCACTTCTCCTGACTTGGAAGTGAAAAGGGAAAATGAGATTTCAGAAAAGGTGAAGAGATCTACAGATGAAATCTTCATTTGATTTGACACGGCAACATTTACGTTTATTTTTACCATTTCTTCTCAGATTTTCAGCACATGCTGAGATATTGTCTAAAGCACTCATTTCCCGTAGTTGTGCCGCTCCAAAACCCTGGCACTGCCCATCATTTGTCTGCTTCCATCTGAGCAGGGCTAAAAATGTTGGAGGAAGAAAAGGGAAGGAAAATATGTGAACTTTCCAGTAACACAGAATGGCCAGTTTGGTGGGAGAGAAAGATTTCGAGTAGAAAATCAGTGTTCAGGCTTTAAAAATATGAATCTTTAAGCTCTGCACGCACGCCCTGAAGTGCAGCCCAGGGTAAACAGACACAGGCAGGACGTGTCAGGATAGATTCACATGAGTGCAGCAGGAAAGTCTGGCACCACATGAACTGTGAACTGAAAATGAATTTCAGCAGCTTTTGTGATTCACTTTTTGTCAGAAACAAAGGCTGTGGCTGGAGCTGCTCGTGTGCCACGTCCAGGGGTTCCTGCAGCACAAACCCTGTGCTTGGGACAGGCTGTGGCTGTGGCTGTGGCTGTGTGTCCTTCCAGGGGTTCCTGCAGCACAAACCCTGTGCTTGGGACAGGCTGTGGCTGTGGCTGTGGCTGTGTGTCCTTCCAGGGGTTCCTGCAGCACAAACCCTGTGCTTGGGACAGGCTGTGGCTGTGGCTGTGGCTGTGTGTCCTTCCAGGGGTTCTGGGAACTTTACAACCAAATCCTCACCAGTGCTTAGAACACAGACAAAAAGTTGCTCCTGGAGTGCTGACACCCTCCAAGTCTGATTGAGAGGGTCAGGAAGCCCTCAAGAGGAATTCAGCCCCTCTTGGAGGCACCTGCGCCTGGCTGGGCTCTGTGGATGGACAGGTCTGGATCCTGCCCTGGGCAGGCACTGGGAGCACCTCAAACCCCTCAAGGAGCAGCAGGAGATGAAGCCTGGTTTCCAGAGCCTTGCCTGATGAAGAGATTGCTCTCAGCTGTCAGTGAAAGGCCTTTTCCTGCTCCTGCCCACGTGCCCCCCGTGCTCACAGCTCACTCAGCAGTGTGCCAGGAGGGCTCTGAACCAAAGGGAAATTGGCTTTTTGCCCACTGTGAGTGATAGGCTTTGTCAGGAATGATCTATTTGAAAACTGAGCCCTGCCCAGGGTTGTCTTTCAGACAGACAAAACTGTTCTTGAGGCATCACCGTGGGGCTGGAGCTGGAGCCAGGCCCTGGTCCCACACAGGTGGCCGGGGCTGCCCTGGGCAGAGGTGGCTCCTGCACGTTGCCAGCTGCCATCAGCACTGCAGGGACACAGGACACAGGCAGAGCACGGAGGTGAAGGACAAATTGCTCCTTTCCTTCCCCAGGTCCTGTCAGGGCACAGGGACATCTCTGCTCCCTGCTCAGCCATCCTGTGCTCAGCTCAGGAACGCGAGGGGCAGGGCAGCACAGCTCAAAGCTCTGTCCCACTCTGCTGTTCGTGCCAGTGCCAGCTCAGGGGCTCATTCCAAGGCTACCAGACCCTGGTTTAGGGAATCAGGGAAGGAAAGAGCTGCTACAGAAAGAGAAGAGCTTCCAGGGCAGGTCATTGCTGCTGCCTCTTCTCATGCTAAGCATCCTCCCAAGAGGCCATTGTGCTCCTCCAAGGCCCACAGGGGATTTGTGCTGCTGTTTGGGGCTGGCTGGGAGGGAAGGGACCCCAGCAGGTCCCAGCAGCTGCCAAGGCTGTGCCCTGGGACAGCTCCAGCTCTCAGAGGTGACTCCTGAGAGTGACATTCTCCAGCTCACTATTGACTGGGTAAATGAGATTGGCTTTGGCATCTCATTCCCTTCCCAATCCATCTTCTCCAGTGCTTTTCTCCCCTCCAGCCTGCACATGGAGAGGTCATTCAGGTAAATCCCAGATGTGGGACACATCAGCACCACTTGCAGCCCAAGGTGAGCTCATGCAGCCGGAGCTCCTGCACACTCCCACTCACTTTTGCACCAGATAAAAAGCAACAGGTTCCTTTGCAGTCAAGAGACCTCTCCACGTATCACTGGACTGATAACAAAAGGAATAAATAACTGCAGAGAAGTGAATTTTAATGACATTTCTGTACCAAGTCTGTCAGAGCACGCTACAACCATTTATTCAAGTTCACTGCCTCCCTAGATAAACACTGACATCTCAATTCTGCAGGTGTAAAATCCCAGTCAGAGAAAGGCTGAACTTCTCCTGCACAGCCCACACAATAAAGAGTTCCCTGCACACCTCAGTGAAGCAGGGACCTGTGCCCTGCTCAGAGTGCACCAGAGCCACGGCCTGAGGCAGCTCTGATCAAAGCATCCCCTGCTTCCAGAAACACCTTGATGTCCTCAGAGGGCGAGCAGGGCAGGTCACCTCCTGCAGCCAGGCCAGGGGTGGCACTGAGATCCTCTGATGTGTGTTCAGAGGCTCAGTCTGGCACCTCTCCTGCTGCAATTCTCTCCAGCTCATCTCTGGAACATCTGTGGGTTCTGCTCCCACGTGGGTCACTCCAGTTCTGTTCTCCCACACTCACAGCCCTTTGAAGAGCAGAGGCACAAACCCATTCAGGAGCTCTTTACTGGGGTCAGCAGAGACTGGTGTGTGGTTTCTGTCCCTTTAGAGAAACCCACACAATTCTACAGAGGCCAAAACAAACAGGAATGCACAGCCAGCAGCTGCCTCAGCCTTCCAGAAGGATTCTGTGGCATTCCAGGAACTCGCAGTGCACTATAAACTTCACTTTGAATAAAGGACACCGGGATTTTTAATTGCCTCCTAACCTTTCATTAATTGGGCTTTATGCAGTGAGCAACACCCCAATAGCCTCGGTGCAGAATGCAAATGGGCCACAATGAGGGGAGGCACCTGAGCCAAGCCCAGCCCCAGCGGGAGCTCCTGCTCTCACCCTCCTCAGCAGAGACTCCCTAAAGATCCCGTGGCCTTTGTTTCACTGGAATTACTTTCAGAACAAGCGGCATCTGAGAAGCATTCCCCACACACCACAAATGTTGGCATTTGCTCTTTGGAGAGGCACAGAACAGCTCTACAGAGTGATGGCCCTCAGCAGCTCTGAAAAGTCACATTTGAAATTTATTTCCATAATAATGAGTCTAGCGAACAATTTTGTCAGGAAGACTTATTTGCATACCTCCCATTTATGTTTTCACGTAGTTTCTGAACTTGCCATAAACAACAGGCTGTGTGGTGATAAAAGCAATGATCCCAGGGCAGGAATTTGTGGATGGCCTCAGCTCTGTGCTGCAGCTCCCCAGGGCTGATCCTGCAGGAGAGGAGCTCAGCCTGGCCTGGCCCAGCCTGGGCTCACCTGCCAGGGCTGCAGGGATGCCAGTGGGGCTGTGGGGGGTCTGTGCAGGGACAGGGGGGACCTGGGTGGTCCTTGAGGGTCCCTTCAGCTCAGGGCAGTCTGTGACTCTGACCCCATGAACCTCAGCTATGGGAACACCATTCCCCTTCCCGCGTGGCCATCTCATCCTGCCCTTGCTGTGCCTCCCTGGAGCAGCTGCTGGAGCCCCTCAGGATTGGGATATCCTTGGGACTGGGATCCCTTGGGACTGGGAGCCCTTGGGACTGGGATCCCTTGGGACTGGGATCCCTTGGGACTGGGAGCCCTTGGGACTGGGATATCCTTGGGACTGGGATATCCTTGGGACTGGGATATCCTTGGGACTGGGATCCCTTGGGACTGGGAGCCCTTGGGACTGGGATATCCTTGGGACTGGGATATCCTTGGGATTGGGAGCCCTTGGGACTGGGAGCCCTTGGGACTGGGATCCCTTGGGACTGGGATATCCTTGGGACTGGGATATCCTTGGGACTGGGATCCCTTGGGACTGGGAGCCCTTGGGACTGGGATATCCTTGGGATTGGGAGCCCTTGGGACTGGGATCCCTTGGGACTGGGATATCCTTGGGACTGGGATATCCTTGGGACTGGGATATCCTTGGGACTGGGATCCCTTGGGACTGGGAGCCCTTGGGACTGGGATATCCTTGGGACTGGGATATCCTTGGGATTGGGAGCCCTTGGGACTGGGATCCCTTGGGACTGGGATCCCTTGGGACTGGGATATCCTTGGGACTGGGATATCCTTGGGATTGGGAGCCCTTGGGACTGGGATCCCTTGGGACTGGGATCCCTTGGGACTGGGAGCCCCTCAGTGTTGGGATCCCCTTGGGACTGGGATCCCTTGGGACTGGGATCCCTTGGGACTGGGATATCCTTGGGACCAGGATCCCCTCGGGATCAGGATCCTCTTGGGACTGGGATCCCCTGGGGACCAGGACCCCCAGCCCAGCCTGGGAAAGTAAATCAGGAGCTTGTTTTGTCCTAAAGCCCACGTTATTTCTGGGGCCCTGCCAGCCCCCCAGGCCCTGCAGAGGGCCCCAGCCGTGCCCTGCAGAGGGCACACAGCCCCCCTGTGCCAGCCGCAGCCTCAGCAGGGCTGGGGGTGCCAGCGGCCCCAGGTGGAGCTCCCTGCCCGAGGGGCTCCAGGAGCAGCGGCAGCACCTGAGCCCTCTCCCTGCTCTCCCCGCAGGGCCTGGCTGGAAACATCCCCCAGCAGAAGCCTGGTGGTGTCTCTGGGGGCTCACAGTGCCATTTGCTCTAATTCGTGTTGACATTTCATTTCACACGCTATTAAATGACCCCCGTCAGAAGGATGGAGCAGAAATTTGCTTCAGAAGAGAGAAAAAATAAGGTGTGCTTTAGGAGAAAACAAGCTCCTGATTTGTTTTCCTGCTGAAGTTAACACATGTGGTGCAGAGCAGCCAGCCAGCCTGGCCCAGGGCTGCTGTTTGCCATAATTCTGGATTTGGGGACTGTGGCAGCAGAGTCTCTACTGTCAGAGAGATTGTTTCTGTGATTATTGGCACTTTCACGCCATCAAGCCGTTCCTACCCAAACGAATGTGTGCCTCTGTCTGTGGGCAGAGCTGGAAGCTCTCTGTGACAGCCAGGGTGGTACCTGCAGCTCCACAGTGCTGCAGAACAGGAGGACAAGCGCGAGGGAACTGCTCGGAACCATTAGTGTGTGATGAATTCAGCAGTGGCAGATCCTGTCAGTCACCCCTGGGCAGCTCTCCTGACACCTTCTGCACCTTCTGCACCTTCTGCACCTCTCTGTGAGGGCTGTGCAATGGCCTCGGGAGTGGGAGCAGGGCAGGTGAATCTTTCCAAGGGTGAGTTGGTCCCGGCAGCCTGGGGACACTGGGGACAATGGCTCTGGGAGCTGCACACCCAGAGCAGCCCTGAGCTGCTGTCAGCAGAGCTGGGGCACTCAGGGAGAGAAGGCTCCTGTAAAACACCTTCCCCTGCCTTTCCACGGGCTTTGGCTCCCAATGTGCTGCATTCATCTTCTGTGGTGATCAAAGCTCAGCAAAGTCATTAATACTGAGACTTCCCTCACTATATCACATTCAGAAATAGACTTTTTTACTTGTTTTAGGAAAATAACCCCCTTTTCCAAACAGGCTCTCCTAGGGGAAGTGCACCACTGAAACCTTGTGAAGGAGTCCCTTTGTTTATGGCCAATCAACAATTTAACGAGTGCAGGAAAAATACAATTTCTGGGTTTAAACAGGGACCATAATTGGCAGGAATCCCACGAGGCCATGATGGGATGCACTGGAGCAGCTGCAGGGGGTTCCCTCAGCCTCAGCCCGGGGGCAGCAGGGGCATGGAGGGCTGGGGCAGGGGCACAGCGGGGCAGGGCTGGCACTGGGGGCTCCGGGGTCCCTCCCAGCCCATCCCTGAGCTGAGGCATCTGGCTGTGCCAGGCAGGGCCACAGCAGGGCAGGAAGGTGCCACAGCCCCACCCTGGCCACAGGACAGAGCCATTCCCAGAGCAGAGTCGCTCTGCAAAACCCAGCCGGGCTCAGGGATGACCTCCGGACAAATGAAGCTGTCAGGACTAATTAAAATGCTCTTTTTCTTCCTCGTCTCTCTGCTGGTCAATAAGATAAACACAGGCCAGAGGAGCACAAAGAACAGGCTCTGTGCACTCTGCACTCCCAAAGATGCTTTACAGCCTCAGACAGCAACCACAAAAGCTGAGCTGCTGGGTTTCACTGTGGGTGGATGTGTGTCCTTCTGCTGTCACTGCTGGCATGGAAGAATAGAAATATGCTCCTGCCTAAGCATTCCAGAATGGCCACAGCACCCAGAGCAGGTCCTCGTGCAAGGATTTGCAATCCTGACAGGAAGAGATGCCCTCAAACCTCTCTGGGCAGGCGGGAGAGCTCCTCTGGGGTGAAACCTGGGCTGCTGGAGGCTGCGCTGGCTCTGCCATGAGAGCAGGGTGCCAGCTCCCTCCCTGCGGATGCGCCTGGGGGGTTTAACCCCGCTGCCCCTCCCAGGCCCTGGGACAGCCCTGCTCAGCTCTGCCTCCAGCCCTGCCCTGGGCCAGGCGGGGGAGGCTGCTCAGAGCAATATCCTGTCCTCCCCCAGGCAATCCGAGTGCTCTCCTGGGAGGATGGGAGATGCTGCATTAGCAGTGCAGTGTGAGGGACTGGGAAATGTGGCTCTGCTTTGGCAGCTCCTGCCCTGCTGAAGCTCCCTCCTAGCTCAGGGTAACCTCCCAGTCTGCTCCTACGTTTGCTTTGCAAAGAAAAGGAGAACATTAAAAAAATAATGGAAAAGGCCCTTTTCCCCCTTTACTTAAGTATCACCTGAAGGTTTAAATGTAGTAATTAAAAGTCCCTCTATGCTTCTGCATGAATTTTTAAATATAGTCATTAAAAATAAAATAAACCCTTAGCATGATCTGCCTTACATAACTTCCTCCACAATTTAAAAATAACTTGTACAACTTTCTAGTACTCAGTGTGCATCACAGCAATTAGAGAGGCAGGTAACAGCCAGCTCCAGCCCCCACCAGGAGGGCAGGATCCCACGGGGGTGCTTTGGGATCACATTTTGGCACCTCACTGATGCTGTGGGGACAGACCCCAGCCCCAGCCCAGCCCCAGCGGCACAGGGAGCTGGGGGCTCCTGGTCCCATGCTGGCCCAGGGCTGGGGAGGAGCAGCTGCAGCTGCACATCTGGAGTGGGGCACATCTGGAGTGGGCACCCCCTCCTCCTGCAGGCACAGCCTGGCTCTGCCCCCCTGCACTGCCAGGGAACCCCAGGTCTTGTGTCCCAGCAGAGAGTGAGGGCAGGGAAAAGCTGATTAAAAGCTGATTAAAAGAGTGTAAACACAAACTGGAGCTCTCTCTTTTTGTGCTGGAATCACACAGCACATAAAACAAACACTCTGTAAAACCTCCCTGCCTCCCCATCCCGCTCTGAATCTGCTCTGAACCAGGGCAGCACAGTCTGAAGGCTCTTCTGCTCCAGACCAAGTTCCTGAGAAACCCTCAGGAGCAGCAGAGAGCTGGAAGCCACTCAGGATTGCAGAGGGGAAAGAAGTGACCGTGTGAGAATGATAAATGTGCTGGAAAATAAGGAGAGTGAGGATATAGATCAACACAGGTCCATAAATCACGGCTCACATGATGAATTTGTTATGCCAGCTCTGCCTGTTGAGCTGTTGAAGCAATGCTAAAATATGATTGAGGCACATGTGAGAAACTCTAGGCAAGTCTGCCAGGCCTTCAGCCCTGTAAGTTATTACAGCTGTACTCACCTAAGTTTACACTAAATTAGGGTCCAGCCAGCTTTAGCTACAGAGAGAATTATTACAGAGCATCCATCAGGCGCAGCATCAGCGACTGGGCACGCAGTTATTCTGCATTTCCCAGCTGCATTCCATCCCTAATTCATCCACCACCACAAGCTTTTCTTTATCCACCACCACAAGCTTTCTTCCCCTAAACACAAACCCACCCCTGCCTTGGGCTGCAGGAGGAGCCCAGCTGGATTCCTGGGGTGCTGGATGGGACCAGCAGGAGAAGGGAGCAGCCCCAGAGGGCACAGCAGAGCAGGGGGGGACCCTGGGACCCCCACGGCTGGCACAGCCTCCCTGGGCAGCCCCAGCCCTGTCCCCCCAGAAAGGGACCCAGGGATGCTCTGGGGGCTCCCCCAGCCCTGTCCCCCCAGAAAGGGACCCAGGGATGCTTGGGGGGCTCTCTCAGCCCTGTCCCCCCAAAAAGGGACCCAGGGATGCTCGGGGGGCTCCCCCAGCCCTGTCCCCCCAGAAAGGGACCCAGGGATGCTCTGGGGGCTCCCCCAGCCCTGTCCCCCCCTAGAAAGGGACCCAGGGATGCTCTGGGGGCTCCCCCAGCCCTGTCCCCCCAGAAAGGGACCCAGGGATGCTCGGGGGGCTCCCCCAGCCCAGGCTGTCCCCAGGCCAGTTTGCTGTGTCACTGCAGGGCTATTTATAGTATTTATAGAGCCAGGCCTATCCAGGGAGCTGGGGATGTTGACTAGTATTCACCATGAATAAAACATGGATATTTTCCTGGCTGCAGGAGCTAAGAGCTGCTTTGGATTTAATGTTTCACTCTGTGATCAGACTCAGCTGCTGAGGCAGCCCCTGGTGCTGCAGACACAAAGTGGGATTTGAGCCTTGGACTGAGAGGAAACCTCACAGGAAACAAACACATTTGTCAGGCAGACACTGCATTCCTGTAGATTTCAATCGGAGATTAGGGAGGGATTCCTGGCTGGGAGGGTGGGCAGCCCTGGCCCAGAGCAGCCCTGGATCCCTGCCCAAGGCCAGGCTGGACACTGAGGAGCAGCCTGGGACAGTGAAGGTGTCCCTGCCATGGGATGGATCAGCTGAGCCTCAGGGTGCCACAGCCCCAGCCCAGCCTGGGACTCTGTGGAGTTAAGGGCATTAAAGCAATAATCCCACAAGAGCAGCTCCATGGCAGGCAGGGAGAGCAGGCAGAACATCCAGCACCCTGGGCATGACATCTCTGTGCCAACACAAACAGGATTCCTGTCACCTGCAAGGCTCCACCTGACCCTGTCCTTCTGTCCCCCATTAAAAATGAATGCCAGGTTTCCCACAGTGACATCTGAGCTGGCAGAGGGAAGGTCAGGGTGGTGGCCCTGCTCCTCCATGCAGCTCTGAAGTAGGTCAGGTAATGTAGGACTTGGCATCGCTCTCAGAGCAATCAGAACTGCAATTAAATTTAGATTTCAGTAATGAAGGTGCTGGAAAAGGTCAAAACTCCAGGCCTGTTTCTGTGGCCCCCCTTCCCTCCTGCAGGAGCCCCCTGTGCCCTCTGAGGAGCAGGAGCACACAGATGGTGCCAGCTCACCCAGGGGAGCTTTAACTTCGTGCAGGGTTTTTGTCAGCTCCCCTGGACAGATCGTCCCGTGGTTATGTAGAGCACTTTCATGGCAACTTTCACTGTCAAATTTCAGATTATTTATAGCAAACAGAGCCTTAGGAGTGCCTCTGCAGATGAACAAACACCAGCAGCCTCTGCTGCTGCAGCTTGGGAGGGACAGGAGTGCCCAGCTCTGCTCCAGGGTGACTCAACAACCCAGAGAAAGCTCAGCTTCTCCTGGTGTTTAAACCTTCATTGCTCAGAATATTTCCCTCTCAGGTTCAGAAAGGCTTAGGTTTCGTGTATATTGGTCATGGCTCACAAAACTGCTTGGTTTCAGTCGGATTTGCAAGCAAAAAGTAACAAAAGACTGCAAGAAGTTCATTTCCCAGAGTTTCACCCGTCCTGCACCAGAAAAGCTGAGAGCAGAAAGCCTGACCTAATGAGATTAGCCAGGTTACTATTGCAGAGCTGACTGCTCTTGGGAAGAACAGAAAGAAAAGCCCATTACTGACTGATAAATAAAATAAAACTCATTTTTCCAATGTATTCTGTAAATCAAAACACTCAAAGAACCTCTAAGGCTATATTAAAGCTGAGAAAAACGTAACATGAAATCAATGTTAAAGGCCATCTCAACATCCTTTTATCTAACCAAAATTGTAAACACACTGCTCCGTTCCCAAAGCACAAAATCCATTTACACTTTGCATACTTGAAAAGAAGTCTAATGCATTTTGAAAACCACAGACTTAACTGCATGTTTCTCCCATTTAATACAACGCAGCTTAATAAGATTTGCAGGAGGCACAAAAGGCAAATTGAGCCCTGGAGTTGAACACACGATCTCAGGTTCCCTGAGAGCAGGGAGGCAAACCTGTGATGGGGAAAATGCAACAGCAAGGGGATCAAAGCAGGATAAGGGATGCCCAGAAAAGGGAGGGAAAATCAGGAAACAGATTCAGCACCCAGCTCTGGCAATGCTCCTGTGAACACTTGGCAGATGATTTGTGGCAGTGACAGAGTCAGATCAAACCCAGCTCCCCGAGGGATTTGGTTTCTTGTGGATAACTGCTGTGGGTAACTGGTGTGGATAACTGCTGTGGATAACTGGTGTGGGTAACTGCTGTGGATAACTGGTGTGGATAACTGCTGTGGATAACTGCTGTGGATAACTGGTGTGGATAACTGCTGTGGGTAACTGCTGTGGATAACTGCTGTGGATAACTGCTGTGGGTAACTGGTGTGGGTAACTGGTGTGGATAACTGCTGTGGATAACTGGTGTGGGTAACTGCTGTGGATAACTGGTGTGGGTAACTGGTGTGGGTAACTGGTGTGGATAACTGCTGTGGATAACTGCTGTGGATAACTGGTGTGGGTAACTGGTGTGGGTAACTGGTGTGGATAACTGGTGTGGATAACTGCTGTGGGTAACTGCTGTGGGTAACTGGTGTGGATAACTGCTGTGGGTAACTGGTGTGGATAACTGGTGTGGATAACTGCTGTGGATAACTGCTGTGGATAACTGCTGTGGATAACTGCTGTGGGTAACTGGTGTGGGTAACTGGTGTGGGTAACTGCTGTGGATAACTGCTGTGGGTAACTGCTGTGGATAACTGCTGTGGATAACTGGTGTGGATAACTGCTGTGGGTAACTGCTGTGGGTAACTGGTGTGGATAACTGGTGTGGATAACTGGTGTGGATAACTGCTGTGGATAACTGGTGTGGGTAACTGCTGTGGATAACTGCTGTGGATAACTGGTGTGGGTAACTGGTGTGGATAACTGCTGTGGATAACTGGTGTGGATAACTGCTGTGGATAACTGCTGTGGATAACTGCTGTGGGTAACTGGTGTGGATAACTGCTGTGGGTAACTGGTGTGGATAACTGGTGTGGGTAACTGGTGTGGATAACTGGTGTGGATAACTGGTGTGGATAACTGCTGTGGGTAACTGCTGTGGATAACTGGTGTGGATAACTGGTGTGGATAACTGCTGTGGGTAACTGCTGTGGATAACTGCATTCCAGAGCCACCAGGTCAGTTTTGGGTGGCACAGCCAGGCAGGGAGGCTGCGGAGAGGCCTTGGCTGCCCAGGTCAGCGCTGCCCTCCCCAGCTCTCATCCACCCTTGGGGAAATCTCCATCCTCCCTCCTGCTCTGGGCACTGGCAGCAGGTCAGACTTCTACCCAGCACTGCAGGCTGAAATTTCTGAGTGTGATAAGAGCAAAACCACCCAGGCATGAGCTTAAAAGGACGGGTCTGAAACATCCAAGACCTGCAGCTGTTTGAAGTCATCCCTGGAAGTGGCCAAGCACCATCCATGGACATGTCCCTCACAGTTATCCCGTGCCTTTTGATCTCTTCACTGGCCTCTGTGAGTCCTGCAAGGCTGCAGAACCACTGAGCAGTGAGTTTCTCATCTTAAAATCTTAAATTCCCCCTTGAACTCTGCCCTGTTCCTGTTCACACTCCCCAGCCCCTGTGCAGCCCCTGACGCTGGAGCACAGGCCCAGGTGGCTTTGCTCCCTCTGCTCAGAATTAGAGAGGCAGACATGAAGCTTGGTTTAAGTGGTGTGTGCACAGCAGAAAGCTGAGAGCTTATCCACAAGTGGTCTGAGGCATGGCACAAACTCAAATGACTCAACACAACAGATGCTCTTTATACCTGTCTGACTCTCTGCACAGTGAGTGCTCTGATCCAAAGCTTTTATGGCAAAGCTGGAGCCAAAGCTCGCTGGGAAAACAGAGTCCTGAGGAGTCAGGAACCCCAGCCTGGGTCAGGCTGTTAGCTGGAGGAGCTGAGCACGGCTTTGGGCTCAGGAATGTCAGGTGTGCAGGCTCAAAATTAAAAATATCCCTCCTGTGCAGTCACTGTGATACCTGATGTGAATTCTGCCCCCATAAACACCTCCTAGCCCTGGGCTGGGAGCAGAGAACCCCTGGGGCATCCCTGCACTGGCTCTGGCCCCTCTGGACGTCCTGTGGGGCCAGGACCATCCCCAAGGAATGAGCCCTGCTCTGGCTGCACAGAGCACAGTGCCCGAGGACAGGGGGAGGCTGGAGCAGGCTGGGAGCAGATTCCCATGGAAAAAATCAGGCAGTGGCTTTGGAGGAGGCAAGGACATGACCAGGGACAGCATTTGTCCTTTTCCCCCTTCCTGCAGTGTGCCCACTCCCTGGCTCTGACCCAAAGTTCTGCATAATAAACCCCAAACCCTGGGGTCCCTGTTGGGGTCCCTGCTGGGGCTCCTGCTGCCCTCTGCCTTCCCAAATAAACCCCAAACCCTGGGGTCCCTGTTGGGGTCCCTGCTGGGGCTCCTGCTGCCCTCTGCCTTTGCAGTCCCCACATTTCCCTCTCTCCCCATCTCCATCCCGTCCCCAGCAGGTGTTCCCATGGCAACGCCGTGCAAAGCCATCCTTCCCTCCGACACCGGAGAGATGGGGAACGGCTGGAGAGAACCGGCTCGGGAAAACTTGGAAATTCAGCTAAAAATAGCGACGGCAATAACGGCAGGTGAAGGGGGGAAAGTGCCCCGCGGCTCCAAAGCCCTGCGGGCTCCCGCTGCAGCCAAGTGCAATTTGCAGCTTCTCCTTCCTCGGTGGGAGGAGGCCGGAGCTTTGTTCCCTGCTTGGAGCTGGAGCAGCGCTGGCAGCTCTGTCCCTCCGTCCCCTCCTCTGAGCAGTAATTCTCCTCATTCCATTTTATCACATCGGAATGATTCTAAGGGACCCAGAGAGCAAGGAGTGAGCAGCAGAGCCCCAGATTCCCCCAAGGAATGGCTGCACTTGAAAGCTTATAACTCTTCCAGTAAATCAGTGTAATTTGTGCTCTGATGTCCTGCACGGCTTTACAAGTGACAAATCAATCATTACCCAAACACCCTTTGATAATCAGTGTGGTTCCATTAATTATGATAAATGCTTTCAGCAGCTACAGTATGTGGATGCAATGTGTAATTGCTTGGGAATTGTATTACCCTACTTTTCTGCTCACGTCCTCAAGTACAAAGTCTCTGAGAAAGTGCCACACTCCAGAGGCTGAAGGCAGAGTTTACACAATCCACCCTTCCAAGTGTTTAATTGGAGCAAATGCACAGTCCATTAGTATTACTGTTATTAAATATTAAGTAATATTCCTTGAAAAAGACCCATTATAGCTTTACAAATTACAAATATGCAGGAGGAGTGTCTGAGTCTCTGACCCTGGGGATTAATTGCAGCAGTTGTTGCACAGCAACGCAGCACAGGCCACCAGGACCTCATGAGTAACACTGCATCCAATTGGAACTGCAGGGAAATTGAGCCTGGCAGAAGCAATTACCCAATTCCAGAGCTGGCTGGGCTGCAGGGCTGCTTGGGAAGGGCATCTGGAGGGAGTGGGGAAGGGATGAGGAACTGCAATTCCCATGGGTCTTAAAGACACGAGAGGAGAGGGGCTGAGAGGCTCCAATCCAAGTGACGAATTGAACAAACAGATCCATGGGAGCCTCCCCACAGACAAATTCAGTGACAAATCCAACAAACAGATCCATGGGAGCCTCCCCACGGGACAATCCTGGGGATTCACAGCACCTCCCTGGGAGCAAGAGCTCAGCTGCCTGTTCTGAGAGAACCAACACTGCTCCCAAAGCCAGAGCTGTTGTCAAAGTAAGGCAACATGAATTTAGAGAAGGTTATAATTCTTTCCAGTTCCAGAGAAATGGCCCTGCTGGCAGGTTTTCCACTTGCTCGGGGTCTCTTTTTTGGAGCCATTCCCATTTGTCACGGGGAGTGACAGGGTGCTGAACTGGGCAGACTCTCAGAGCTGTGCCTGTGTTTACACTCCCCCCATCCTCATGATCACAAGGACTCAGATCTTGGATTTACAAGCTTTAAGGGAGTTTTCCCGGGGATTTTGGTAAAGCAGAACAGCATCATTAATTGTCTGGGAAACCAAAAGCACATGTTTGAGAGCTTGTACAGCATCTGTGCTATTCCTGCAGGAGCTGCTGCAGGGGAAGGAGCTGAAGGTCAGCCTTAAGCTGGAAAGGTCTTGTTTGTTGGAAGAGTAAAAACAGCAGGCACGGAATAAATGTTTGGACAGGCTAAAGCAGCAGGGGGGAAGGAAGGGAGGGAGGGAAATGTGCAGGAGCAGGGCTGGGGAGGGCAGCAGGGCAGCTCCAGCTGCTCCTCACCTGCACGGGCAGGAGCAGAGAGGATGGAGCAGCCTCACAGGAGCCTGGGGGCTTCAGCATCCCGGGAAACCAAGGCAGAAAAAGGCGCAGGAATGGGAGGAATGGGGACACAGACCGGGAAATCAAGGCAGAAAAAGGCGCAGGAATGGGAGGAATGGGGACACAGACCGGGAAATCAAGGCAGAAAAAGGCGCAGGAATGGGAGGAATGGGGATGCAGACCGGGAAACCAAGGCAGAAAAAGGCGCAGGAATGGGAGGAACGGGGACACAGACCGGGAAATCAAGGCAGAAAAAGGCGCAGGAATGGGAGGAATGGGGACACAGACCGGGAAATCAAGGCAGAAAAAGGCGCAGGAATGGGAGGAACGGGGACACAGACCGGGAAATCAAGGCAGAAAAAGGCGCAGGAATGGGAGGAATGGGGACGCAGACCGGGAAACCAAGGCAGAAAAAGGCGCAGGAATGGGAGGAACGGGGACACAGACCGGGAAATCAAGGCAGAAAAAGGCGCAGGAATGGGAGGAACGGGGACACAGACCGGGAAATCAAGGCAGAAAAAGGCGCAGGAATGGGAGGAACGGGGACGCAGACCGGGAAATCAAGGCAGAAAAAGGCGCAGGAATGGGAGGAACGGGGACACAGACCGGGAAATCAAGGCAGAAAAAGGCGCAGGAATGGGAGGAACGGGGACGCAGACCGGGAAATCAAGGCAGAAAAAGGCGCAGGAATGGGAGGAATGGGGACACAGACGGCCCCACCAGGCAGGGCCCAGCAGGAGCCCCCACAAGGAAACTCCTGCCGAGCCCAGTCCAGATGGGAGCAGCAGAACAGCCCCGGGCATCCTGCACAACCATCAGCACCGAAAGAGCAATCTTTAAAGCATAAAGATAAGCAACAGCTCTGCTTAAACGACAGCTTAGAGAGGATTTTCCCCCAGAATGTGACTTTTAAAGACGCGGTTTTCATTAAAATAATGAGGGCTGTTTAAACTCTGAGTATAAACATCCCATTCCCAACCTTTGTACTTCAAGAGCTCCATTTTGCAGGGCAAAGGATCCTCGTGTTTGATGCACATGAAAGGGTTTTGCAGGGGGACACAGAAACACTCATGCTTGTGTTTCCAGAACAAAACAAACCACTTCAGAATGAAGGAGCCCGAGCCCGAGGAGGCTCCTGAGGCACCTCCACGAGTCCTTTCTGCTGCCTTTCAGCACTCCAGGCTCTGGCCAGAGCCTCTCTTGCTTCTTTACACACGTTCTCCCGAGGAATTTGTGCTCTCGGGTCCCCAGTGACCCTCCAGTCCCTTTCCTGCCCCCAGGGATGTACCTCAGCACAGCTCTAAGAGTTACATCACTTTCTTAGCAAAGAGGGATTTAACCCTGTGTTTTCATCAATTTTCCCTAAACCTCTTGGCATTAAAAGATCTGAAAATAAACCCCCTTTTCTATTTGGTGTGGTTTTGGAGTCTAATTTAGAAATGGTTTGAGAAGAGCTTTTTTTTTTCCTTTTTAGCCTTTATATCAGTCATTTTATCTGATATATGATAAGCTCAGATGAGTTTAAACTGATTCATCCTATTTTGTAATGTTTAAATGTACTTTGCTGAAGCTCCATCATAATGTCACACACTTTTAAAATGAATAATTCATCCTGCCCACCTTTTCTGAAATGCCAAAAGGATACTGTGCCTTTCCAGAGAGAAGCAAATACCTTCATTGGAGAGTACACAGGGAAACAAAATCATTTAATAGCAAATAGCAAGGCCAGCTGCAGCCCTGCAGATCTCAATCCCGTGGCTCCTGTGGGGAACACCTGAGCCCAGTGGGGAGGGGGCAGCCCTGGGGGCTCTGGGCAGCCTCGGGGGATGGAGGAGGGTCTGAGGGGCAGCCCAGGTCAGCTGTGCCCAGGCCCGGGCAGGGATAGCACTGAGCTGATCCCAGGCTGGCTCTGCCCCAGGGAGAGCTGGGTCTGTATTCTAGATTTGCCTGTGGTTGTGTCCCTCACTAACAGCCAGGTAGGGATTTGGCAGCTTGGAGCCCAGCAGGGAGCAGGGGAAGGCTCTGCAGTGAGTGGCACTTTGTGGGGAGCAGCGTTTGCCAGCCAGAATAAAACCCAGGTGGAGTGAAAGGAACCTGGGGAATGGCAAATGGCAGGAGCAGGGCTTGTCCCACCTGGAGAGCAGCAAATGGCAGGAGCAGAGCCTGTCCAGGTGGGGAACACAGATTTCTGCTGCCAGGGCCCTCCAGCCCAGGCTGGGGGCTCACCTGGAGAGAAGGTTCCAGGGAGAGCCCAGAGCCCCTCCAGGGCCTGAAGGGGGCTGGAGCAGAGCAGCTCTCCAAACACCTGATGGGTCTGGGAGAAGCCAAAACCAAAGCAAACTAAAGCCCCCAGAAAACGCTGCAGTCATTTTCCACCAAGAGGCCCCTGCTGCTCATCAAACATTGAAGAGCAGGCTGTGAATATCTGTGAAAATGACCTCAGTGCCATTCTTCAAGCCTTCCCTTGGAGCCTGGCAGCTGCTGGTGCTTGCAGAGGAGCACCAGAGGAGCCTGGAGCCCTGTGCCTGCCCCTTCCCCAGGCTGGTGTCAGTGCCAGCTCACTGGTGTGGTGTGGCAGAGCCCCTGCCCCTTCCCCAGGCTCCTTCCCAGGCAGCTTGGGCAGGGAAAGGGAGCAAAGAGGCAGCTCCTGCTCACCCTGGGGCTGTGCTGGCTCTGACACCTGCAGGGACCCTCCCCCTGTGCCAGGCTGCCCCAGCCCTGCCCAGCTGGCCGTGGGCACTGCCAGGGCTGGGGGGCACTGCCAGGGCTGGGGGCTCAGCCCCTCTGGCATTGATCAGCCCTTTTCACAGTGTGCTCCTGTAAGTGATGGCAGGAGAAATTGCTGGGTACACAAGGAGCTCCCCAGTGCTCTGCCCGCCCTGTTCCAGGTGGCAGGGCTGGTCTGGCCCTGCTCTAAGTGAAAAATGAGCTGTCTCATCCCTTGGAGGGCCAGGACACCCCTGGGAGGAGAATGCAACCTCTGCAGCCCCTTTGGAGCACAGCCCTGCTGCACAGCCCTGTGAGAGCACAGCCCTGTGAGAGCACAGCCCTGCTGCACAGCTCCTGGGGCTCCCTGCTTGTCTGCCCACTGAGGAGGGAGGCACTGGGGACCTGGCTTCAGTCCTGTAGTCACAGCTAAGAGGGACCATCTGGTGCAGATTTCAGCACTTGGCTGAAATTCTGGCTGAGCCTGGGAAGAGGAGACAGCAGAGAAGCTTTGGATGCCAGGGAAAGCTCATGGTCCAGCCACAGAAAATCCATTCCTGGGGAATAAGACTTATTTAATGTAACTGAATTACCCTTCCCTGGCTTCACATTCATTGGAGGAGATTGTATGTGATGTTTATCTCTATCTCTGTCCATCTGACTGCACAGTGTTCCTGTAACCCAAATCTGATCAATGGGAGATGAGCCCATCCCTCAGAGCCCAGCACTGGGGTTTGCAGCTGGGAAATTGATTCTTTTGGGATGTCTGGCCAAAGCCTGGGCACCCAGAGGGAGCAGCAAGGCAGAATAATGCACCTTTTATGTAAATAGAGAGTGCCCATGGAGGACCAGGAGTTCATTAACAGCTTAGAGGGCCAGAAGGGAAATTGTGCTCACCCTGGGGCTGGCAGCAGAGCCAAACACCCAGGGACTGCAGGTCTGTCACACCCAGCATGAGCTCATGATCCCTCTGCTGCCTTTGGAAATCAGTCATGTTTTCTATGGAGCTCAGCTCCCTTCTACCATTATCACTTCTTGGGTGACTCAGGTGACTCCTTTTGTCCACACAAGGTTTCCAGGGATCTTTTCCATGGTTTCCAAGAGATTTTCTCTGCTTCAAAAGCCCAAGGTGCAGGAGGAGAGCATTTAGGAGTGGCAGGGCCCCACTGAGCAGAAAATGGGCCCCAGGCTCTGAGTGCAGAGTGTCTGAGCTCTGCAGCCCAGCACAGCAGCCCTGCCTGGGCAGGGCTTACAGGAAAGCTCCAGAGCTTTCCAGGATGATGGCTGGACATGAGGGCCTGCATGGATCCAGCCCAGCACCTCCCCATAGCATTTCAGTCACTGCTGTTACATTTTGTCATCATTCTGTCACTTTATGAGGAATATCAGGCTTTATCTCTTACCGGCTGTCTGCAAAACGCAGCCAAATAAAACTCCTTAACGAGGTCTCAGTGCAGAAACCTTCCCACAGTGCCACGTTTTGGGCCCCTCTGACCTCACATGCCCATAAAAAATGTCCCTGCCTCAGCTCAGGGCTGTGCTCTGGTACCACTGAGTTTTACACTGCATTCTTATTCCCTGGAACATGACTTAGAGCTGAGCCAAGACAAGGGCAAAAGGTCTGAAAAAATCCAGTTAGAGCCTCTTTGTAATGATGATTCCATTTAAGAACTAGAAAGTCTATTCATGAGAGAATAAAAGAGCCCCTCCATGGGAACACACAAATTTAGAAAGGGGACACAGTTTCCCTGACTCACGGGAGGATTTTCCATCTCTGTGGTCTCTTGTCACACCAGTTTAAGGCTCATCTGTTGCTAATGGTTCCAAATTCAATTTTTGGGGTGCAGATGGGCAGGAAACGAGCCCCAGTGCCAAGGCAGGCTGTGAGTGTGAGCCCAGGCCCTCTGCTCTGAGCCTACAGGGGCTCGGTGAGGGCTGTGAGTCACCCAGTGCTGCTGGGGTCAGTTAATAACAGAGAGGGCAAACATCCTCCTTTAATTCCTGTCCTTGACTAAGATGCAGCCCAATTAACCAGCCCCTGTCCCTGTGGGACAGTGTAGAACACAGAATCACAGAATGTGCTGAGCTGGGAGGGACCCCAGGCACCCCCGGCCCTGCACAGACCCCCCCAAAATCCCCCCTGGGCATCCCTGGGGTGTCTCCAGGAGCTCTGGCACCTCCTGGGGCCGTGCCCCTTCCCTGGGAGCCTGGGCAGTGCCCTGCACCCTCTGGGGGAAGGATTTTCCAGAAACATCCAAGCTGGCCCTGCCCTGGCCCAGCTCCAGGGTTCCCTGTCCCAGAGGTCAGAGCTGCCCCTCTGCTTTGCCAGGGCCAGAAACTCCTGTTCTTTGTGCTAAACAGACATTTTTACATTTTTACAGTGCCATTTTTGCAGGGCACCTCAGGAGCTGCCCTGCTGTCCGTGGTGTGGCACAAATGGCCCAGCTGTGGTGGGCACAGCCTGATTCACCCCTGAGCTCTGCCTCCCTCCCTCCCTGAGCCCTCAGTGGGGCCCAGGCCGGGCGTGCAGCACAGCTCATTCCTGCTGAATCATTCCAAGGCCTTTTCCTGCCTCTGAGTTATCTCCACCCAGCTGCTGCTGCCACAGGCACCAGCACACAGCACTGCCCACCCCAACGTGGAGCTGCAGGCCTTGCTCTGGGCCTGGGCTCTGCTCTGGGCCTGGGCTTTACTCTGGGCCTGGGCTCTGCTCTGAGCTGGGCCCTGCTCTGGGCCTGGGCCCTGCTGCCAGCCCTGCCCTGGGGGGGCAAGGGGACACCTCTGAGCACCCCCTGATGCCCACACACCTGTGGGACACACACTGGGCTGGCTGGCACCCCAAAGCCCCTGCAGTGCCCCCCTGCCATGGCAGGGACAGCTCCCACTGTGCCAGGCTGCTCCAGCCCTTCCAGCCTGGCCTGGGCACTGCAGGGATGGGCAATACTGCCCAAAGTCTGCCCAGAGTCCACAATCCCTGCAAACAGTGACAAAACCCTCCTCAAACAGCCCCCTCAGCAGCCTGGGGCATGTGGGAGCACCTGCAGAGGTGCTGCAGTCAAGGAGAACATCTCTGGGTATCAGGTGCTTTATATCAGGGTATCAATGCTTTACCTCAGGGTATCAATGCTTTATCTGAGGATGTCAAAAGCTTTATCTCAGGGTGTCAAATCCTTTATCTCAGGGTGTCAGGTGCTTTACCTGCTGCCCCCACTGCCAAGGGGGTGCTGGGACCTGCCAGCCCTGCCCCACCAGTGACACGAGGGAAAATGGGAAAAGAATGGAAAAAGGCCTCACAGCAGCCAAAGCAAGAGAGGAGAGGAGGATTTTGTGCTCCCAACTAATGAATAATCATCCCCAATTCCCTGCTCTGCCCTAATCCCCTGCTGAGTCACTGGTCCCTGCTGGAACCCGGGCTGGGTGACTCCTCTCTCCCAGCCTGCCAGGGAATGCTGCCAGATGGCAACAAGATTTGATTAGTTGACTGTTTCCTATTTGTTTTAATTAGTAGTTTATTAGCCATATGTTGAATTGCACATTTCAGCCACTCTGCAGTGCTGTTGAAAGTCAGAATGGCTCTGATGGGGTTTTGCTGTCCCTGAGCCACGTGGGCTTTGCTATGGGTGTGAAGTCACCTGGGCAGGGCAGGGCAGGGCAGGGCTCTGTCCCTTGTCCCTCTGACCCCATCTCTGCTGCTGGTCCATCCCATGGATTACCCACCTCTGCCAGCTCCCAGAGCCCTGCCCCTGGCACCCCGGGCTCTGGAGGCCCTGCTGGCACTGTCATATTCTCTGCAAAATCTCTTTGCCCAGGATTTGTCTCCTGGGAAGCTGAGAAGCCTCAGAGAAAAAGGAAAACAATATTGTCTCATTTGCTTCTCCTGTGTTTTGCTACTTTGGGATGTGGGTGGAGGCTGTTTATCCAACATGTGAATTATTTTTACTTATTGGCCAATCAGGGCCAAGCTGCGTTGGATTTTGGAGAAGGTCACAAGTTTTCTTTAGTATCTTCTGTCGTTCTGTAAGTGTCCTTACTGTACTCTTTAGTGTAGCTCAGTATAGCATTCTTTAACATAATATAGATCATAAAATAATAAATTAACCTTCTAAAAACACAGAGTCAAATTCATCATTCCTTTCCTGCCTGTGATGGGGTCCCTGAAGGTACAACACCCTGCTGGCTGCACAGGGACCCCCAGGGACCCCCGGGAGAAGCCCCCTCCCCGAGGAAGGTGTGAGAGGCAGATGAGCAGAGCCTGAGGGCTCTGTGCTAATCACCCTTTGTGATTAGCACATCTCTTTGTTCCTGCGCCTCTTTGTTCCTGCACTCCCATCAATCAGCCCAATAAAAGTTAATGGGAAATAGATAAAGAAGGTCATAAACAGCAACAGCAGAGATTCATTTCAAACCTCACTACAATATCCACAAGGACCTGAGAGCAATTTTCCCCCAGCACAGCTTTGATTGCAGATTCTGGCACCAAGGGCTGCTGCTGCGTGCTCCAGCAGCACACAGCTCCTTCTAGGAACAGCCAGCAGCTCTTGACCAAACCCCAAACACATCCTGCTTCTCGAGGGGAGCCACTGGAAAGGTGCTTGCAGCAGGCGACTGAAAACACCCGCAGAAAACACTGGGCAGCTCAGGAAACACCCCAGAGCCACCAGATGTCAAAGCAATGCCAGAAACATCTTTACATTAGGGTTTCTTGATTGCCATGAGTTGTAAATGCAGGTTCCTGAGTGCTGGGCTGATCTTGTGTCCCTTTCTGTCCCATCAGTTCAGGATCCATAGGACAGTAACTCCACTCCCAATGTGTGTTTAATCAGCACCTCACTCCCATCCCCTCCGTGCACCTGCTCCATGTGTGGGCTCACATCCATTTTTAGATTCTAATGAGTGACACAGGTTAAAAATACATTTCAGCTGCACGTTTCCACCAGCCCCAGGCACGGATCTGCAGGTGCAGATGGACACAGCCCCAACCCTCTGTGCCCATCCTGAGCTGAGAGCAGGGAGCTCCAGCAGCCCTGCAGCAGCCCTGGGCAGTGGAGCTGCCTCCTGCTCCCAGGCAGCCCCAGAGCCAGGGATGGAGCAGAGCAAGGCTGGGAAAGCCCCACAAGCTCCCAGAGCCAGGGATGGAGCACAGCAAGGCTGGGAAAGCCCCACAAGCTCCCAGAGCCAGGGATGGAGCAGAGCAAGGCTGGGAAAGCCCCACAAGCTCCTCCAGCCCAGCCCTGCTGAGTGCCACCTTGCCCAGGACAGCCCAGAACAGCCCAGAGCAGCTGCTCCAGGTGCAATTGAGGTTTTGGGGGGTTCACAGGCACAGAGCCCAGCTCAGCACAGGGGCACAGGGAGAGCACTCCCTCCAGGAGGGGATGAGGAGCTCTGTTTACCCAGGCTGCTGCTCAGGGATGATAATGTCACTGCTCGTTAGTAAACACAGACAAATGTGACACAACCAGGAGCTAATCCTCGGAGCTGCTGGAGCCAAACACTCAGATCTGGTAACAAGCACAGATAGAAGCATGCTCCCTGGCCTCCGTGTAGTATATCAAATATTTAAAGTTACTTACTGAACACACAGGCTCTGAACTTGCTGCTGATCACTGGAGCAGGCTCTGGGCAGGGATTGGGAATGCAGCCATGCCAGCAGCTCCAGCTGGGGAGAGGCACCCTGCAGCTGGGAAGTGAGACAAATGAGACTGGGTTAGGGCATCAGATAAGAAAAGATGTTCCCTTTATTAAAAAATAGCAGTACATTCTTTACATTTAGCATAAAACCTGCTGTAATTACCTAGCAGTTGGAAAGCAATTTGCAATAGGCTTTATTGTTCAGCATCTGAAGCAAATTCTCAGGGAAACATCCACCAGGGAATAAAGGAAAATGAGATGTGCCACAGTAACTACAACATTCAAACGCTGGCACAATGGAAATTTCAGGGAGCCTTAAACGAGCTCCAGTGCAATTCCACTTCTGTGCTTCTGTTTTTGTTTTGTTACTTAAAGGGCTCTGGGTTTGACTGCAGCTCTCTCTGCCCTGTGTACACACACCCACCAGGACTGCCATAATCCTCTCAGAACAGTGGGGTTGGACTACAAAAGAAATATAATTGTCAAAAGAAAAACCAAGTCTTTGAAGCCACAGGACAAGAAACACTCTGGCAGTACCACCCCAGGACTTCACTGCTGATCAAGCACCAACCTCTTTGGGTTAAATCTCCACATTAAAGGGAAAAGGCAACGACTGATGGCCTGCAAATCCACCACAGCATCCCACAGCAGCTGCTCAGCCAGGGGAAAAGTGGAGCTCTCACAAGGTGTTGGGGATGAAGGAAGGTCCATTTCACTCCTGCTGGAATAAATCCAGCCTCACTTCCCCACAAGTGAGCCAGCCAGGAGAGCTGTGATGGAAATGAACCACTTCGAGTTTGTACCAGTCTTTAAAAAAAGCCAGAAAAATTCTAGTTCTGCATCTGCCCGGGGCAGGAGCTCACAGGAGCTCTGGCCCAGCTGCTCACACCTGGCTCACACCTGGCCATGCAGGGGGACACGAGAGGACCTGCCACACCACACAGTGAGAACCAGGAATTTATCAGCTGCCTGGTTATTCCTTCCTTCTTTCCTTTCTCCCTGATTAAACATCGTTCCTCCTGATTTCATTCCAGACCATCAAATAAGGCAGGAATGTGTCTTTGCAAGGAAATATTCTGATCTGTTCCAGCCCCAAGCTGAAGAGCAGAAGCAAACCCATCCCTTTGGTTAGAGGAGTGAGCCAGAGTGCCCAACCAGGACAATTAACCAATTCCCTGGGCAGTTTAACCAATTCCCTGGGCAGAGTTTAACCAATTCCCAGGGCAGTTTAACCAATTCCCTGGGCAGTTTAACCAATTCCCTGGGCAGTTTAACCAATTCCCAGGGCAGTTTAACCAATTCCCAGGGCAGTTTAACCAGTCCCTGGGCAGAGTTTAACCAATTCCCAGGGCAGTTTAACCAATTCCCTGGGCAGAGTTTAACCAATTCCCTGGGCAGAGTTTAACCAATTCCCAGGGCAGTTTAACCAATTCCCTGGGCAGTTTAACCAATTCCCAGGGCAGTTTAACCAATTCCCAGGGCAGTTTAACCAGTCCCTGGGCAGAGTTTAACCAATTCCCAGGGCAGTTTAACCAATTCCCTGGGCAGTTTAAACAGTTCCCAGGGCAGTTTAACCAATTCCCAGGGCAGAGTTTAACCAATTCCCAGGGCAGAGTTTAACCAATTCCCAGGGCAGTTTAACCAATTCCCAGGGCAGAGTTTAACCAGTCCCTGGGCAGAGTTTAACCAATTCCCAGGGCAGTTTAACCAATTCCCAGGGCAGTTTAACCAATTCCCAGGGCAGTTTAACCAGTTCCCTGGGCAGAGTTTAACCAGTTCCCTGGGCAGAGTTTAACCAGTTCCCTGTGTTTTGCTCCCATGCAGAGTTCCAGAGCTCTGCCTTGCTGGCTGCCCTGCCTCTCCCTGGGCCCCAGGCAGGTTTTTATCCCCTCCAATGCCCAGGACTGGATGTGCACATCTTTATTTTGCTGATGTGGCTGCTGGGTGCAGCCGAGGGCAGGGCTGGCCCGGGTGCTGGCAGCACCCTGCACTTTGCTGGAGCTGCCTTCTGATGGAGGTGGTCCCACAGCCAGGAGGAATGGCTGTGTCCCCTCCCATCAGAGCAAAGCCTGCTCCAGCAGGGAAATCAAACCAGAATCATTCGCTCATTCAAGAGAGAAAAAGAGAAATGAAAGTGATGTTCAAAGCAGTGGCACGATCAGTGGGTGAAGGGAGGCAGAGGAGATGTGGTGACAAGAGGGATGAGGCTCTGTGCTCTATGGGTTGGTACAAAAGCCGGGAATAATAAAGAGCAAGGAGGATCAGACAGACACTTACAGAAATCCTAGACTTTATTCAATGAATTATTTAAAATCTATTTCTGCTCTGGCCCAGGAGGTCGCTCTGGAAGGGAGCACGGGAGCCCCATCCCTTCTGCCACGCAGAGCTCTGATGAACAGTCAGCACACACAGGGCCACGGTCCCACTCAGGATTCCAGGGGAATTTGGGAACACTGGGGTCCCAATGCAGTTCTACAGCCCCAAGACCATCCTCCCTCCCTTCCTGTGCTTCAGTGAGCACTGTCAGAGGAGTGGGAGAACATCTCCCCACACCCTGAGCGCTTACAAAGCTGCCAGCCCCAGCCAGAGCACCTGCACAAAATGGGAAGTGCATTTCAGGAGCGGGGTTAACACCTGCAGCCCAGTTCTCCTGGCCCTCTGGAGAGGAGGGAGTGCTCCCCACCCTTCTGAAATCATGGAGGTGTTGGTTCACTCTCTGTCCATCCTCTCTTTGCATCCCTGTCCCACAAACCCCCTCGATCACAGAGCTTGTTGTAGAGAGGGATCAGGAACCCTCCCCTGGTTTGCCTTGCTCAGCACAGCGCCCAGGCCGGGGCTGCCCTGCAGTGCCACAAGTGCCAGAGGAGATGAGGGCACCCAGCCTGAGCCAAGCCCAGGAGCACAGCTCTCCCACTCCTGCTCAGTGGCAGCAATTCAGGCCTCTGGGAAGAGGGGAAAAAGCTCCAAGCATGAGATTACTACATTTTGTACATTACACCCTGATGGCAGCTAAAAATAGCCTCTGACGGTTGCTAAGTGCGTTCCAAATGGCTTTCCTTGGAGTAAAAATGGGATTTGTTTGAAAAAGCAGAAGGTGGGCTTTGTGCCATCACATCTTGGGAAGGAGCTGAGCAGGGGAAGGAGCTGTGGGAGGAGAAGGGAAGGAGCTTTGCCATCCCTTTTCTCTGGGCAGGGAAGGCAGGAGGGGCTGGCAGAGTGTCCAGAGCTCCTGTGAAGAACACCTGGAAACTCCTGGCACTCCTCACCCCCTCCCTTACACAGAGCCCAGAGCTCCTCCTGCCCCTGCCCCTGCCCAGGACCGGGGAAGGTGCCTGCAGGGGCTGCAGGAGCAGGGACAGTGGCTGCAGGAGCAGGGACAGTGGCTGCAGTGGCTGCAGGAGCAGGGACAGTGGCTGCAGGAGCAGGGACAGTGGCTGCAGGGGCTGCAGGAGCAGGGACAGTGGCTGCAGGAGCAGGGACAGTGGCTGCAGGAGCAGGGACAGTGGCTGCAGAGGCTGCAGGAGCACTGAAGGTGCCTGCAGGGGCTGCAGGAGCAGTGAAGGTCCTGCAGTGGCTGCAGGACCAGGGACAGTGCCTGCAGTGCCTGCAGTGGCTGCAGGAGTTTCACCCAGGGCATGGAAGGGAGCACAGAAGCCCAGGAGCCAATTCCCCCTTCCTGCTCCTGCTGGGGGCCCTGGCTCAGGAGAACTCAGCTCTAGCAAGGCTGGGGCTGGAGCTCAGCTCAGGAGAACTCAGCTCTAGCAAGGCTGGGGCTGGAGCTCAGCTCAGGAGAACTCAGCTCTAGCAAGGCTGGGGCTGGAGCTCAGCTCAGGAGAACTCAGCTTTGGCAAGGCTGGGGCTGGAGCTCAGCTCAGGAGAACTCAGCTCTAGCAAGGCTGGGGCTGGGGCTCAGCTCAGGAGAACTCAGCTCTAGCAAGGCTGGGGCTGGGGCTCAGCTCAGGAGAACTCAGCTCTAGCAAGGCTGGGGCTGGGGCTCAGCTCAGGAGAACTCAGCTCTAGCAAGGCTGGGGCTGGGGCTCAGCTCAGGAGAACTCAGCTCTAGCAAGGCTGGGGCTGGAGCTCAGCTCAGGAGAACTCAGCTCTAGCAAGGCTGGGGCTGGGGCTCAGCTCAGGAGAACTCAGCTCTAGCAAGGCTGGGGCTGGGGCTCAGCTCAGGGCCAGGCTGCAGCAGCTCTCAGCTGCCCCTCAGAGCAGCCCCATTCCCTCCTGGCGTCCCTTGGCACCAGCCAGGCTGGGCACTGCAGCCGGCACAGCCTGGGCAGGGGAAGCCTCCTTGCCTTTCTCAGGGCCTGAAACACTGAGCTGTTTCAGAACACTGCCATTCTCATTAGAGCACCGTGGTTATCATTTCCTAATTAAGCAAATGAACTGTTTTTATAAAGATGAACAGGTGTAATTGAAAGACATCTGATGTCAGAACAATTTTTGAGACACACTCCAGGTATTAAGAGAGCCATTTCCTGCAGCAGGACTGAGCACTTGCTAACAAACCTCCTTGGAGGGAAATAGCCTCGAGATAATTGGAATTACAGCCCTGCAAACAGCACCAACACTGCTGCAAGGGCCTGGGTGCTACTGAAGTGCAGAAACAGGCACAGGGAGAGATGAGCTGGGGAAGGACAAGAACCAGAAGCTTGAGCATCCCAAGCACACTTTGGAGCATCAGATTTCTCTGAGACCTCACAGCTCCTAAAAATGAGAATTACTACCAAGGGGGATTAAAATGTGGAGAAAAGTAAAATAACGGTTCAAAGAAAACAGGTGTTAAATTAATAGTTACTTATGCATTGATGTGAGAGCATATGTGCTGAAGGAAAAAGGAAAAGATTAGAAACCTCATTTATTTTCCCAAATAACTTTTCCATTACAAACTCACTGTGTCCTTATCAAGACAATTTCAAAAAAAAAAAAAAAAAGAAAAAAGAAGTCCATTATCATGGCTTAGAAAGAAAGAAGAAAGGCTATTTTTAATCAATTCTCTCAAGGGAGAGAAACTTGGTCAGGTTTTGGGGCTCCTCTGTGCCCCCTCCAGCAGGGTTAGTGCTGACATCCAGAGTGGCACCCGTGCCCAGCCCCTGCCCCTTGGCACTGGCTCTGTCCTTGTGCCAGGTGTGGCACCCACAGCTGGACTGGCAGCGAGCAGGGGGGTTTAGGAACCTGCCCTGTGCCAGGTGTGGCACCCACAGCTGGACTGGCAGCGAGCAGGGGGGTTTAGGAACCTGCCCTGTGCCAGGTGTGGCACCCACAGCTGGACTGGCAGCGAGCAGGGGGGTTTAGGAACCTGCCCTGTGCCAGGTGTGGCACCCACAGCTGGACTGGCAGCGAGCAGGGGGGTTTAGGAACCTGCCCTGTGCCAGCCAGAGCTGAACTTTCCCTTCTCAGCTCCTGCGCCCTCGCTGGGACCTCGGTGCAATCCCCTGCCTCAGGACCCACACACCATGGCAAAGGATAGAGGGAAATCTATTGCCACAAAATGAATCTGCCTCCAGACCTCCCATTATCAGATCAGATTTATAAAAGAAAAGCAGGCAATTAAACCCAACTGAATGTTTCACAAACAAAATCAGCCAGGCTCAGAATTGGCTTTAAAATGACAAAACCCAGGAAATTACAAACTTGTGAGTGACAATTCATCCCAAGCACCTCTGCCCAGAGGCCTCCCAGCATTAGTAATGACCCACTTTGTCAGCACCTTCCTTCACTCTAACACACTTTCCTCTTGGGCTGTAGAATTTGGGGCGTTTTCTGTGTGGCAGCAGATGAATCTCATCAGGGGAAGGTCAGGACGGTGAGGGGAGGGCAGTGATGTTCCTGTGCTCCCCTGGGCTCCAAAGGCACCAGGAAAACCTCACTGCAGCAGAGCCCAGGCAGCCTGAGAAACCCACTGGTATTTATTTTTTTATTTAAAGAGAAAAGCACTGTTACTTCTCATTCCTGACAGAATTCTCCATTTGCTATGCAAGTCAGCAAATGATAAAATAGCAGAATATTCAGCAGTGTCAAACAGAGGATTTCAGCAATAAGCTCCAGTGCAATGTGAAATATTGTAACAATTATTCCTTGTGATCAGGATGTTAATCTTCCTATTTCAAACCAAATCTGAGGTTATCCAGAATGATCTTGCCAGATCTTCTCAAAAATTTCCTATTTTGTGAGTGCCTGTGTTCACTGTGATCCAAAATCTGTGACATCATTTAGCTCAGAGCCTCCCGTTTCCACTCTGTGAAGCTTTCTGACTAAACAAAATCTAAATTTGTGGGTGTCTGAAGATGCCTAAGCAATATACATACATACATACAAATATATATATGAATGTATGTATTTGTGTCTGTAGGAATATGTACAAGCTTACATCCAGAATCATGCAACAGTTTGGGTTGGAAGGGACCTTAAAGCTCATCTCATTCCACCCCCTGCCACAGCAGAAACACCTTCTGAATAGACAATAAATGCAAATTTCATTGAAAAATGCCACAGAACACATCCCCAGCTCTAGTTCCTTAAACTGCAGGTACTTGGGGACAGTGACAGGACTCCTGCTTAAGCCCAAAGCAGTAAGAAAAATACAAATGTTTCAAACGTGTCCAGAAATAAATACAGATGAAGAGTATTTTTACTGCTAATACCTCCTGCATCTGGATTTAAGAGTCTGGATGATGTGATGAATTATTAACATGCTAATGTAAATGTAATCAAATCTCCTGACTCGAGTGTACAGAGATCACCACAGGGAAATAAATAATGAAATGTTTCATCTCCTCTGCTCTCAAGTACCTGCTCTGCTGCTGGGGGTGTGGATCAGGGGGGACAGGAAACTCTGTGGAGTGGATGTGCGGAAACAGAGAGAGAAACCAACGTGCTCAGCCTTGGCTTCCCAGCCTGCAAACTCTGCCCAGTCCTCCAGAGAGCACAGAATGGACAAGGGTGTCCCCAGAGCCTGGAGCCGCCCTGCTGCCCCCATCCCATCCCATGGACCCTATCCCATGGATCCCGTCCTATCCCATCCTATCCCATGGACCCTATCCCATCCCATCCCATGGATCCCATCCCATCCCATCCCATGGATCCCATCCCATCCCATCCCATCCCATCCCATCCCATCCCATCCCATCCCATCCCATCCCATCCCATCCCATCCCATCCCATCCCATCCCATCCCATCCCATCCCATGGACCCTATCCCATGGATCCCATCCCATCCCATCCTATCCCATGGATCCCATCCCATCCCATCCCATGGATCCCATCCCATGCCATCCCATCCCATCCCATGGATCCCATCCTATCCCATCCCATCCCATGGATCCCATCCCATCCCATCCCATGGATCCCATCCCATCCCATGGATCCCATCCTATCCCATCCCATCCCATCCCATCCCATCCCATCCCATCCCATCCCATCCCATGGATCCCATCCCATCCCATCCCATCCCATCCCATGGATCCCATCCTATCCCATCCCATCCCATGGATCCCATCCCATCCCATCCCATCCCATCCCATGGACCCTATCCCATGGATCCCATGCTATCCCATCCCATCCCATGGATCCCATCCCATCCCATCCCATCCCATCCCATCCCATCCCATCCCATCCCATCCCATGGATCCCATCCCATCCCATCCCATCCATGTTGCTCTCTGGAGCCTTTCATGACCCGTTTCAGTTCAGTTCAGAAGTTCTGGCACAGAAGAAGCCTTACAGAGCTCAGCAGAACTCGTTACTCCTTTTATCCCTTTAATTCCATGAACAGCCTGGAGCAGACCCCAGCCCCGTGCTGGGAGTGCCAGGGCCAGCCTGCAGGGAAGGGATGCTGGGCCAGCAGCTCCTGGGGCTCCGAGCACTCCCCAAGGCCCCTGAGGAGCTCCTGGCAGAGCTCTCTGTGCACACTGAGAGCTCCAGAGTCACCCCAAGCACAGGAATCCTGCTCAGGGCAGGAGGGACAAGGAAATCTCTGTTTGGGGAGATGTTTGCCCCTGAACTTTGAGCACTGCCAGACACTGGAGACTCTCGTGGCACAGACAATGATGGAGGAAGGGGAAGCTGGAGAGAGCCCAAAAGATTCCACATCTCTCGGTCAATCCCTGCAGGAAGTGGTGGCTGCTGTGTCAGTCTGTCCTGTCAGCACTTTGTGCTGCTTGCCTGGCTTGGCAGGGAGGAGCTGGGGCTCTCTGTGAGGGCCATCCCTGCCCAGGATTGGAGCTGGAGCAGTCCCTTCCAACACCCACCATTCTGTGATTCTGTGATTCTGTGACTCCGTGCTCTGGAGGTGAATTCTCTGCCATCCACCTCTCTGCCTGAGAAGCTGCTTTTCTGCAGCATCCCTGGTCTCAGGTACTGCTGCCCCTGTGTGCCCCTCATGGCAGATCAAACTGCAGTGGTCACACAGATGAGAAGATGATGAAAACACACAGAGACAGAAATGCAGAGTTTCCAACACCCCCAGCAATGCCCAGCCCTGCCTGGCTGCAGGCTCAGTGAGACGTGGCAGGACTCACATTCTGCCTCCCTGCTCGGAAGGACAGAGATTTGGTACACCTCACCAGGGAGGTGCAGCAGAGCTTTAAATAACCACTCACAAACCCTCCTTCCAAAGGAAATAACCAGTCAGTTAATGCCAAGAAATCCCAGGCTAAGATTGATAAAATAGGACTGCCTTCTGCACTTGTGTGGAAGGAATTAAGGAGTCGTGGAAGTTTTTGGCAGCCAGGAGGAGAGGGAATTCTCACTCCTGCTCCTGCTGAAACTGTTCCCAAAGCAGGAGCCGTGTGGGTCCTGGGATAAAACGTGGCTTGCTCAGGGTCACATCCACGTGCAATAGGAAGAATCCAGCACAGGAGCTTTGGAGCCAAAGGCCCCCCCTGAATTCCGGAGGGAGGTGAATTTTCCTGCTGGGTCACAGCAAGGCTGGAGCACGTCAGGGTTCAAACCAGGTACCCACAGCCTGCTAAGACATTTCACCTCTCTTTGGCCAGTTAATTTAAAACAGGATTAATATTTCCAGCATGATTAGAATTTTATGAAGCTTAATTAATTAAAGGTCATAAAACACAATGAGACCAGCATATGACAGAGCTCAGATAAATTCAGGCTCTTCGTGTGGAAGTCCTGCTGTGTTTGAGGTGTACAAGCAGCTCTGCAGGGCTGCAGTGGGGTGGGAGCTCAGCCAGGAGCTGAGAACCCCCAAAATAATCCAGAGGGGAGAAGAGAGCAGAACCAAAGTGAGGATTCCCAGTGGGAATGAGCACAAACCAGGGACCAGTCTGATTCCTGAGAGTCACCCAGCACCACCCTGGGGCCAGGGATTAGGGTGAGCAGGGCAGTGCTGGGTGCTGGCTGGATTTCATGGTTTTGCAGGCTTTTCCCACCCTAATGAGCCCATGGTTCTGTGAGTGTGTGGGCACGAGGAGCTGTGCACACACATCACTCCCTTCAAAGGAATTCACTGTTCTCCAGGACCTTTAATTACTAAAAAATGCAGCAAATCCCCTTCAATATTCCAAATTAGGGTGGGCAGAAGGGGCTGTTTGGGATTGAAGGAGGATAAAGAGAATAAAATGCAAATCTCCCAGCAGTTTATCCTTATGACTAATACCTATCACAACAGATTCGTTTGGAACTCGCCTGTGACGTTCAACTTGTCAATCCTCCCCACCTCTCCCAGCTCTGCTCAGGGACAGCCTGTGCAGCTCCAGCTCTGCCCAGCAGTGCCCCAGGAGATGCTGCATCCCCCCAGCCGTGGCTCCTGTTGGGGGCAGTCAAGGAATCGTGGAATTGTTTAGGCTGGAAAAGACCTTTGAGGTCACCCAGTGCCAGCATCAGCCCAGCAGCACCACGGCCACCACTGAGCCCTGTCCTCAAGTGCCACATCCACCACTTCCAGGGATGGTGCCCCCACCACTGCCCAGAGCAGGCTGTTCCAATGCCTGGCAGCCCCTTCTGGGAGGAAATTTTCCTTAAAATCCAATTTAAATTTCCCCTGGTGCACCCTGAGGCGCGAGGTCCTGCTCTGCTCCACAGAGGGGCTCTGGCTCAGCCCTTCTCCTGTTTAAAGAAGCTCCTTGCTTGGGAAAGGCTCCAAACCTCTTAACAGACCACTTGTGTCTCAGTGAAATTATCAGGAAGGATAAGAGTGCAATTTATAACTATAAAACCAGCCTGCATTTGAATAAAGCCCAGCCAAATCCATGGCTGTGTGGATTCCCTTCCCCAGGCCAGGTAGCAGTGGGCATTTGGGCATCTGCTGCACTACCAACCCTAAAAACAGCTTCAATCCTGTGAATCTCTCTAAGTACATTAGCCAGAGAATGAAAACCTCATTGAGATTAGGTTTCCATCTCCCCACATCCACGCACACGGCAGCTGGGATTAGTAAATGACCAGAGCACTGAAGGAGGGAGGAGGATTAACAATGGGAATAAAAAAGGTCGATGATCAGCAGCAGCTCTTTGGAAAAGAGACTTAGGACGAATGGCACAGGCGGCTCCCATTGATTGCCTTGGGCAGTGAGAGCTGCAGAACACGAAAATGGAAGAACAATCTTGCCCTAATCTGGGGGGGCAGCAGGGCCAGGCCAGGACATCACCCCTAACCAGGGGAGCCTCTGCCGAGCCCCTGCCAGCTCCAATCAGCCCAGGGCCCCAGGCTCAGAATCCAATTCCAGCTCCAGCTATTACTGCAGGAGTTTTAATCTCCGTTCTTATGCAAACAACTGGAGGCAGTGATGGACAGATAAATAAAGAAACAAATGAGTAAAGTCAGGCTGACACAGAGGAGCAGCACACGCCTGTGTGAGCCTGGCACGGCCGTGCTGGGAGATGAGCAGGACAGGGGTCACCCCTGCTCTGACCAGCCCAGATCAGCTCACATTTGATATTCCAGACACAGCAGCACTGCTGCAACAGTGAGCTCAAATGTGGGGGAAATGGAAAAGGAGCTGTTCTTCATTTGTGTCCAGACAAGGGAGATGTGACCCACCAAGTCAAAACTTCAGCTGGAGATTCCCAGCACGGCACTGGAGGAGGGAGAACCTCACCTCTATTAAAATTAAAATCCGTGTTCAGTCTGCCATCTCCTAAACCTGTGTTCAGCAGAGTGCAACTCCTGCACTCATCTGAATTCCGGGGAAGGAGATCCATCTTCCTCCCTCCCCAAATACCCACTGAAGGCCTCTTTTGGAACAGTCCCCCTAAACTGCCACAGTGCTGACAGAACAGGAACTGCTGGTTAGCTTAACTCATGGAAGGTTCTTCCAGGCTGTCAGACTGGTACCTTGCTCATATTAAATCGTTTCCCCGCACCAAAAGGAAATTAAAGATTATTTTATGCTATTAGCTTTTAGTCCATTTACAACTTTCTGCATTAATATTAAGATATACAATCTCATTTTTGTTCAGGCTGTAAAAACTGCATGAATACAAGATATTTGAAAATTATTTAAGAACTGTGCCCTCCGAGCAGCTCCCTCAGAAGGTGAACTATGAGGTCTTGGCCTCCCATTCGGAGCCCAGTCGAAAACACATTTGCTGCTTGTTAGCAGATTAACAGATGAGACAGAGGGGAGTTAAACATGGCCAAGGTGTGAAAACTAATTATAGGCTGCTGCAGCAGGCTGGCAATAAGGAAAGCCAGTGTGAAGTGCCCGTCCTAGGAGTGATACCCATCTCCAGTGCAGGAGGCACGGGGCAGAGCCGGGGCTGGCTCTATCCCAGCAGTTCACCCGAGCCTGGCTCAGGGTCCGCACTGAGCACTGCTCACACGGGCTCACTCACATCAATTCACTGCCCTGAAGTCGCCCTTTCTGGGGGCAAAATGTGCAGCCAGCTGCAGCACCAGCTGCTGGAAATGCGAGCCCAAGCCATAAATAAGAACCAATCCACTACCAAGAGCGAATTGATACTCTTCAAGCCCAAATCATAAATAACAACCCCCACCAATTCACCACCAAGAGTGACGTTCCCCTCTCTTCGAGCCCTATGAGGCACAAAACCATTTTATGTGAAGCCTTGAGCCTTTTGAGTAGTTTGAGCAAGAGGAGGGAGCTGCTGCACACCCAGGCAGGATCCTCTGGAATTGGGTAAAAAGCACCCCTGGGAAACAGGTCCCAGCTGTCCTGGAGGGCTCCTTGCTCCTCTCTTTGTGTCTCCTCTCGTGCTGGCCCCCTTGGAGCTCTGTCTGGTGAAATGCAGGTGCCCTCAGAGCCGGGGGCTTTGTCCCATCCAGAGGCAGCCTCTCCTCACCTGGGCTGGTGCTCCCTGTCCCCCTCTAGGATCCCAGAGCACCCAGCACTGCCCCTGCACAAGTAACAGCCAGTAATGGAATATTACAGGCCCTACCACTGTTATTTTCCCAATTATTTCCTGGCTGGGACAGGATTTTGTGGCTGTGAGCACACCAGGAATGGCAGTGTCTGTATCAGTAACAGCATTCAGGAATTCTCCATCTATTTCAAACCTGCAGAAAGAGCTGCACAAACTGCAGAGAGGGGAAGATCTTTCCCTCTGGGGCTGCCTTGCTTTCCCTGAGCCACTGCTCTGGTTCCTCAGAGACAAAGCTCTGGTGTAGGAGCTGTGCACCAAAGGAGATCAGAAACAGAAGAAAATTGGGTATTTCTCTTTCTTTGGAACACCCCAACCTCAGCAGCATTTCGGTGATGACAAAACCACTCCTGCCACGGAGGTGCAGCAGTTTAGCACCTGCAGTTCCACCACTCAGGGGTCAGCACTTGTGCATTTTTGGAGTTCAGGGCTGATTCTTTGTGCGTGCACAAGCGCTAATTGCATCCCAGAGAGCTGTGTGCCTGTTGGTCTGGAGGTGTACTGCCATATGTTTGCTGTATACTCAATTAACACAGTGCAGCTGCACTGCTTCCATCTGCATTATAGAGCAGATTTCCATTCCAGACCAGGCAGGAGTCCCACAGTTTGTATTTATCGAAATCATTGCCCCAGGATTTGGGTGCTTGGAAATACTCAGTCAAGCAGCCCAGCATTGCCTTGCAGGAGGGAAATTATCCAGCCAGGGAGCCAAAGGAGTGGGATGAGGACTCGAGGGCTGCCACGTGCAGGCTCAGCCTGCAGCCAGAGGTTAAAGCTGAGCCTTTTTCCAGGGACTGCTCCTGCTCTGAGGTTTATTGAAGTGTGACTTGCTGGTATATTCATGTTCACCATCAGATTCAGGGCTTTTTTTAGCTCCCTGCAATCTTTTTCTTTAGGCATCGGAAATTTAATTTTAAAATTGGATTTGTGTAATGCAGGCCTTGGTCTGGAGTGTCTGTTCCTGAAGCACCTGTGCTCAAAACTCATCTGCCTGTGAAAATCATTACAGGTGTAGGAGCTGAGTAAAGGTACAAATTGCACAGATGGATTTCAGTCAAGTTTCACTGCTAGGGTCTCTTTTCCTGCTGTACAAAACCAGCTTGCAGAAAAACACCAAAAATACAGCCAGGTACAGGAGCAGAGGGAATGCAAACACAAATCCACAAATCCACGAATCAGGCGTGACCTAATGGCACTGGTTAGGTTGTGGTTGTGACATAATCACAGCCTCTCCGAAGACAAGGACAAGGACCCAGAGGTGTGGCTGGCTGTGATGAGGAGAGGACATTCAGCATTTCCTGTGACTGTTCTTGCCTTGTCCAGCCCTGTGCTGAGGCAGCAATCTGACCAATTAACGTCCAAATCTGGGCAATTACAGGCAGCAACGCGTGGCTGAGAAATAATCAGATTTACTTCTGCTGTCCATTCATAAAGCACCAGGAGAGCTGTGCAGGGCTGGGTCAGGCTGTGCTGAGGCTCCAGGTGCCCAGAGGAGAAGATCCGTGGGATCCAGGTGCCCCAGTGCCATCCTGTGCCAGGACAGACAGACAGACAGACAGACAGACAGACACCCTGGGGGCAGCCCTGGGGCTTTGTCTGGGCCAGGAGCAGCAGCTGGGGGCAACCAAAGCCAGCTCCCCCTGGCCACAGGTGTGCAGGGCCAAAAGTACCAGGGCTGGGAATGTGGGACACTGGGGGGAACTGGGGGGAAACTGGTGAGGAACTGGGGGGAACTGGGAGTCCCTTCAAACCAGCTGCTGCCACAGCCCTTCTGTGCTCCTTAGCACAGGCATTTCAAACTTCCCAGCTGAAGAACTTGGCTGGTTTATGTCTAGATTGGAATTGTAATAGCCTTGCTGTCGTAAGGAGGGCAGAGAAAGGGAGGGCTCCAAGAAATGTGCTCAAAGAGCTCATGGATTTTCTTCTTAGGGGCTTTTTGCCTGCTTTAAGGGGGCTCTCGTTGGAAAACAACAGTGAGCACAGCAGCAGCATTATCAAACATTAAATGGAAACTCCAGGAGAGGAGGCAAGAGGAGGAACATGGCAGCTTTTGTTTGAAAAGTCAAATGCAGTTGCATTGATCCATCCAGCAGCCACAGCTCAGAGGCTGCTTTGTGCATTTGAGCTTTACAAAAATCTCCAAATCCTCAGGAGCAGGCTTAAGGGACTTGATCCATGTGTCAAATCCCCCAGCTGGAGCAGCACCCTGACAGGCCTCAGTTATCCTGAGCAGCACACAAGGTGGTTTCTGTCACCCCAGAGGGCAAAAGCAGATTTGGAAGGAATAATAATTTAAATGTTTTCCGTTGTTTTGCATCCCCCCCTGCTCTTGCAATGACAGCAGACACTGCAGCATCAGGAGCAGCACAGGACTGAGTGCTGCTCTCTGGACCAGTGCCGTGGGCAGGGATGTGCAGGGAGCCAGAGCCTTTCTGGGCTCCTGGCACAGTCCCTGTGCTCTGGAGCAGCTCTTTGGGGCTCTGGGTGGATTTTTGGGTTTTGGGGTGGATTTTTGGGTTTTATCTTTGCTTTCACATCATTCAATGCACATCAGCATCAAAGCAGTAGAAACCACGAGCCAGGTGTGCCAGAGGAACTCCAGAAATTTAAAGTGCAAACTGAACCCTCCCCTCTGAGTCCCACAGACAAGCAAACAGAGCAGGCTGCTTTACCCTTGTCATTAAGTTGCCTTTTCAATGAACTTTTCAGCCTTTAACCATCCTGGTGCTTGTACTTGTGCACTGGCAGAAGTAGAATCACATCTCACAGCAGCAAACAGAGATTTGCAAATGAACCTAATCCTTTCAGAGCTCTCAGCACATGGACACACATCTTCTTGCTGGCCAGTGGTTTGGTTTTATACCTGAATTCTCAGGCAACTCAGAATCCTGGTAGGAAATTTCATGCTGCACAAAGCTGCTTATCAGCATCAAAAGAACTGAATTAAGATGGTTGGGAGAGGGAAGAAAAAAATAAAAAGATTTTTCAAGTAACGCTTCTGTTCCACTAAAGGAGCATAGGATGTGTGTTTGCTTCTCAGCTCCAGGAGAAACTGCTCCCCTTTCCTGCCCCCTTTGAAGTGCACCTGGGGCTCCAGGGCTGAGGAGGAATCACTTGGCTGTTTGCACACAGAGCAGTGCCTGGCAAAGTTTACAGCAGCAATCAGCAGCTCCTGCAGGATCCTCAGCAGAGCAGCGTTAATAAACAGTAAAGAGGAGTGTGGGCTTGGCATCTTTCTAATTAAGAGTGGAGGAGCCTGGAGATGAGGTCAGTGCCCAGATGGGGTTGGAGGGCGGTGTAAGCTTGAGAGAATAAATTCAACCTAAAGGTCATCTATATGGATTAAATGATCTGAACAGTCAATTCCAGAGCCATCTTCTGCAATTAATATTTAATTAAAAATAGAAACACTATAAAGTTTAGCTTTTAACCAGCAAAATTATTTCATGTCCCATAAAACCTTTAAATACCAGAGCCTGCATCCTCTCTGTCCCCGGTACAGAGCAGGCTGTGAGTCCCTGGGAAGGGCATTCCAAGGGCAGCACCTGTAAAACACCTGGGACCTGTTGCCACTGACCAGAGACAGCATTTGAAGGGCTCTTTCCTTTTCATTCAATGGAGAACTGAGGGCAACTTCTAATCAAATCTTCATCCACACACATCATGAATTAAAGGACTGTGTTAAGCCGTGGTCAGCAGCAATTCCATGTTTCAGAGGGGAATGGGATGGAGAGGAGGCACTTGGGGGTGGTCCAGGGGCAATCTGCTGATCTCCAGCCCCAGCCAGGCCCTCCCAGGAGCTGCAAACCAGCCCAGCCCAGCAGCTCCCAGAGCCAGTGGTGCCTTTTCCCTCTGCACATCTCCCTGGACCTCTCCTGAAGGTGCCTCCTGCACTGTTCAGTGCGATTTGAAATGTTCCGTCTCCTCTGACTTTGCTGGCCCAGAACTAGGCCACCAAGAAGTCACCAGAGGAATATTTGTTCTTCAGCACTCGAGTCCTTTGTAACCTATTTCTGAGTGTTTAACCTACACCACCAGCCAGGAGCTGGGAAAGCAGGTTCAGGCTCATCATGTGAATTCTCACCTTTGGAGAGCACAAGGAAAAGTCACTTTGTTTTTACAAGGTCCTTTCACTGGGCTAAAGTTGGAGAAATTTAGATCTGTCACCCATTTCCTGCTTCATTTTCCAAAGGCTCACACTCCCAAGCTTCAGTGCCCTGGAAGTGCAGATAACACTGACTTGTTTTCATATGAGCAGGAGATATTTTTACAGTGTTATGAAAATAAGAAGTAATCGAGTTCAAAGACTTGTTTTTGCTTCCCTCAAAGTCAACCATAAAATTCCCTCTACTTCAATAGTGCAGGATCAATGAGTTTTTCCCTAAATGTTTGATAGAGCTCCCTCCCTTTATTCTTGGTACTTGGGGTCCTCCTGTTTATTTTCAGTGGTTACAGGAGATTTGTTGTTGTTTTCAAGGGTACAGAGGTGTAGGTGCAGGATCTGATTGCCTGGAGCTCTGTGCCTCCCTCCCTGCTTTGGAGCAGCAGTGCTGGGAGCCCTGACCTTGCCCAGCCAGATTTTCTGGTCACCACAGCTCAGCTCAGGGACGCTTCTCAGAGGAGCCTTTGCCACTGCAGTGGTCATTCCCTGGCTTTGGAAAGTGCTGTTAAAGCTCTCTGAACCCTCAGCAGCAGAATGGGTGATCCTCTGTGGAAGGAGGTAGAATCTTCCACTCACAGGAGCATCCATCCCTGCATGGATCCATGGATCCATCCATCCATCCATCATCCATCCATCCATCATCCATCTATCCATCTATCCATCCATCCATCATCCATCCGTGGATCCATCCATCCATCCATCCATCATCCATCCATCCATCCATCCATCCATCCATCCATCCATCCATCATCCATCCATCCATCCATCCATCCATCCATCCATCCATCCATCCATCATCCATCCATCCATCATCCATCCATCCATCCATCCATCCATCCACCCATCCATCCATCCATCCATCCATCCATCCATCCATCCATGGATCCATCCATCCATCCATCCATCATCCATCCATCCATCCATCATCCATCCATCCATCCATCATCCATCCATCCATCCATCCATCCATCCATCCACCCATCCATCCATCCATCCATCCATCCATCCATCCATCCATCATCCATCCATCCATCCATCCATCCATCCATCCATCCATCCATCCATCATCCATCCATCCATCCATCCATCCATCCATCCATCCATCCATCATCCATCCATCCATCCATCCATCCATCCATCCATCATCCATCCATCCATCCATCCATCCATCATCCATCCATCCATCCATCCATCCATCCATCATCCATCCATCCATCCATCATCCATCCATCCATCCATCCATGGATCCATCCATCCATCCATCCATCCATCCATCCATCCATCCATCATCCATCCATCCATCCATCCATCCATCCATCCATCCATCCATCATCCATCCATCATCCATCCATCCATCCATCCATGGATCCATCCATCCATCCATCCATCCATCCATCCATCCATCCATCCATCCATCCATCCATTATCCATCCATCATCCATCCATTCATCCATCCATCCATCCATGGATCCATCAGGAGTGAGACCAGGCAGGAAAGGCAATCAGCTTTCCTGATTCTAATAAGGCAGCACAATTAATCTCTTCACTTCTTAGCCAGCCCCTGCTGCATATATAAATTAAATTAGCAGCCATATATATAGAGATATTATATAAATAGATTTATACATATAGAGATATCATTTACACACACACAGGTATATGAAATACTCTCTGACTTGAATGGCTCTTCTAACCTGGAGATAGAAGGTAAGAGCTGAAACTGCTGAAAATCTCAGAAAACAGCACAATGCCCATCATTCCTGCTGTGACCCGGGGATGGTTCCCATGCAGTCACATGCATGTGAAAAACCCTTTTGAAGTCTCATATTTTGTTACTAATTCTGGTTTGCAAACAAGTGCCTGGTGTTACTGCTGAAATATGTCAGAGCTGTTAAATGCTTGTATAAATAATAGATGGGAGGGCTTGTACCAGGACTAAGGTCTCTCTGCATCAAGAGATAGACAGGGCTATGTTTTATTAATAACCATTTGAAAACCACAGTGAAGCAGGGACATGGCTGCTGTGCCAGGATTTTAAAGCCCTGGTTCAAACCAGCCCAGCCCAGAGGGTTCTCTGCATCATCTCCACACCCTGAAGCCCTCCCTGAGGTGGGGAAGGTGCCACCCCCTCCCTGGGCTTTGCCACCTTCCCCAGGGCTTTGGCTGAGCTGGCACCCCTGTCCCAACTCAGCATTCTGATTCTGCAGAACTCCAAAGTACCAACTTTCCATTCTGTCTCTAGGCCAGCTGTAAGAATCATCCTTGATTTCTATCCGTGGGTAATTGTGGCACAATTATGGAAAACAAGACTGTGTCATGGAAGTGCTTACGGTAGTTATTTCAGCAGAAATAGCCTCGTGCATTGCTAAAAAAGCATTTTCCAGCCCCTTTACGTACAATAGGCAGTGACAGACGGAGCAGATTTGCATAAAACCACACAAGCATCGAGTTCTTTTCAAGGCAGTCAAAGACTCCGGAAAGGCTCCAAAGCAGCACCATGGGCAGCGCCCAGGAGGGATGAGGGAGGGATGTGAGGCAGGGTCCTGCACCTCTGCCCGCCCAGGTGGGCCTGGACCCTGCCCGGGTGGGCCTGGAGAGCAGCCAGGGTCCTAAAAACAACAAAACAACAGCTCCAGCATGGTCTGAGCACAGAGCCCTGCCCGGGTGGGCCTGGAGAGCAGCCAGGGTCCTTGTGCTCCACCTGGTCCAGACCACCAGGACTTGGGGACAACTTTCTTTCTTTGTTTTTTTTTTTAATTTTTTTTTTTTTTTTGCAAGTCCAGAATTCAAAGGTTCCCTCCCACACAGCCAATCTGCACAGAGCAGATTTCACAGGTGAGGAAGGTTCTGGGCTTGTGCTGCCATCCTGCCCTGCCCAGGGGCAGCTCCCAGCCAGGCACCCCCAGCACACACCCTGAGCACAAATGTGAATCCAGCAGCACCAAGGCCAAGCCCTGAGCCTCTCCAGATCCCCTCTCTGTAAATATAAACACCTTTGTAAATCTAAACACCTCCTGTGGCTGTGAAATAGTGACTGCCAGACAGCTCATGAATAGAAATGCACTTTGAAAATTGCCCAGCTGAAGGCCAGCCCGTGCTGATCCACGGAGTTGGTTATGGGTGAAAAATCACTGAAAGTCAAAGCAGTCCATTTACCTGCCCAGAGGACCTTACAGGAGTCCACATCTGAAACAGCACTGAACCAACACCTCATGAGTATTGAAGCACTCCTCAAACAGCTCCTCCTGCCCGGGTGTGAACTGGAGAAGTGAAACATCAGAGCAGCCCCCAGGGAGTGAATTTCGTTGACATTTGGCTTCGATTAAAACCTGATCTTTGTTAAGGCACACCTAATGCTGGAACACCAGCAAGTGTGAAGGCAGGGAATGTTACACTGGCATGCAGAGGGGAAAACCAAAAAGGGAAAGAGAAAGTCTCAGAGAGATTTGAGCTTGGTCTGACTTGTCCCCAGCCCGGCCCTCCAGTGGAGCCCACTCAGGTGAGACCTGGGCTGCACCTGGATCCAGCAATGCTCCTGTTCCTGCAATTCCTGCAGCCCCTGCAGGGTTTGGGGGCTCTGTTCCTGCAATTCCTGCAGCCCCTGCAGGGTTTGTGGGCTCTGTCCTTGCATTTCCTGCAGCCCCTGCAGGGTTTGGGGGCTCTGCTCCTGCATTTCCTGCAGCCCCTGCAGGGTTTGGGGGCTCTGTCCTTGCATTTCCTGCAGGGTTTGGGGGCTCTGTTCCTGCAATTCCTGCAGCCCCTGCAGGGTTTGTGGGCTCTGTCCTTGCATTTCCTGCAGCCCCTGCAGGGTTTGGGGGCTCTGCTCCTGCATTTCCTGCAGCCCCTGCAGGGTTTGGGAGCTCTGTCCTTGCAGTTCCTGCAGGGTTTGGGGGCTCTGCTCCTGCATTTCCTGCAGCCCCTGCAGGGTTTGGGGGCTCTGTCCTTGCAGTTCCTGCATTTCCTGCAGGGTCTGGGGGCTCTGTCCTTGCATTTCCTGCAGCCCCTGCAGGGTTTGGGGGCTCTGTCCTTGCAGTTCCTGCATTTCCTGCAGGGTCTGGGGGCTCTGTCCCAGCCCCCCCTGCTCACTCCTCTTTTTGCAGCCCAGCCAAACAGGTGGCTCGGGAGGAATGAAGGGAAATTAAATTAAGCTCAGGTGAACCTTCTGGGGAAATTCAAAGGAGCTTAATTGCAGAGTATTTGCTTTTGCCTATTTCTCCCTTTTTATTTGGGAAATGCTTATGAGCAAACTCCGTGTTTAATGAGGAGGAAAGCACTGGTGAAAAGATACATTTTTTTTTTTAACATCTTTAATCTGAATTTCTGCTGGTGCTGCACATATTCCCAACAGAATGCTTACAGGTGATGAGGTTGTCCTGCAATTTTTTAGTGATTACACCCCAGACTAAATCAGATGCAGGAGATGGATGTACAGCTATATACCAATGTACGGATAAAACCTCCAGAGAAACACAAAGCCCTCAGCTCAGCAAGCAGAGCCCCAGTCCCTGTGGGATTTGAGAGGGGAATGCTGTGTGCCACGTGCAGTGTACACAGATTTACTGCAGCAGGCAGAGAGGGGCCTTGCTTACAGGGGCACTGGGCTCCTGACACCCCTGCTCCGACTCTGAGTTTGTCAGGGTGTGCAGATGGCTCCTCAGCAGCTCTGGGATGGGGCTGGGGCTCCTCAGCAGCTCTGGGATGGGGCTGGGGCTCCTCAGCAGCTCTGGGATGGAGCTGAGACTCCTCAGGAGCTCTGGGATGGAGCTGAGGCTCCTCAGCAGCTCTGGGATGGAGCTGAGGCTCCTCAGGAGCTCTGGGATGGAGCTGGGGCTCCTCAGCAGCTCTGGGATGTCCCCTCAGCAGCTCTGGGATGGAGCTGGGGCTCCTCAGCAGCTCTGGGATGGCTCCTCAGCAGCTCTGGGATGGAGCTGGGGCTCCTCAGCAGCTCTGGGATGGAGCTGGGGCTCCTCAGCAGCTCTGGGATGGAGCTGGGGCTCCTCAGCAGCTCTGGGATGGCTCCTCAGCAGCTCTGGGATGGAGCTGAGGCTCCTCAGCAGCTCTGGGATGTCCCCTCAGCAGCTCTGGGATGGAGCTGGGGCTCCTCAGCAGCTCTGGGATGGCTCCTCAGCAGCTCTGGGATGGGGCTGGGGCTCCTCAGCAGCTCTGGGGTGGAGCTGAGGCTCCTCCCTGAGCCAGCCCAGAGATGGAGCCGTGCTCTGAGCAGGGAATTGCTGTCACCTTGGAGTGGCACCTCAAGGAACAGCCCCTGCTGTGGCTGAGAGTCCTGGCCAGGGGCTGCCAGAGAATCCTGGGGCTGGGGCCTTTCCCCTGCAGCCTCTGCTTTGAACAGGAGCGAGCTGAGACCTTGGTGCAGAGGAGAACCCTCCTCTCCTGACAGAGCTGGCTGTGTGAGAAACACGGAATCTCGGGATTCTGTGCGAGCCACGAGCAGCCAGGTAGCCCAGCAGCTGAGATCAGCACTGATAAATATAGACACTGCTTATATAAGGAGGGACAGGCAGGTCACTGAATTTTTAGGAAGATGTTCTCATTGATTTCCAATAGGAAATTCTGATTTTAAACATGGCATAAAGTGGCATTTTGATATTATTAATGCCACGTTCTGGATAATATGAATGCTTAATCTAAGTGTAAATAATGACTGTGGAAATAGTGCCTGGGCACAGTCAGTGCAAAGAGCAGAGTCCCGTGGACAAAGAGCAGGAGGAGACTGGGGATGGGGAAGGATTGCTCCTCACCTTCAGGTGAGGCTGAGGAGGAAGGAGCTGAGCCCCGTCCCCAGAGCCTCTCCCTTCACCTGTGGCACCTGCAGGGCTCCTGTGCCAATAAATCCCCAGGCAGAGGGAAGAGGAAGGAATGGGAGCTGCCCTGGGGCTGAATCCCCTGCTGGAAATGACAGACGAAGGACAAAAATGTGACGTTTATCAACTGAATAAATATTAAAATAAAAGGATTTGGGAGCCTGTCATGATCTCAGTGCTTACATCAGGCACAGGCTGTGCATATCTTCACATTACAGCTACGGGTAGGAAAACAAACTGGATTACCAGGGCTTAGTGCTTAAGCACTCTGTTCCCCCAGCAAGGCAAGGAACTTTGGCTGTTCTGTGTTACAGATGAGATTGAGACAGGACAGAGACAAGGATCAGACTCTTTTGCTGTTCAAAGCACAACGATTATACCAAACAAATGAAATAAAAATCACAAAACATTCCCAGCTCATCTTCAGAAATGCCAGCAAGGCTGGTGGTATGTGAGCTCTGTGAAGGCAGCCCCAGTTCCACCCTCATTTTCCTGCCAGGACACCAAACCTGACCCAATACCAACACCAAACCTGCCCCAACACCAACACCAGACCTGCCCCAACACCAACACCAGACCTGCCCCAACACCAACCCTGCCACTCCCACTGATGGCAAGGGGAGCTCTGCCTCCCTTTTCAGGGGACAGAGCTCCTACAGGAGATAAAATTATTGAGCACAGTGATGGGAATGAGGCTCCTTTTCCTGGGAAACCTCTGGTTCCATGAAAGCCTGAACCCCCCCTATTCATTTTAACAGGAAATGGTTTCATTTTAAAAACAAAAACAGCAAGGAAACTTTGCTCTCAGCAGAGCAGCAGTTGGGATGCACTGCTTGGGTTCCTGCAGCACCAGAACCAAGCACAGGGATCATCATAAAGGTTGGAAAAGAGCCCAAAACCCAACCTTTTGGGGATAAACAGCTGTAGCTGCACCAGTGTTGGATCCCAGCTCCCTGTAGGGGATGATTTTTGAGGTCCCTTCCAGCCCAAACCATTCTGGGGTTCTGTCCTGGGCTTCAGCAGCTCCTCATTTTGGGGAGGGACAAATCCTGTTCCTGTTCCTGTTCTCTTCCTGCCTTCCTCAGAAGGAGGGAGGGGTGATTGCCCTCAGACCTGCTCAGATGGGAGATATTTTTAGGAGGCATTTTTGATCTAGCACTGGATAAAAGAGGGTTTAGACTTGCAGGGGCTTAACTGCCCCCGGGACACCAAAGGCACAAAATGTGCCAAAATCAGAGGAAATCTGTGAACTGAATCCAGCAGCTTAGAGCTCAGCCACTGCTTTTCCTAAACCAGAGCAGTGAGAAATCTGCTCTGTTTCCCTTTATTGCCATCAGTCTCTTCTCCCTGGGAGAGGCCACAGGACAGGAGGAAACAGCCCCGAGTTCAGCCAGGGGAGGGCCAGGCTGGATTTTAGGAACAATTCCTCAGGAAAGGGGCTGGCACAGGGCAGGGGTGGGGTCACCATCCCTGGAGTGCTGGAAATGGGTGGATGTGACCTGGGGACAGTGCTGGACACGGGGGGGCTGCTGGCTGCTGGCTGCCCGGGGCCGCTCCAGCCTGAACCAGCCAGGAGAGTGCAAAAAACCCCAAAAACCAGAGGACAAACCCCTGGCAATGAAACCCCCAAAAACCAGAGAACCCCTGGCAATAAACCCCAAAAACCAGAGAACAAACCTCTGGTAATGAAACCCCCAAAAACCAGAGAACCTCTGGCAATGAAACCCCCAAAAACCAGAGAACAAACCTGTGGCAATGAAACCCCCAAAAACCAGAGAACCTCTGGTAATAAACCCCCAAAACCAGAGAACCTCTGGTAATAAACCCCCAAAAACCAGAGAACAAACCCCTGGCACTCTGCTCTCCCTCCCTGTGCCTTGTGCCAGGCTCTGGGCTCTCAGAGCTCTCCCAAACCTGCAGGAGAGGGACAGGAGCCCCTGTCCCCATCAGGACAGGACCCCTGAGCTGGGGAAGGCGACCCTGACCCCCCTGGGGTGGCAGCAGAGCCCAGGACCCCCCTGCAGGGCCGGGGACATTCCTGGGACACAGCTCAGGGTCCCTGTCCCCCTGCAGGGCTGGGGACATTCCTGGGACACAGCTCAGGGTCCCGGACCCCCCTGCAGGGCTGGGGACATTCCTGGGGCCAGCTCAGGGTCCCGGACCCCCCTGCAGGGCTGGGGACATTCCTGGGGCCATCTCAGGGTCCCTGTCCCCCCTGCAGGGCTGGGGACATTCCTGGGGCCAGCTCAGGGTCCCGGACCCCCCTGCAGGGCTGGGGACATTCCTGGGACACAGCTCAGGGTCCCGGACCCCCCTGCAGGGCTGGGGACATTCCTGGGGCCAGCTCAGGGTCCTGGACCCCCCTGCAGGGCTGGGGACATTCCTGGGGCCATCTCAGGGTCCCTGTCCCCCCTGCAGGGCTGGGGACATTCCTGGGGCCAGCTCAGGGTCCCGGACCCCCCTGCAGGGCTGGGGACATTCCTAGGACACAGCTCAGGGTCCCGGACCCCCCTGCAGGGCCGGGGACATTCCTGGGGCCATCTCAGGGTCCCTGTCCCCCCTGCAGGGCCGGGGACATTCCTGGGGCCAGCTCAGGGTCCCTGTCCCCCCTTCAGGGCTGGGGACATTCCTGGGACACATCTCAGGGTCCTGGACCCCCCTGCAGGGCTGGGGACATTCCTGGGGCCAGCTCAGGGTCCCTGTCCCCCCTGCAGGGCCGGGGGTCCCCAGGGATGCTCTGGGACAGACCCAGCCCCGGGGCAGCGCTGGGAGCTGGGCAGGGCTGCTGAGGGCTCCTGAAGGGAATTTCACAGCCTGGGCCGCTGCCTGCACCCTGCAGGAGGAAGGAGCAGAAAGCAGCTCCCAGTGAGGTGACTCCATCCATCACTGCAAACTCCCACAGCTCCGCCTCAGTCCTGCTGAGAATGATAAAACTCTGCAAGGGACAAGGAAATAGCAGGGACTTCCAGGCAGGGCTATTTTTCTTCTTGATTTTCTTTCTATTTGAAAGAAAAATCCTGTTAAATCTGAGGTGGTTTTAATCAAATACAGACAAAGGAAATTGAACTATTCACAAACCAGCCTCTCTTCTCCATTGGCTTTTGTTACTCTCACTTCAAAAGTTTGTGGTGCAGGCCTGGCCCAGGGGAATTCTCCATTCCCTTTATCTGTTACCATCTGATGACAAATGGCACATTTTGGGATCACCTTGGAAGGGACAGAAGTAAATCTTCAGGGAATATGAACACCTTGCATTGCATTTTACATCCAAGAAAGGGAAACTTGAACCAGCTCTGTGCCAGACTAACGGGAATTTTCTCATTTTCTCATCCTCTGGAGTGCAGTGAGGGGCCAATATCAGTGTTTGGAGGAGCCCTGGAGGAGGGACCTGCTCAGGGACAGAGGCACAAAGATTTTGTCTCTCTCTGATCAACCCCCAGAAAGCTGCAGAAACCTGACAAAGGATCCAGACATTACGTGGCTTTTCTCTGCATAATAATCCCATTTCCTGTCTCTCTCTCCATTATTTATTCTGTGTGCAGCTTCCAGTGCATCTCCTGTCCCGTGCAGAGCCTGGCATGTGCAATGCTCTGTTACAAATACTCCATTACAACTCACTCCCTTTTCTTCAGCCACTCCTTCAACTTCTTTGAAACTGATTCCAAGTTCAACTTTCCCAGAGCCTGAAGCTTTCAAAAAGCCAATTCTTAAAAAGCTAATTAGTTCCCCATAGGCTTTTTTTTTTTTTTTGGACTCAGTAAATATTTCTGAGATTGCTTTTTGTATAATCAGTGTTAGCAGCTCATTAAAATGCACAGTATGTGGATCATTTGGAATGTGACATGGCTCAGCATGGACACTCAAGCTGCTTAAAAAGACAGAAAAGAAAAAGATGAGGATGAAATGAAAGCAAAAAGCCAGCATTTCCTTTAAGCTGACACCACAGTTAAGGATTTAAGACAGGGCAGGGAGCCTTCAGCCCTGCTATTAGGAGCAAAGTCTAATTGCTCAATGCACTGCCTGCCCTCTCCTGCCTCTATGTTCTCCAAAAAGTTCCTTTTACAGAGAGCTGAGATGCAAAAAAAAAAGGGTTCTCTGAGCAGGTAATTGTGTAAGGTTTTCACTCTGAGTAATATGAGGATTCTTCTTGAATTAATAATGAATGAAATAATTTAAAAGGCCTTTAGTGTGTGCAGCCAGAAATAAATAATGCCTTAATCTGGGACGTTTTATTTTCCATTAAAACAGACACTTTTTAAAAAGTGGGCATTACAGAGCAGCACTCAGTTCTCCCATGCCAGATGCCTGCATCAGATGGACAATAATACTCAGGACTTTTCCCCATATTTCAAGCATGTTCTTGATGCTTGATGGCTGTGGAAGGCAGGGAGGCTGAGAGCATCACTTTGGGTCACAAGGAGAATCAGCCCCTCACTGAATGGGGTAAAGCAGAAATAAACCCCAAATCAGCCCTCACTGACTGAAACAGAGAAATAAACCCCAAATCAGCCCTTACTGACCTGGGTAAAATAGAAATAAACCCCAAATCAGCCCTTACTGACTGAAACAGAGAAATAAACCCCAAATCAGCCCCTCACTGACTGGATAAAACAGAAATAAACCCCTTTGCCATCCCTTCTGCAGAGGTCTCTGATATTCCTTCCCCTGCTCTGGTTAATGAATGGTAATAGGGAACACTTGATTAGGAGCCTTTCATCATTTTAGGACTAGGGGCTTTAGCTTTCTGACCTACTTTTCCTGCCAATGAAATTCCATTTTTAGCTTCAACTCAAGGTCTGAATGTTACCCAAATTCAGACCATCTGTTTTAACTGCCTACGGGCTGAGGAGCTGATCCAAGCCAGGAGGAATAAACGGAGCCAGTGTTCATATATGAAGTGTTCTCCGCCCTGTGTGTATTAAATAACCGACTTAGTTTGTTCCTTTCCTCACAAACATTCCTTTTCCTGCTGCTGTTGGGAGGGACATTCCTGCCACCAGTTGCTCTCAGGTCCCCTTTTCTGTCCAGCCTAGAACTGCCTCCAAGCTCAGCTTATCCCACATGAGGGCTGGTCCAGCCTACCCTGAAAATCCATCAGGGAATGACCTTCCTCCCTCCCTGATGCTCCCCGCTGCAGAAGCAACAGAACTTCCTTCTCCTCAGAGGAGGACAATTCTGAATTCATCTCTGTCCTTTTACCACACAAAACTCAGTCGGAAATACGAATTTGTAAACCAGAACAATATCAAAAAGGCAACTTCACCTGGAAAATCCCTGCTAAGTAACTGCTGACCACAGCTTTGCTAAAAATCCAAGTGAATCCAAGCACTGGAGATAAGCTGCTGCTGGAGCTGATGGGCATCTCCAGCCCTCATCCCTCACTGCCTGCAATTGCAGCACAATTTCCAGAGCATCCATGAAAACATCACCAAGTGAATGATGCCAGGGCAAAAGAAAACACAAGTGTGAAAGGATGCCAGATCTCACAGCTGAATGCCCAGCTGGGGAAGTGCCCAGCTCCAAACAAGGCAGAAAATAAGGATATTTAATGTAAAAGAATCCTAGCATGAAATAGGCTCTGTACTTCCCTGGCACGGCTGATTTGCTGCTCGAGGCTGGCGTTTGACAGCCTGTTTGCAGATTCTCCTGCCTCAGAGCCACCGTGGCTCCGCTCTCAGCTCAGCCTTGCAGGAGGCACCAGGGTCCCAGCCCAAACCAGTCTGTGCTCCTGGGGTTTGTAAAACACAGCTGGGCACCCCTGGGGACACCCCAGCTGGGGAGGACGGGGCTCTGAGCAGCCTGAGGCTCTGGAAGTGTGGAATAAATGGCTTTTAGAAGGTCCCTTCCAGCCCAAAGCACTCGGGGGCAGAGCAGCACAGGTGAGCTCTGGGGCTCATCCCAGCAGGGTGGGTGAGCAGAGCTGAGTTAAACCCCAAAGCAGAGACCCAGGCCCCAGCCCTGCTCTAAATGAGAGACCCAGGCCCCAGCCCTGCTCTAAATGAGAGACCCAGGCCCCAGCCCTGCTCTAAATGAGAGACCCAGGCCCCAGCCCTGCTCTAAATGAGAGACCCAGAGACCCAGGCCCCAGCCCTCAGCCCTGCTCTAAAGCACAGACCCAGAGACCCAGGCCCCCAGCCCTGCTCTAAAGCACAGACCCAGGCCCCCAGCCCTGCTCTAAAGCACAGACCCAGGCCCCTGCCCTGCTCTAAAGCACAGACCCAGGCCCCAGCCCTGCTCTAAAGCACAGACCCAGGCCCCTGCCCTGCTCTAAAGCACAGACCCAGGCCCCTGCCCTGCTCTAAAGCACAGACCCAGGCCCCAGCCCTGCTCTAAAGCAGAGACCCAGGCCCCAGCCCTGCTCTAAAGCACAGACCCAGGCCCCCAGCCCTGCCCAGCTGAGGATTCACTGCTCTAAAGCAGGAGAGGAATGAGCAGAGTTTGCTCCAGAGTTTGGACCATTGGAAGTGGTGCAGTCATTATTGCAGGATTACCTGGGACCTGCACCTGTGAGATGGAGGGGCAGAGCTGTCCGTGCAATATTTCAGTCTGGCAATGCCCCTGAACCCTTCCAGCTGAATTCTGGCCATTTCTCCTCCTTTGTGTGGGCCACAACACTGCCCAGGGAATCACTTGGAGCACAAAAAAGGCTCCCTGGCACCTGGAGAGCCACATGCTGATTCCATGCTTTATTCCAGCTCTTCCATGCAAGAGGCTTTCAGAATCATGGTCTATTGTACAGCACACAATGATATTGTTCTGTCCCTATTGTCCTAAAGCAGACACTTCCAGGCTGCAGCAAAATCTTCTTTTGCCTCTCCTGTCCTGGGCAAAAGGTTGGAGAATGAAGCAGCTCCCCAAGAGCTGTGAGGCAGAAATCCTGCCCCAGGGGAGAGCCTTGTGTCTGCCCCCAGCCCCAGGAGCTGTTCCAGCTTTGTCCAGCCTTAAATCCCATCTTGTCCTCCCTCCACCAGGTGAACCTTGCACTGAATTCAGCAGCTGGGAATGGCTCAGTGTGTTGGCACTCCTGCTGTGCAGCTCAAGCACCCCTCAGACCCTCTGCATGTTAATCATGACCCAGCTCCCCCATCCTCTTGCTGCTCTGATCACATTATTGACGAACTGCTTAAAATGCACTTTCTGCAGAAATTTTCTAGATGACAAGTTGCCTTTTACTAAATAAATTAATGGGAAAGTTGGGTTCTCTCATTCCAGTCTGGGGAAAAGAAGTTTTGGGTTTGAAATGCCTAATTAGCAGTAACTGGAATCCAACAGCTGAGTTTATTGGCACTGTAGCTGATATAAATATGCCACGGGGCCATTAGTACCTTGTGGCAGCATCAGGACAGAAATAGCCTCTCCAGCAATGAATACTGCAGGAGCTGAGGGTGCCAGCACAGGAGCAGAACAACGGCACCTCAGAGGCCCTGGCAAAGCCAGGGGAGGCTCTCAGGCAGGGCCAGGGATGGGCCTGGAGCTCTGGCTGGCTCTGCCCCTGAGAAACAAAGCTGAGACATCCCCAGACCTCAGGGCTGGCATTTCCACCTCAGGTCAGCCCAGTGGGGCCACAGGAGATGTGCCCAGGTGCTACCTCCCAGGTCAGATGTGCCCAGGTGCCACCTCCCATCGCAGGCCAGGTGTCCCCAGGTGTCCCAGAGCAGGTGCCCAGGGCAGGGATCCAGGAGGATCCTCCACAGAGAGCTGCAGTGTCCCCAGGGCCACCAGGGCCACCAGGCCAGCCATGCAGAGCTCTCAGGGCTCCTCCTCTCACAGGAGGGGTGCAAAGGAGCTTCTCCATCTGCCCACAAACCCTTCCTGCTCCCAGGGTTTGAGCTTGCCTGGTGCTTTAAAGCACTTCTCTCAAGTCCCCAGTAATGAGGTAACTCTCAGTCTGCATGTAAGAACAAAACTCCCTGAGCCAGACTGTGAGCCAGACACTTATTATTATACTCTCTGCAAATGCACAGAAGGGCTTTTTCTCCATGCTCCAGGTCACTGAGATCATGTTTGAGGCATATGATTAATTTTCAGCCTTATTGTGTTAAGGGCCAGCAGCAGAGGAGTGAGATTTTTTTTAGAGCAGTGTTAAATGAGGTAGAAGAACTTGTCACTTAGCAAGAGCTTTGAAATGATCTTTGCATAAAGCAGCAGCTAAGAAGTTAATAGCCATGAAGAGCCATCTATTGATTTGAGGCATTCGGAGGGGTTTGGGTGAAGGCAGGAGAAGGATTCTGCTGGGGATAAATAAACCTGGGCTGAAGCATTTAACATGCAAGGAGTCCTGCTCTTCCTCAGCCCCTCATTCCAGCAGGTTCTTGCATGGGGACAGAAATGCAGCTGAGGAATAAAGGTGTTTTGAAATGTTTGTTTTTCCTCCTGGATGTAAATTATTCTTAGCTCTAGTCTATTCCCCTCAAAGCTCTTTGTTGGTCATAGACTGACATCAAATGTAAAAATAAATTGAAATAAATCATTTCTCTTTTCAACATTTGCTGCACCCAGCACCAGAACATCTCAGAGATAACCACAGAAATCCCTAAAACCATCTGATAGCAACCACGGGCTTGTTTAGATTTCAATTTTCAGATTTTCTCCAGAGCAGAGGGGCTCCAGCCCTCAGAGCATCCCCACGGCCTCCTGTGCACAGCTCCACTTCTCTTTGTGCAACACAAATTGCAGCAGGAGATTGTTGGGTCCAACCCAGTGCAGAACTTTGTATGAATATTTTCCAGCTGCTCTCATGTCCCTGAGAATTCACCTTTTACTGAATGCAGATTTTGAACAAGCCCCAAATTTCTGACTGTGCAGATGGCAGGGAAACTGCTGGGGTTTGAAATGGAAGTGTAAATCAGTCCTCATTTGCACCTGGATGCCGGGGAATGGAAATCCATGAGCTGCTCCCCGGCAGAGGCAGAGTCTGGGCTTGCTGGAGCTCATCTGCATGGGGAGGGGGGCACAGGGTGCCAGCACCCAGCAGCTGCTGGGCAGCACAGGGGGGCCTGTGTGAGCTGAGCTGAGCTGCCAGAAAGGGCAGGGGGGCTGTGCCAGGGGGGCTGCACCGGGGGCAGAGGGGCTGTGACCAGCCCAGGGTGGCAGCTCCAGGGGCAGAGGGGCTGTGACCAGCCCAGGGTGGCAGCTCCAGGGGCTGTCCCTGGCACAGGGCTCTGAGCCCTGGTGCCACCCCAGGAGCTGCCCAGGCCTTGCTGAGGCTCAGGGGTCCCAGGAGGGCTCTCAGGGCTCTCAGGGGTCTCTCAGGGGTCTCTCAGGGGTCCCAGGAAGGCTCTCAGGGGTCTCTCAGGGGTCCCAGGGGGGCTCTCAGGGCTCTCAGGGCTCTCAGGGGTCTCTCAGGGCTCTCAGGGCTCTCTCGGGGGTCTCTCAGGGCTCTCAGGGGCCCCAGGAGGGCTCTCAGGGGTCCCAGGAGGGCTCTCGGGGGTCTCTCAGGGGTCTCTCAGGGCTCTCAGGGGTCTCTCAGGGGTCCCAGGAGGGCTCTCGGGGGTCTCTCAGGGGTCTCTCAGGGGTCCCAGGAGGGCTCTCAGGGCTCTCTCGGGGGTCTCTCAGGGCTCTCTCAGGGCTCTCAGGGCTCTCTCTGGGGTCTCTCAGGGCTCTCAGGGCTCTCTCAGGGCTCTCAGGGCTCTCTCTGGGGTCTCTCAGGGCTCTCTCAGGGGTCCCAGGAGGGCTCTCAGGGGTCCCAGGAGGGCTCTCGGGGGTCTCTCAGGGCTCTCTCAGGGGTCTCTCAGGGCTCTCTCAGGGGTCCCAGGAGGGCTCTCAGGGGTCTCTCAGGGCTCTTAGGGGTCTCTCAGGGCTCTCTCGGGGGTCTCTCAGGGCTCTCAGGGCTCTCTCAGGGGTCTCTCAGGGGTCTCTCAGGGGTCCCAGGAGGGCTCTCAGGGGTCTCTCAGGGCTCTCAGGGCTCTCTCAGGGCTCTCTCGGGGGTCTCTCAGGGCTCTCAGGGTCTCAGCAGGGCTCTCCTGTGTGTTTTGCCCGCAGCTATGGGGACATGGTGCCCAAGACCATCGCGGGGAAGATCTTTGGCTCCATCTGCTCCCTCAGCGGGGTGCTGGTGATCGCCCTGCCCGTGCCCGTCATCGTCTCCAACTTCAGCCGCATCTACCACCAGAACCAGCGCGCCGACAAGCGCCGGGCACAGAAGGTGGGTGAGCCTGTCTGTCTGTCCATCTGTCTGTCTGTCCGTGTGTCTGTCTGTCCCTCCTGGGCCACCAGAACCAGCGCGCCGACAAGCGCTGGGCACAGAAGGTGGGTGAGGGAACCCTGTCTGTCTGTCTGTCTGTCTGTGTGTCTGTCTGTCCGTCTGTCTGTCTGTCCGTCTGTCTGTCCGTGTGTCTGTCTGTCCGTGTGTCTGTCTGTCCATCCTGGGCCACCAGAACCAGCGCGCCGACAAGCGCCGGGCACAGAAGGTGGGTGAGCCTGTCTGTCTGTCCATCTGTCTGTCTGTCCTGGGGCAGGGCCAATGTGGGCACTGTGGGCACAGAAGGTGGGTGAGGGGACCCTGTCTGTCTGTCCATCCCCTCCTGCAGGCACAGAAGGTGAGTGACCCCTGTCTGTCTGTCTGTCTGTCCCTCCTGGGCCAAAGGCCACCGTGGGCACTGCGGGCACCCCCACCCAATGCAGGCCCTGCTCAGTCCCTGCATGCCCAGACAATCCCCTCAAAACCAGCCCCAAACCAGTCCCACACTGTGGCCAAGCCCTGCCAGCGCCCCCAGGGCTCTGGGGAAGGGACAGACAAACTCCCCCAGCCCCAAAACAGCACAGACACCCAGAGGAAGGGCCCAAAGTCACACCCTGCAGCAGGCACTGATGGACACCCAGTGCCCCAGAGCAAGGGGAGGCGCTGAACTGCCAGTGCCCCCAGAACAAAACACACACCCCAAAATAGAACTGAACATGCCACAGGGATTCCTGCTTGGCTTTTCTCCAGGACTTGTGGTCTGAAAAACCATTGTTGCCAAATTTCAGCTGCAGAACCCCCCACACATGTTTTGATGTTCCAGTGGCATCCAGCTCTGAGCCATTTCACACCAGGTTAACGAGGAAACCTCACACACAGCTGGATGGATTCTTGTACAAAATTCTCCTATTATTTGTCACAAAATTACACCAGATAATGACTTACCCAGCCACATTTCTAGCACAATAAACTCAAATGATCCCACAGAATTTGAACACTGGCTGACCCAAAGCCCAACCAGGATACACATCCTACCTTGGAGACAGAACGTGCCCCCATCGAATGCACCCTCCGCCCTCTGCCCTGCACACTCTGTACCGGGGTATTTTCAGCATCAGGAGCAGCAGGGCTGTTATTGCTCACCTTTCCCACATCCTTGTCTGGAGCAAATAGATGGCTGTGTGCACCAAACCCTTAAATCATCCCCAGGAGCTGTTCATCCTCCTGGCTGCTTCGCTCCTTGCTGTCTCTCTCTGGTTTCAAATGCACCCATCCAGCAACATGCACTTATCAGCACACAAACCCCTCAAAGCTGGGGCTGAACACTGGGAATACACAAAGGCCCCTGGAAATGTGAAGGGATTACTGAATATTCCAAGTTCTGAACAGTTTTTGCCAGTGGAAGCTCCCTGAGTCACTGAGAGAGTATAACAGATTTACTATATCTCTATTTCAATCTGCTAAATTACACCACAGCCAGAATCAGGTTTTTACAACAACTGCAAACCAAAGGCCTGAGGTTCTTTTTCTCCCCATGGAATGCTGCCTGCCAGAAATGCAAGACTCAGGGGACCTGATGGAGAACAGTAGCAGGAAAATGTGTTATTTCTGCTCCAGGCAAGCATCTGGGCCGTGCCTACTTCGTGCATCTCAGGGAGCTGACAGCAGAGAGCTCAGATACAGGACCTCCAGAACCACAACGTTCGGCAGTCACAACACAAGAGGCGAGCAGCAGGGAGGTGCAGGAATGAGCTGCAGCCTCAGCACGTCTCTGCTGGGCTGTGCAAACCCCGCCCGAGGCTGACAGCGCACACCGGGGCAGGGAGCAGGACTGGAGGGAGAAGTGTGGGTGTGATCACACACAGCACAGCAGAGGTGACGAGGGTACAGGTGTGGCAAAGCCCACCCTGCGCCCCTGCAGCAGCTGGCACTGGGATCCGGAGGGGTCAGGGCAGCCCTGCAGTGAATTTCAGCGGTTTCAGAGCCGTCCAAAGCGCGGCTGCGCCGGGCACGAGGTTTGGGATTTCACCTGGGACAGGAGCAGGGCAGTGTCAAAGGGAGGGACAGGGATGCTCAGGGGGAGGTTATGGGACAATGCCCAATAGCCCATTCAAGAACTGCAGCCTTTGACAGAAGCTGTGGTTCTGCTGCAGCAGCACCAAACAGAGACAGGAGCAGCTCCAGAGCCCGGCGAGGCACTGAGCAAAGGGAACTGGGCATAACCCAGGAACTGGGCATAACCCAGGGACTGAGCATAACCCAGGGACTGAGCAAAGGGAACTGGGCATAACCCAGGGACTGGGCATAACCCAGGAACTGAGCCATGGGAACTGGGCATAACCCAGGGACTGAGCCATGGGAACTGGGCATAACCCAGGGACTGGGCATAACCCAGGCACTGAGCAAAGGGAACTGGGCATAACCCAGGAACTGGGCATAACCCAGGAACTGGGCATAACCCAGGGACTGAGCAAAGGGAACTGGGCATAACCCAGGGACTGGGCATAACCCAGGGACTGGGCATAACCCAGGCACTGAGCAAAGGGAACTGGGCATAACCCAGGGACTGGGCATAACCCAGGGACTGGGCATAACCCAGGGACTGGGCATAACCCAGGAACTGAGCCATGGGAACTGGGCATAACCCAGGGACTGGGCATAACCCAGGCACTGAGCCATGGGAACTGGGCATAACCCAGGGACTGAGCAAAGGGAACTGGGCATAACCCAGGGACTGAGCCATGGGAACTGGGCATAACCCAGGGACTGGGCATAACCCAGGGACTGAGCCATGGGAACTGGGCATAACCCAGGGACTGAGCCATGGGAACTGGGCATAACCCAGGGACTGGGCATAACCCAGGCACTGAGCAAAGGGAACTGGGCATAACCCAGGGACTGGGCATAACCCAGGCACTGAGCCATGGGAACTGGGCATAACCCAGGCACTGAGCAAAGGGAACTGGGCATAACCCAGGGCTGACTGCAGGCCCGGGCTCCTGCACAGGCAGCCCCTCTCTCCAGGAGCAAACCAACGCTCCTTCCTCCAATTCCACTGCTCCTTTGGCCTGTGATCCACTGGGAACAGGGAAAAGTCCCAGCACCTTTGATGCCAGTGTGATTGATTGCAGCTTTTATAAAGCTTTGCTGTATTGACACACACAGTGTATAATTTCCCCCCATTTGAATTTCTAATTCCCTTGATATTGGTGGAATTTCTCAGTTAAGAAACTTTTCTCAAGTCAGAAGTGTGAGTAATTTTCACATGATCAGCACTGCATGAATACTGAAAGGCAGGAAAGGGAGAGAAGCACATTAGTGGCAGTCCCTCTGGAGCTGGTCAGGATGTGCAGGGGGACATTGAGGATCTGCTTTGATGCCACACTTGTTCCAGCATCATCCCACACTGAACTGAATCCCATCTTCAGAAACAGTTAAAACTCTGCCCCCATCTCATTAAAGTTACAAAGACATTTGCATGGCTTTTGCAAGAAGGTTGGAAAAATCTCTTTGCTCTCTTTCAGTCCTTGAATATGAAGAACCCACCAGCAGAAGCTCCTTATAATAGAATTTAAGAGCACACCAGGAATTCAGTGGATTTTGTTCTCTTTGAAGGGAAGAGCAGTTTCCTGGGCAGATATCAGGATAAATGCTTTGAAAGTTCTGCTTAGTTTGAGAATCATGACTCTCATGATGCACAGGTAGATTTCAAGACAAGGCTATAGACATTATTAATTTTTTATATGAGCTCAGAATGAGATTTTCCAGTGACCAATAACAAAGGCAGAAGTTCTGCACGAGCATCAGGCTGGCTGGAGAGACATTCCCAGGGGCTGCACTCCAAAACCCAGAGCACAGCCCAGCCCCTCTGGCTCTGCTCAGTCCTAACTTTGCCTCTGCACTGGTGAGGGGGCTCTGGTCTAGCAGGGAGAGGTATTTAAGTAACGTGAATAAAATACCAGGAGGTGGCTGTTACTCATCAGCATCTATTCTTCAACTAACTGAGGAGAAATGTTCCTTAAAAAGAAAAAACCCCAGTAAAACACAAAACCCAGCTACCAGTGATCTAATCTCTTTAAAGATAAATTATTCTTTGCCAAACCTGTGCTGTGAGACAATTAATTACCAGGAGATCTGGCAAATCTTAATTCATTGTGCTGTGGTATCAAACTCTGTCCTCTGGCATGCAGCAAGGAGCAGGTCAGTGTGACTGGGAGATGAATTGATCATTTGTGACAAGGTTCATTTTGGTAAAACTGTTGTGTTTTTTTCCTTCCCCAACGACTTTCCCCCCCCCCTTTTTTTTGAGTGATGTGCTAAGAATAGACATCCCTGACTTTGAAACGATGCCGTTCCTCAGTGAATGTCACAGCCTCGGATTTAAAAGAGAATGTGACACTTAAAGGGCTTGACAGTAGAATGACTTTGTAATTCAGATGATGCTGGAGGAGCCCCTCTCTGTGCTCAGCTTGCAGCAGGAGGAGACAGGAGCTGGGTGGGGGGACAACACCTCCCACCTGCCCACCCCGGCAGGAAAAGGCAGAGGCAGCTGCTGACAGCTCCGAGATGCTGCTCCTTTGGCAGCAGCGGGAAGGAGAGCAGCTCACGGTTTGCAGGAGGGGTGAGCAGTCCCCAGCACAGGGACAGGGACAGGCAGGGCTGGGGGTGACGCAGGGGAGCCCGAGGGGAGAATTCAGCGGGGCTGCTGTGGATCTCAGGCCGGGGCAAAGCCCATTTCAAAGGGCAGCCTCTCAGCAAATGGGGAAATGGAAATGCTCAGAAATGCTATGGGGAAAAGAAAAGCCCAGCCCTGCTTGGAGTGCATTTATCTGTAATAGTTAGATTTGCTAAATGAGCCTTGCTGCTGGAATAGCTGATAATCCCAGGGGAATGGCGTGGCCTCAGTTCAACAGGGGCTGCCAAAAACCCAACCCTGGGTAATCACAGGGCTTGGTTTCCAGCCTGCAGTAAATGTGCTTCTGACGACTACAGCCTCGGAGGGTGTTCAATTCATTCCATTTATTATCTGGTGCCCTTTGGCTCCCTGAGAACGAGCAGTGCACTGCACGAGCCTCGAGGCAGGTTCTCATTCCATCCTGAGGCTGTGAGCTTCCAGGAGAGAGCCAGACACAGACCGAGGCGAGGCAAGGACTGCCAGGACAGAACAGTTCTGTAGAGCTGCTCCCACATGGAGCAGAAAGCTGGACAGTGCCAGGCTGGGGGAGAGCAGAGGGCACGAACTGGTGAGGCAGGTGAGGGACACCTTGTCTGGGGGATGGAGGGGAGGATCCATCACTGAGCAGCTCCAGCAGCAGGGAGGGAGGCTGGCACGGGGGAGAGGAAGGGATGCAGGGAGGCCCTTCCATGGGGAGAGGAAGAGGATGGAGGGAGGCTCTTCCATTGGGAGAGGAAGAGGATGGAGGGAGGCTCTTCCATTGGGAGAGGAAGAGGATGGAGAGAGGCTCTTCCATGGGGGAGAGGAAGAGGATGGAGAGAGGCTCTTCCATGGGGGAGAGGAAGAGGATGGAGAGAGGCCCTTCCATTGGGAGAGGAAGGGATGCAGGGAGGCTCTTCCATTGGGAGAGGAAGAGGATGGAGGGAGGCTCTTCCATTGGGAGAGGAAGAGGATGGAGGGAGGCTCTTCCATTGGGAGAGGAAGAAGATGGAGAGAGGCTCTTCCATAGGGAGGGAGTGGATGGAGGGAAGTTCTTCCATGGGGATGGAGGGAAGTTCTTCCATGGGGGAGAGGAAGAGGATGGACGGAAGTTCTTCTTCCATGGGCATGGAGGAAGGTTCTTCCATAGGGATGCAGGGAGGCTCTCCCATGGGGATGGAGGGAAGGAGGTTCTTCCATGAGGATGGAAGAAGTTCTTCCATGGAGGAAGAGGAAGAGGATGGAGGGAAGTTCTTCCATGGAGGAGAGGAAGGGGATGGAGGGAAGTTCTTCCATGGAGGAGAGGAAGGGGATGGAGGGAAGTTCTTCCATGGACACGGAGGGAGGCTCTCCCATCTCCTCAGGAGATGATGGCACGCAGGCAGCTGGGGAAGGGGTGACTGTGGAGATGCTTACAAGGGGCTCCAGCCAAAAGGAAGGAAGAGCAGGGACACAAATGCCTGATGGTTCCTCAGGAGGATGCAGGAACAGCCTGTTCCAGACCCTCGGGAGCTGCAGCAGGGCTCAGGGAGGGGAGTGGTGCTGGGAAAGGCTGAATCTGGGTTTGTGTCATCCCCTACCCATGAGGAAGGCAGCCCACACAGCTGTCAATAACCAGGCCATTGTAATCATTGATTTGCTAGAGAGCAGGGGAGTCAGCTTTGAAATGTTCTGTTTTCCAGCTGACACCCTGAATTTTGGAGGTGGGTTCCTGAACTTGAGAGCGTGGCCAGGAGGAGTGAGGGGAGCTGTCTAAGGAGGGCTCAGCATCAGAACATGACTCAGTGCCAGCAGGGGATGGGGTTGGGAACTTAGGGGGAGAGAGAAACAATAAGGTTAAAACTGGAGCTGGCTGACATTTAAAGAACATTTTTTTTCAACCAGAAGGAATCTGTGTGGAATATGTTTTTGTTGTTGTTGATATTTAACAGTCTTTGACAGGGGGGAAAAAAAGCTTTTTTATTATTTTTTTAGAAGATATTTCATTTTTGCTGGGCTAGGTACCTCTTCCTCTGTTTGTCACATCCCTTAATAGAGTTCAGGGGAAAAAAAGCCAAACAAACAAATTAGCCAACCAGGAATCCTGCCTCTTTCCTTTCATATCATCGAGGAAAGCAAAATAACATTTTCCATCAGCTCAGCTATTCCAAATTCCCTGAGACAAGGAGCTGTCTCCTCTGGGAGGAAGGGCTGAAATCAGTGAGCTCCAGTTTCTGGGTTCAGCTCCAAAGCAAGCCCATGCATCCAAATATTCTGTCAGGCTGCTGTCAGCAGTGGCCCAGTGCCCAGCTGGAACGCCTTGCCCACGTACCCAGGAGCTGCTCCCCGTTTATTTTCAGTACCCAGAAGTTGCTCCCCGTTTATTTTCAGTACCCAGAAGCTGCTCCCCGTTTATTTTCAGTTTCCCATCGAGTCTCAGTGATGTCCAGAGCACAGCCTGGGATGGGGAGGCCCCCCAGGCCCTGCTGGGCCACCCCAGCCCCGGGGTCCCTGTCCAGGACAGATGTTCCCGTTCTGCGGCACAGCTGGAGGAGCTGCAGTGGCTGGTGCTGCCCACTGCATCCCAGATGTCAGAACAAACACAGGCTGAAATTGCCTCGCCGAGGAGCCCTGGATCAAAGCACTCAGCCAAAAAATGCTTTGCTCACTTGGGGCTGAGGTCTCCCCCATGGGGAAGGGGCTGGGGCTGGGGTCAGCCCCTCACTGCTGCCAGCAGGGCCCTGTCCCCCAGGGTCACCCTCCCCGAGCCATTCCCTGGGCTGCCACGGGCTCCACACCGTTAATTAATTTATTAATTAATTAATTAATCAGTGCTCATCCGTCAGGGCCAGCACCTGGCATGTGACACCAGATCAAACTCTGCTAATTCCTCCAGCCCTGAACACTTCAGAGCTATTAATTGGGGGTGGGAGCTGTGTGAAAGATGTCATAAAAGGGAGCTCTGGAAGCACAGATAAGGAAGGACAGACAGATAAATCACAGGCAGACAGCTGCTCATCACGCTTGGCTTGCACTGAGACACTGAGCCTTGGCTGGGACTAATGCAGAACAGCAGCATCCCTATCCATGATGCAGAAAAACATGACTTGTCTAGAAATTTCTTATTAAAAAAAAATCTCAAGAAAAGTTCTGACACCCTGATTTACACCCCATAACAATTCCAGTTATTCCAGATTACTCCCACTACAACTGGACACCTCTTTAACAACATCCTTGGAGCAATTCTGACCCAATCTCTAAAAACCTGTTCCAGCATTCATAGTATTAAAAAAAATGTGTGTAGGAATTTCTTTTGTTCTATTTCAAGAGGGGAGAGAGGAGGTTTTGTCACTCAGCTGCTGCTGCGGGAGCTTCAGCACAGAGGAAGCTTTGAGGTTCAGCCAAGCTGCAGGAACTGTGTAAAACAGAATTCAGCCAGGGGAAAACAGTCCCTAAAGTCAGCCCTGCCACAGATCAAGGCGTGGCTGTGGCCTGGCTGCGTGGATGAACACGCGCACAACACCGGCTGGAAACCACAAGGAACTTTCTAAACAGAAGAAAGAATCCCTGAAACAAATATCCCATAGGAGGGAGAGCCTCAGTAAATGTGAGCCAGAGCTCGCTGAGCTCAAGGTGGGAACGCACAAGGAGGAGTTGGCAGCAGGAGGGGAGCAGGCCCAGAGCCCCAGGGCTGCGGAGCCCCCGCCTGCATTGCACAGCGGGACCCTTGGAGAGCTCCCTGCTCAGCCACGAGCTCTGCCCTGGGACAGGCCCAGACCCATTAAACTCCAAAGTCTGTGCATTGTTCTATAAATAGCCTGAACATGATGTTCCTCAGCTTTGGAGGAGATTAAACGATAAAGTTCATTGGAAATGATGTTCTGTTGCTTTAATGGTGCCAAGGGTAAGGTAGCATTAAAAGGAGAGGCACAGAGCAGGATAGGGGGATCTTTCATCTCTGGAAAGTAATGAAGAGGACCAAAATAAGATCAAGGTCTGACTGCAAGTGGTTCTGTCAAATTATATAGGAATATAATGAGTTCTGCACTACCTAATTTCCATATGCAGCTCTATGACATCTCCCCCAAAGCAAAAGTGACAGAATAGTTGAACTTGGCTCAAAAGCTGTTTAATGTAAAGGCTTGAGAGGAAGTAAAATCCAAATGTGCACACTTTGTTTCTTAGAGAAGTGAAAAGGAGAAGAAAAAGTCCCTTTAGATCCTGTAGCAGTCTGTGCTCTGTTTAACTCTGCAACCTGCTTATCACCTTTTCCACCCTCCAGAATCAACCAAGTCCTTTCCATCCAGGATTTAAACCCAAACTCCCAACAACCAACAGATGCAGACAAAGGCAAGAAAATAATATATATACCATAAATAATATTTCATATTTCACCTTGAGAATAAAAACCAGATCCAAAGCACTCCACTGGTGACTTTGGGGAGCAGCTTCATCTCAGCCTTAAACACCCACTGGTGCTCACCTACTGCAGCAACCACCAATAACATTCAGACTATTAATTATTGAGGAATTAGGATGTAAAATGTGGTTAATTACCTCAAGTAGCTAAACTTTCTTCCAGGAAACCTCATGGTGTGGTTTTAGCAGCAAAGGGAGATGGAACAGAGCACCCCTCATGTGAGGAGAGGCTGAGGAGGGACTGTGGCCTCACAGGGACAGCTCTGAGGGAGTGATTAATGTGTGAGCACCCTCAGGTGTGCAGGGTTTGGAGCCCTTGTTAATCTATAGATACCCTCAGGTGTGCAGGGTTTGGAGCCCTCATGGATAAATACCCTCAGGTGTGCAGGTTTGGAGCCCTCATGGATAAATACCCTCAGGTGTGCAGGGTTTGGAGCCCTTGTTAATCTATAGATACCCTCAGGTGTGCAGGGTTTGGAGCCCTTGTTAATCTATAGATACCCTCAGGTGTGCAGGGTTTGGAGCCCTCATGGATAAATACCCTCAGGTGTGCAGGTTTGGAGCCCTCATGGATAAATACCCTCAGGTGTGCAGGGTTTGGAGCCCTCATGGATAAATACCCTCAGGTGTGCAGGTTTGGAGCCCTCATGGATAAATACCCTCAGGTGTGCAGGGTTTGGAGCCCCCTCATTAATGGATAAATACCCTCAGGTGTGCAGGGTTTGGAGCCCTTGTTAATGAATAAATACCCTCAGGTGTGCAGGGTTTGGAGCCCTTGTTAATCTATAGATACCCTCAGGTGTGCAGGGTTTAGAGCCCTTGTTAATCTATAGATACCCTCAGGTGTGCAGGGTTTGGAGCCCCCTCATTAATGGATAAATACCCTCAGGTGTGCAGGTTTGGAGCTGTTCCCAACCCACCTGGACGTGGGTGGAGCTGGCTCTGCACAGTCAGCCCAGGTGAGCTCTGATTGGAGTCCAGAGGTCCTTTCCAGCCCCATCCTGAGAGTGATGGTGCTAAAACAGCTCCCGTGCCCAGAGGGAGAGGGGGCTGCAGGGCTCCTGTCTCCAGGTCCTGCACTCCCTGCTTGCTCAAGGACAGGAGATCTGGAAAGCTGAAGTTGTCTGGCTAATGGGGAATCGTGTCATGGGTTGTAGCTTAATAGTTTTTTATCCCAGATAAATCAAGAGTGAGTGTTATCTCCATAAGAACTGGATGAAAATCATTAATAAATAATAATTAGCTGTTTCCTGAGCCTGCCATCTGGTAAGCATTTCTCCCAGCCAGCAGCTCCTGCTCCCTGCACTTCTCCAAACAGCACCAGGATGAATTCAGGCTCTTCCCTCTCCTCTGCCAGTCCCTTTGGGAAGTGCAGACCCCCAGGATGCTGCACCCTCCCCACCTGTGCAGGTCTTCGGTGCCCTCCTGCTGATTCTGAGCCCCAGTTTCTGAAAAGCCAGCAGAGCCCAGAAGTTCCTGAGCCCTGCCTTCCATCCTGCTCTGAGAAACACGTGGGCTCCAAGATAACCAAATTAATCATTCTAACCTGTAAGTGGCTGTCATTAGTATTATTATTTTCATCATATAAATTATCTTCCAGATTAGGTCATATGCATTTTGAGATCCTGTGGTTTCCTAGCAACTCCTCTCCCATCTCCATGCAGACACAGTGTGCCGTTTGCTTTTCCTTTTTTAGCCTCCTGTGCAGGGGTTATTTCAGTAACAGTGAGCTCAGGCCCGGCCCTGGTGACCTTTAGTCTGTCACTTTTTGGGGAGAAGATGCAAAGACAACCATGCCCCCCAAAATGATGTTTGCAGCAGAAGGCCAGGGAACCACAGGCCTCCACCTGCCCATCCTCTGTACTCAGGCCAGAGCTCTGCAGGACAGGGATGGCAAAAACCTGCCCACATGTGGCAAAAACTGGCAGAATTTGGAAGATCCTAAACCCTTCTGTACTGTCAGAGCCCGCAGAGACACAGGACAGGTACCCAAAGCCAGGCAGAGCAGGTGCCACCCAGCAGAGACACTCACAGAAAATTCACATTTGCACATTCACAGAAAAACCTGAGCTCTTGTTTTAAAGTTGTTTCTAATCCAATGGAGGAAACTGTCTGGAGGGCCAAACCAATTTTAGGCACCAATTTTAATTAACTTCTCTAGCTGAGTTAATCAAGATATCTACCAAATTTAATCACGATGGGGACTGGAGTTGGGTGCTGAGACAATCCCAGCCCATGCTTTGTGCAGGAGAGCAGGATTAACTTCTGTCCTGCCCCACTGACATTTTTTAAAATAACAACGTCTGTTCTAAACTACAAAAGCTGTGGGGCTTAATTATTTAGATAGCAAGTGGCCCTGGTTCAAAAGGAAAAGGGAACAGACCTCAGAACCATCTCCACTCCACATGGAGTACAGCTATTAATATTTGATCCCCTGCTAGCCTGGAGGCAAAGGGAATAATGTTCATTACAACAGCCTGAGACTGATTCCACTTAACAATGGACTGAACTGGAGATGAGCACGAACCTTCCCTGCTCCAGGTGAGGTGAGTTGGGCACTGGCAATTCCTCCAGCAAAGGAGCTGATATTTTATCAGGCACAGGGAGAAATGGGAACCTGCTGGTGGTGCTGACCATCAGAGCATCCCTGGAGAAACCAGCACTGCACCCAAAAGCCACTCCTGATTAGGGGAGAGGGATCCCTGTGGAATGTAAGGAACAGACACACAGAGGCACATCCTTGTGTTTAGAAGGAACCATCTAATGGCAATGTAATTATCAGGACGGAGGGACGATGCCCCTGGAAATGGAAATATTGCTCAGTCCCTTATCCCAGCTCTCTCCCACAGCCCCCATTCCACAGCAGCAGGCCCCGTGGATTTTGTGCCAGGTCTCAGCCTAAGGCCAGTCCTTTCCAGGGCCTGGAGCAGCCCAGCAGCTGGGGACAGGTTCAGAAAAAGGGAAGATCCAGTTTATTTCTCACTGTGCTCTCAGCTGTGCCTTGCCCCTGTCCCAGGGAGCTCCTTGGCCCGGCACAGAGATCTCACTGATCTCACAGTGATCAGGAGGCTCAGCGTTAAAATGGGACAAGGAAATCTGGGTGAGGTATAGAAAACAAAGCCAATTTCGGGTGTCCCCGTTTAGGGGGGTTAAAAGAAGGCCCATTTCTCAGCCTGGGCACAGCCTGTGTCACCCAGTTAAAGCTGCCAACTTTACCCATGGGTGTCTCTGCCTGAGAAATTGTCTGCAGGGGCACAGGGTCTTGAGGTTAAACAAACTCTTCCAATATTCCCAGCACCGAGGGCCAGAGTGGCTCGCACCTGGACAGGGACAGAGCTCCTGAAATGGCTCCACTCTCTGGACCCACTGCAGATTTTTGCCTCCTGCCTTTCCTCTTCCTACAGCATTTACCCATTAGCACCTCTAATTAGAGGGGAAAATCACGAGCTCCTTGTTATTTAAGGGATTATGCAGCATTTTACACTACAGCACAATGTAATTATTTTTTAATAGCTACAGTTATTTAATGTATTTACTTTTAATGGCGTTTGAGTCATAAATTAACGGTAGAAAAGAAAAAAGGCAAATCACTCGACAGAGAAGCAGGCAGCAATTGAAAAGAAAAACAAAAATGCTGAAAGGAATTATCAGAAACGACCAAAAAGGAAGAGGTAAGGTCCTGGTTTTTCTCATTGGCATTGTTCTGGACTGCTTTTATCACCTGTCCTGTCCCCCTAGAGGTGTGTATTTTTGGACAGTTCTTTTATCAGATGCCACAGCTGATGAAGCAGCAGTGCCACTGCAGGGCCCTCTGTCCCTGTGCTGCTGCAGCCCGAGCAGAGCAGGGGACAAGGACAGAGCTGAGACACAGAGAGGGGCTTGGGGGGCCCAGGGTGGGGGAATGTGAGAAATGGAAGCAGAGCACGTGCAAAGCCCTGACCCCACTGTCCCCCAGCCCTAAGCCCACAGTCCCTGACCCCACAATCTCTGAGCCCCGTGTCCCTGTCCCTAACCCTGTGTCTCTGTCCCTGACCCCGTGTCTCTGTCCCTAACCCCATGTCACAATCTCTGAGCCCCGTGTCCCTGTCCCTGACCCCGTGTCTCTGTCCCTAACCCCATGTCACAATCTCTGCCCCGTGTCCCTGTCCCTGACCCCACCATCTCTGTCCCGTCTCTCCCCACAGAAGGCGCGCCTGGCGCGGATCCGCGTGGCCAAGACGGGCAGCTCCAACGCCTACCTGCACAGCAAGCGCAACGGGCTGCTCAACGAGGCCCTGGAGCTCCCGGTGAGTGCACAGACCCTGCCCCTGCCCCTGCTGCTGCTGCTGCTGCCCCTGTGCCTGTCCCTGCCCCTGTCCCTGCCCCTGTCCCTGCTCCTGTCCCTGATCCTTCTCCTGCCCCTGTGCCTGTCCCTGCCCCTGTCCCTGCCCCTGCCCCTCTCCCTGCCCCTGTTCCTGCCCTGTCCCTGTGCCTGCCCCTTCCCTGCCAGCCCCTCCCTGGCTCCCAGCTCCCCCTCGTCCCCAGCCTGGCACTCGAGGTCACATTTGGTGTCACACTTGGTGTCACACACAGGGTCACACTGAGAGTCTCACTCAGCATCCCACGTGGGGTCACACTTGGGGTCACACACACTCAGGGTCACACTCAGGGTCACATGCATGGGGTCATACTCAAGGTCACTCAGAGGGTCACACACAGGCTCCCATGCAGGGTCACACACTCAGGGTCACACACTCAGGGTCACACACTCAGGGTCACACTCAGCTGCTGAGCTGCAGGGCAGGGAGGGCTCCCCAAGCTCCTGACTGAGCTGGGACAGGGACAGGAGCTGGCACAGGAGCTGCCCTTGCAGGCAGGAGCAGGTTCTTTCTCAGCTCCCTCTGCTCTGTGCCAGAGCTGCTGGGGCTGGGCTGGGTCACACAGCCCTCACTATAAACACCCATAGCCCTCACCAGAAACCCCCTCTGTCCTCTCTAGAAACCCCCTCTGCCCTCACTATAAACCCCCTCTGCCCTCACTGGAAACCCCCTCTGCCCTCCGTGTATTCCTCAGGAGGCTGATGTGCACTCTCTGCTCATCTCCAGCTGGACAGGGAAATGTTCCCTGGCTCCTGGCTCAGGCTGCCTGTGCTGGGTTTATTTTTAAAGGCCTCCAGAGGCCTCTGGCTGCTCAGGAAAGTTTTAAGTGCTCAGATTGCTCAGCAGAAGCAGCAGACACGAGAGGAGGTGATTACATTAAGCCTGATCAACACCAGAGCAGGTATTAGCACATTTCATGGGTTCCATTCCCAATAAACCAGCCTGCCATGCACGTGGGGAGCACAGACACAGAGACGAAGGATGACTGAGCCCCAGAGCCACCCAGGACTCATTTGTGCAGCCTCACTTGGGATCCAATCCCCAATTTCCCTGTCCCTGGGACACAGCCCCGCTTTGTGCCCCGGGAGGAGCAGCAGGGCCAGGACAGGAGCAGGATGAGCTCTCTGGGGAGCTGGGGGTCCCCAGCAGAGGGGAGGGAAGGCGAAGGAAGGGAAGGATTCAGCCAAGGACAGCAGCAGGAAGGAGATCAGCTCCCAGGGGCTCGTGCTCCACAAACGTGTGGATTTGTGGCTTTTGCCATCCAGACACGAAGTGCTCAGGCTGTTTTCTTCTCATTTAGAGGGTTTTTTTTAGTGGGCTTTGTGTCAAAAGTGCTCGAGGGATGGTGAGATCCTTCCCATGGAAGCAGCCTACATATCCTCTTAGCACTAATCTCCTTGTACAGCTGAAATTCCCTTTTAGCTGCTGTGCCAGGAGGTGAATGCCCCAGGAACAGACAGCTGGGAGCTCTGGTGCCTTTTCTCGAGCCTCAGATACGGCTGGGCAGGGCCAGTGCAGCCCCTGGCCCAGCTCACCAGGGCCCACTGGTGGAGCACTAGAATCGAGGCAAAGGGGAAGGATTTTGTGTTTCAGAGCTGACACCACAGCGTGCTGCAGCCTCCCCCAGCCCCCAGCAGCTCCCTGAATGGCTTCCAAGAGCAAACTGGATGGTGGCTGGCACCAAGGCCTTGCCAACCTGGCATCCCTGCTCAGGGAGCTCAGCTCTCTTCACTGCAGCCAAACTCTTCTGCTGCAGACCCAGATTTTGTTTTCCTGCAGCAGCCCGGGGTGCAGAGCCCAGCTCTGCAGGATCCCTTCCCTCAGCACGGCTCCCAAAACGCCAATGCCTGGGCTCTGGCCCTGGCCAGCAGCTCTGCCCATCTGGTGCCCATTTCCCACCCGGGGCGGCCTGGGGGCTCCTGCTCAGGATGAGGAGGAGGAGGAGGAGGTGGCAGCCCCTGAGCCTCAGCTCCCTCCTGGCACTGCCAGCCCCGAGCCTGTTGGGGAAGATGAACCAGGAAAGCCTTATCAATAGGATTGCCTGGCAAAGGAGTTTGAGAATATGGAAACTACAAGTGAGATTGAAATGAAAGCAAGCTTTGAGATCCCTCAGTTCCTGAACAACTGGAAAACAATGGTGTGGCTGCTGAAGGTGATCCCCTTCTGATGGAACAACACCCTCTGCTTGCAGACAGGCCCAAGGGGCAGAGCAGACCCTACAGCTTGGCAGAAGGGGCCCAAAGAGGAGTTTTTAGGGTTTAAAATGTAACACAGTGTGGTAATGTAATGATTCTTACAGGCTGTGTGGAAATGCTATAGGATTTGTATGTTGTACTAGATTGGTTAGTGAGAATCAGAATATTCAACAAAGATGATTTATTGTATTGGAACGGGAACTTTGCTCTCTTACCCCTTTTACTCCCTTACCCCTTTTACTCTCTTACACTCTTGCTCCCTTACCCTTTTACTCTCTCACCCTCTCACCCTCTCTCCCCCTCTCTTCTCTCGGGCCTGCTCCGAGCTGTGCCTGGCAGCTCCCAGCAGGGCCCTGCCCCAGGCCCTTTGCAATAAACCCCAAATCCCAAAAGGCCCCTGCACTTGGCCCTTTGCAATAACCCCAAATCCCAAAAGGCCCCTGCCCCCAGGCCCTTTGCAATAACCCCAAATCCCAAAAGGCCCCTGCCCCAGGCCCTTTGCAATAACCCCAAATCCCAAAAGGCCCCTGCCCCCAGGCCCTTTGCAATAAACCCCAAATCCCAGCAGGGCCCTGCCCCAGGCCCTTTGCAATAACCCCAAATCCCAAAAGGCCCCTGCCCCCAGGCCCTTTGCAATAAACCCCAAATCCCAGCAGGGCCCTGCCCCAGGCCCTTTGCAATAACCCCAAATCCCAAAAGGCCCCTACACCCAGGCCCTTTGCAATAACCCCAAATCCCAAAAGGCCCCTGCACCCAGGCCCTTTGCAATAAACCCCAAATCCCAGCAGGGCCCTGCCCCAGGCCCTTTGCAATAACCCCAAATCCCAGCAGGGCCCTGCCCCAGGCCCTTTGCAATAACCCCAAATCCCAAAAGGCCCCTACACCCAGGCCCTTTGCAATAACCCCAAATCCCAAAAGGCCCCTACACCCAGGCCCTTTGCAATAACCCCAAATCCCAAAAGGCCCCTGCACCCAGGCCCTTTGCAATAACCCACAAATTCCACGCCCTGGCCTCAGAGATCTCCCATCTCCATCCGTCCCCACCGTGCCACCCAGCCCTGGGATGGAGGCACAGGGAGAGGCTGGGCTGTGCTGCCAGCCCTGACAACTGCCTTGGGTCCCCTGCCAGAGCTGGGCAAGCTCTGCCTTGGCTTTCAGACCCCATTGTGATTTCCTCTCAGGCAAGTCCTCATAAAAAGATCGTGTTTGCAATGTGTGCTCTTCCTGTCTCTGCTCCCAGAGCTTTAGTGCAGCATCATCTCAGCTTTAGGGCTCCCAAGGAGCTCCCTGGGGAGCATTCCAGGCCAGGCTCCAGTGGAGTCACTCATCCAGGGCCTGCTGGATCTGTTACCTCATCAGGAGCATTGTTAATAAGAAAAATGGAACTGATTTTTTGTTTTGTTTTTTAGGCCACTTCTAAAAATACATCTGGGAATGTTCATCTTCCAAAACAACAGCAACAAAAAATCCATAACCTGCCTAAGCTGCATTCCCACAGGAATCTGTTAATTCTGTGTTCAGGAAGTCAGATTCCTCGGTGTGCCACCCCAGCTGTGCTCTGGCTCTGTCAGACTCAGTTATTCCTGCATTTGGGGATCACAGCATCAGCTGGGAGTGGCACCCAGAGCAGGGACGCAGTGGGCACAGTATTTCACGGTATTTATTTCACAGTATTTCACCGTATTTATTTCACAGTATTTCACAGTATTTATTTCACAGTATTTCACCGTGTTTAATGCTGGGGTGTGTTTAACTGCGATGCTTTCACCAGGGCTGAACTGGATCCCCTGGAGGGGAACAAGCAATGTCCTGGCAGGGTGTTCTGCCGCCCGTGTCCTCTCCTGAGCAGCAACTCAAGCCATGCACATCCATTTTTCCTCTCAGATTTAGGCCCCCCTCGGTTCTGAGGCACTGCAGACACCCTACAGCACCTGACTGTGCTTCGTGCCCCTCTTTCCCTTTGTGGACAAGGGAAATCATTAATAAAAACCTGAGGAAACCTCCTGAGAGTCAGGGGAAACCCTGAAAGCAGCTGGCACTGTCCTCACCCCGTGCCAGCCCCCGCTGCTCTGGTTGCTCTCCTGGTTTTTCACCTGTTGGGGTTTTGTTCCCTCCTCTTTCCGCGGCTGCTCAGGGATCCACTGAGGAGGAGCAGCACACGACTAAAGGCACCTCCTTAATCGAGAGCCAACACCACCATCTGCTGCACTGCCTGGAAAAAACAACTGTGAGTACCAGCGCAGGGCACAGCCCCGCAGGGCTCGGGGGAGGCTGCACGGGGGCTCTGAGGGACCCTGGCACATCCCTGTGGGGCTGGCACCCACCCCAGAACATCCCTGTGGGGCTGGCACCCACCCTGGGCACCCCTGGCACATCCCCTGGGGCTGGGACCCACCCCAGAACATCCCTGTGGGGCTGGCACCCACCCTGGGCACCCCAGAACATCCCTGTGGGGCTGGGACCCACCCTGGCACATCCCTGTAGGGCTGGGACCCACCCTGGCACATCCCCCGGGGCTGGGACCCCTCCTGGGTTCCCCTGGTACATCCCCCGGGGCTGGGACCCCTCCTGGGCTCCCCAGAACAGTCTGAAGTGGGCGAAAAGCACTTTTCCCTCCTTGTCTGTGCAATGAGAGCAGGAATTCCTGTGCAGAGGCACAGGATGAGATCATCTGCTGCCCTCAGTCCCGCCCTGCACAGAGCCAGCAGCAGCTCCTCAGCCTCTGGGCACACAGGAATGCCAGCCGGGGCTTAGGGAGATGGCAGAATGAGAAGTTTCATTTTGTCAGTGCTCCTGAGAGACCCCAAGTGCATTTCCACACATCGCAGCCCCTCAGCGGGGCCGAGCAGCACCAGGGACAGCTCTGCTGCCTCGGGATGCTGGGGACCCCCAGGCACAGCCTGGTACCAGCGCCCAGGGCTGGGGAATGAAACCTTTGTTCCTGAGATGGCCCAGAGAGGGTGAACCTGCGCCAGGGTTTAAAGGCTGCGCACAGCTGTGCTCACCTCTGGTCGCAGGGGCAGCTGATTTATGCCACAGCCAGTTCTACAGCATGAATGTTCTGTTTGCACCCTGCAAGGTGTGGGAATGAGGTTTATCTTGCACTAGTGACTGATTGTGTGTGCAGAAGTCTTTGGGAACATTTCAGATATTTGGTTGATACAGATGTTTTGCTTCCAGGTTTATAGAAAAGGTTCTGCAGTAAAAGAACACATTATCTGTAGCATGATTCATTCTAGGGAGAATGGAGAGAGGTTAATACTTGAAATATTCATGCCTTTTCCTATCTGCATCCATCATCGAGTGTGCTTTTGATTTCTGACTCACAAGGGTTTCTTTTAGACAAATCACCTTCACTTCCCCAGTTTGGCTTGTGCTGGAAAAGCAGCACTTGGGGCTCAGAGAGGCACGGGAGGAGGCTGAGGAATTGATGGCAGTGCCCTGAGCCCAGGGAGCTCTGAGGGTCCCAGGGCAGGGCAGGGACTGATTCTTCCTGGATCAATGGCTCCTGAATCTGTTTTACACAACTCATCCTTTATTTCAATGTTACATTACCAGCAGATATTTCACAACCTGACTCTTCAGTTCAAAGCTTCCTGCCCAAACCCCTCAGAGCTGTGCCCCGAATTTCACAGCCCCACTTTCAGCAGAGGGGCAGCAGCAGACAGGAGCTGAGCCCTGCCCTGGAAAGGCTCCTGGAAATTCTGGCTGTGCCCTAATTAGCGGTGTGGTGCCCTAATTAGTGGGTGTGGTACCACAATAAACATAATAGACAATGAGTGGCAGGGACTGAAAAATGTTCCAAATTTTCAGCCAACAATGGCAATAACAGCGATATTTGAATTTGGATTAAAACTCAGAAGGAGAATCTGCACAAAGGGGTTTCCCCTCACGTTTTTCAGGCAGTTATTGCCATGGTCTAGCACCAAATCAGAGAGCAGGCTTGGATCCTGCTCTGGAATTATCAGGCCAGAAGGTTCAATGGGTTTGTGTGCGGATCCTGTACTTCACGTACTCTATTAGAACACTGCGCAACAGGAAATTTAAATTTAAATTGCAGTAAAAGCATTTTTAAACACTGAAGAGTCATTTTGTGAGCAAGTTGCAGGAATGGAATGAGGAATGTACCATGGTTGCAAGCTTGTTTCAATGGGCAATTCACCCTTCTGGAGGCAGGCAGAGGATTCTCAGAGTCCTTTATTTATTGGCCTGTGTCTGGGCTGGCCCTGGCACACACTTCCAGCTGAGTGGCTGTGAATGGCCCCAGATCTGCTGTGTCAGATGACAAAGTGACCCTGGAGTACTTGGAGCTGCCACCACAGAGATTACTTTGTCATATTCCCACAGCAGACGCAGCTGCTGCAAACAAAGGGAGGTTTTTTCCCTCCTGTTCCAGCTCTGGACATTCACATGCTGTATTTTCTCCAAGTGCTGAGTGCCCTGAGCCCAGCCCTTCAACCCAAACCCTTCTTCTGTGCTTTCAGAGAGTTTGATCAAACCCCACAGTCCAGTGGTGACACAAGAGCAAAACAATCCCAGTCTGTGCTCTGTGCATCAGAGCTGGAACCTTGTTTGCCTTTGCCTTTGGCTCTCAAAGGATCAAAGCAGTAAAGTTGTTCTGGTTCTGCTCTGTTCCCATGAACAGAGCCCTCAAAAGCTCAATTGGCAGAAGGGTTCTGGCTGAGGGGCCTGAGAGGAGGTTCTGTTGCCCATTCAAACTTGAGCTGGAATGCTGAGGCCAGAGATGCAGCGCTGGGACTAAACTTGTGGATGCTGGAATGGACAATGAACTGTGTTTTTATCTTCTGTTGGCATGTTGTCCCGTAGGGATTGTCCTATCTTGTGGATGATCCCCTGTTATCTGTACGAACTTCCACCATCAAGGTATTTAATCTGTTTTCTCTGTGGTCTCTGTGATGTGTCTGGACAGTGTTTGCTTCCTTCTCCTCTGCTCCTGTCCTGGGGGTTTGTGCACGTGGCTCCCTTTGGCTTTCCCGTGCTCCTGTTCCCTGTGGGAGTTGTGCCTTGTCCCAGTGGGATCTGGTGGCTGCCCTCAGCATGGTTGCTTCTGTTTCCCATCGTTTCTGAAGGCAACAGGGACTGGATGAGGTCTGTTCACTCCACCTGGCTGTTCTTAGCCGCACATGGGAGTTCTTTCTTTCAGGATTTCTTGTTCCTTACCACAGAAGCTCTTCGCAGATTCAGCTTTCTGAGTCTCCTTCCCCCCCTTCAGTGCTGTGTTTATTCCCCCAGCTCGTGCACTGCAGGGATCTTTGAGCCCACCAGCCAATGCAAGCATTAAGTTCTCTGGCCAGGTGATCACCCAAATGAAATCCAATCCTGCCCCCAGGCATGAAGAAAAGGAGCCTGAGCTCCTTTTGGCTTTCGTACCCCTGTGGCACTCCAGACTTATTGAGGCCGTTCTGGAATGCAGCAAAAGATGAGGAGAAATTCAAACCCCACGGAGTGACCGAGTCAGGCTGCGTGAGCAGCGATGGCCTCGCACCTTCCTCACTGCCACAGCTCCTCTCATTTCCCTGTGGGCAGGGCAGGGCAGGGCAGAGTGTCCCTGGCTGCAGCGAGGGCAGATCCTCTCCTTGGGGAGTGCCCTGCCCAGTGCAGTAGTGCCCTGCCCAATGCAGGAGTGCCCTGCCCAATGTAACCCTGGCAGGAGTGCCCTGCCCCAATGCAGCCTGGCAGGAGTGCCCTGTCCAATGCAGCCTGGCAGGAGTGCCCTGCCCAATGCAGCCTGGCAGGAGTGCCCTGTCCAATGCAGGAGTGCCCTGTCCAGTGCAGCCTGGCAGGAGTGCCCTGTCCAATGCAGCCTGGCAGGAGCACCTTGCCCAGTGCAGCCCTGCAGGCCCTGCAGCATCTCCCGCAGCACAGCAGGGCCGCCAGCCCGGCAGTGACAGCTCCGCTCTCCCCGCAGAACCACGAGTTCATCGACGAGCAGCTGTTCGAGCAGAACTGCATGGAGAGCTCTCTGCAGAACTACCCCTCGTCGCGGAGCCCGTCCGTGTCCAGCCAGGCGGGGCTGGGCGCCTCCTGCTGCTCGCGGCGCCACAAGCGGAGCGCGGCGCTGCCCAACTGCAGCGTGCCCGCCACGAGGCTGCGGAGCATGCAGGAGCTGAGCACCATCCACATCCCGGGCAGCGAGCAGCCCTCCCTCACCGCCAGGTACAGGGGCTGGCAGGGCTGGCAGGGCTGTGCCCAGGGTGTGCCCAGGGTGGGGCTGGCAGGACTGTGCCCAGCTGTGCCCAGCTGTGCCCAGCTGCGGGGCTGGCAGGGCCGTGCCCAGCTGTGGGGCTGGCAGGAGCTGAGCGCCATCCACATCCCGGGCAGCGAGCAGCCCTCCCTCACTGCCAGGTACAGGGGGTGGCACGGATGGCAGGGCTGTGCCCAGGGTGGGGCTGGTAGGGCTGTGCCCAGCTGTGCCCACTGCGGGGCTGGTAGGGCTGTGCCTCGCTGTGCCCACTGCGGGGCTGGCAGGGCTGTGCCCAGCTGTGCCCACTGCGGGGCTGGCAGGACTGTGCCCAGCTGTGCCCACTGCGGGGCTGGCAGGACTGTGCCCAGCTGTGCCCAGATGTGCCCACTGCGGGGCTGGCAGGACTGTGCCCAGCTGTGCCCAGCTGTGCCCACTGCGGGGCTGGCAGGACTGTGCCCAGCTGTGCCCAGCTGCGGGGCTGTTCCCCAGCCAGGGGCAGGCCTGGTGGCAGCCTGTCCGTCTGCCCCGCAGTGATGGCCCACGGGAGGTGGCTCCTGGCTGTCCCGGCAAGGAAGGAAGGGAGGAGCCGGTTAAAGCTGCCCCGGGCAGCCTGGAGGGTGAATGTCAGGAAAGGTTCTGCCCCTGGCTGCGGGCCAGCAGCATCTTGGAGGGCTGAGGTGGTCCCAAGGGACGCTCCACTGATTTTCATTGTCCAAAAACCTAAATTGCCACTCTAAGCATCACTGGGAAGCAAATAAGAGGAATTTCACAATGGTGCCTTAGTACCTTGACCTAAAAAGCCATAAAGGACACAGGTGAAGTGTCCCTTAATAGAAAATGGTTAAAATTTCATTTTATACATAAATTGCTTAAAAAGAATCTTTTATTCACGATATAATTCCTGCAAATATTAAATTACTTTCTAAATCCCCCTCAGCCCATTAAGTTTTTTGTGCACCAGGGCTGGTTTTGAATGTCCCATTCCTCTTCTCCCCACTCCTATCAAAGGGACGTACAAACCAAACAAAGCTGCCTTCAGGGCAGCAAGTGATTACTTGGTTTGTAATGCCCAGAAGGGCATTTCAGAGCATGAATTATGAATGAGTAAGCACAAAACAAGCCTCCAGCTATTTCAGTTTCAATATGACAATATTTTAAACCAGCACCTGAAGCAGTAATTCAGGGGAATGTCAACTGTTCTGGCTGCTAAATCAGACACCGGTGATATTTTAAATGTCAACACTTATTTCACTTGCTTACCAAACTGGGCAAGGATGGAGAGAGGAAAAAACGCTTTTCAGTGAATTTTTGTGTGGAATGTGACCAGCTTGGTGTGCTGGTTACCACTGGCAGAGGCACCCAGGCCCTGGGGCTGCCCCAGTGGGGGCACGGGGCTGGGATCTGTTCCTGGGCGTTTGGGGGATCAGAAACCACCCCCGGGCAGTCACTCCGAGGGAACAGCAGCAGCTCCCGGCTGGGAGCTCTCCATTCTGAAAGGACAGGCCTTGTGTGGAAAATGAACACGTTGGGCTGCTAATAGCAGACTCCTGGAGCTGTGCAGATGCACAGAAATCAACCTATCATTTTCCCCCTGTAATTAATTATAGGATGCAATTGATGCAGATCTAATAAGAATGCTTCCAGCTGTCACATCCCTGAAACTACTGCGGAGAGAAATAAAATAGAAAGGATCAAGAGACGGCAAATATGAAAGAGGTATTTGAAATGCAAGAAAGACAACATCTTTCTCAGAAAGAACTACCTGTGCTCTGAAAAGATGCACTACACAGGCCAGGGTATTTAGATGTCCTTTTAAATAGACTAGAATTATGCAAGAAGGAAATGGAAACAGAGCAATTTGCCCTGTGAGAAGCTGTCTCCTAACCAGGGGGAACATTACCAGAGCTCGGTGTAATCTGTGTAGACATAAATGGTGCCTTGCAGGAACGGGGGGATGTTTAAATGGAGTCTTTGAATATTTCAGCTGAATGAGATCCTGATTAAGAACCGTCCCCATCCTTTCTACCGCCTCATTTTGAGAAACAAGCCAAGCACTAAATTTGTTTTCCAGTCGCTCCAGCCTCAACATGAAGTCGGACGACGGGCTGAGGCCGAACTGCAAGGCCGGGCAGATCACCACGGCCATCATCAGCATCCCCACGCCGCCGGCGCTGACGCCCGAGGGCGAGAGCAGACCCGGCCCGGGCAGCCCCGGGCCCGCCACGAACGTTCCCAACATCGTCAAGGTCTCCGCCTTGTGAGCCCGGCCCGGCGCTGAGCGGAGGAGCCGCCGAGCTCCGCCAACAGCCAGGCACCAAGCGCCGGGCACTGAGAGCTGGGCACTGAGAGCCGGGCACTGAGAGCTGGGCAGGACCGGGCACTGAGAGCTGGGCACTGAGAGCTGGGCAGGACCGGGCACTGAGAGCTGGGCACTGAGAGCTGGGCAGGACCGGGCACTGAGAGCTGGGCACTGAGAGCCGGGCACTGAGAGCCGGGCACTGAGAGCTGGGCACTGAGAGCTGGGCACTGAGAGCCGGGCACTGAGAGCCGGGCACTGAGAGCCGGGCACTGAGAGCCGGGCACTGAGAGCTGGGCACTGAGAGCTGGGCACTGAGAGCCGGGCACTGAGAGCCGGGCACTGAGAGCCGGGCACTGAGAGCCGGGCACTGAGAGCCGGGCACTGAGAGCCGGGCACTGAGAGCTGGGCACTGAGAGCTGGGCACTGAGAGCCGGGCACTGAGAGCTGGGCACCAAGCGCCGGGCACTGAGAGCCGGGCACTGAGAGCTGGGCAGGACCGGGCACTGAGAGCTGGGCACTGAGAGCCGGGCACTGAGAGCTGGGCACTGAGAGCCGGGCACTGAGAGCCGGGCACTGAGAGCTGGGCACTGAGAGCCGGGCACTGAGAGCCGGGCACTGAGAGCTGGGCACCAAGCGCCGGGCACTGAGAGCCGGGCACTGAGAGCTGGGCAGGACCGGGCACTGAGAGCTGGGCACTGAGAGCCGGGCACTGAGAGCTGGGCACTGAGAGCCGGGCACTGAGAGCCGGGCACTGAGAGCTGGGCACTGAGAGCTGGGCAGGACCGGGCACCAGGCACTGGGCAGGAACAGGCAGGACTGGGCACGGGGCACCAGGCAGAGCTGGGCAGGACCGGCAGGACCAGGCACTGGGCAAGACCGGGCACTGGGCAGAGCTGGGCACCGGGCACCGAGGAAGGGCTGCAGGAGGAGCAGAGACCCGTGGGCAGAGCCAGCTGTGCCTGTCCAGCTGTGCCCTGCACGGCCTGACAGCTGTGCCCTGCCAGCTGTGCCCTGAACAGCCCCGCCAGCTGTGCCCAGCCAGCTGTGCCCTGCACAGCCCCGCCAGCTGTGCCCCAGCTGTCTGTGCCCGGGCAGCTGTGCCCCACACAGCCCAGCCAGTTGTGCCCAGCCAGTTGTGCCCAGCCAGCTGTGCCCATCCAGCTGTGCCCCTGCCAGCTGTGCCCCTGCCAGCTGTGCCCGTCCAGCTGTGCCCCTGCCAGCTGTGCCCTGTCCAGCTGTGCCCGTCCAGCTGTGCCCGTCCAGCTGTGCCCTGCACGGCCCGACAGCGCCGCACAGCTGGAGCAGGAGCAGGAGCCGGCCCGGCGGCAGAGCCACTGCAGAGAGCGGAATCTAACACTGTGTATCGCAGCACCTTTTTAAAGGTTTTTAATGGATAATATTTATTCACGAGGAAATGACTGAAAAGGTGAAAAACAATAGATTTTGTGACTTTTTTCTTTTTTTTTTTCTTCATGGAGCAGGTCCTTTAAACCAACCAAAATTTCGCTTTTTTTTTTTTTTCTTTTATAGGAAAAGATTTAGAGAAAAGAAGCCTCCTGTCACAGCAGCTCCCTGCGTGGCTGTGTGTGTGAGTGTGAGTGGGCAGGGCCCCAGAGGGCACGGCCCTGCCAGGGATGTGCCCAGCCAGGTGTGCCAGCCCCCTGCACACACACACCCACACACACACTCCTCCTCCCTCCCCGGATGCCATCCCCAATTTAGACTATTTTGTACCCGCCTTTCAGGTCAATACAGTGCAATTGCAAACTGTGTTTGTCTGCTAATTATTGTCTGTGGAAACATATTTGTGGAGAAAAACAAAAACAACAAAAAAAGAAGACAGGCTTTAGTAGAGTTTTAGTCCCACCTGGGTATCTGCTTTCTATTTTTGTTATCACTTACTTGTAAGAGTGTGACTAGACTACAGTTCTGTATTTTTTAAAAGGAAAAAAAAAAGGTAGGATTCTTTTTTAATACTGTGCACACAAATGGCAAAGAATGAAAGCACTGAACTCAACTGCATCGAGCGTTCCTGAGTCTACCAGAGGTTCCTTGTAATGTATGCCCATGCTTTTTACTTTTTACTTTTGGTTCCTATAGAGAAATTCCTTTGCTAGCACTGGATGTGTAACCCATTGTAAATAGTAGCCAAATAATGTCTGGATTTATACTTGATAATAATTAACCCCAGAGCCAAATATCTTGCATGGACAGAGAGGTGTTTGGCTTTTTCACAGGCTGAGGGCTCCAGTTGTCCCATCCATGGCTCCTGGGCTGCATTGATTTTGGGGATAGACAAGGTCAGCAATTTCAGTTCCCAGGACCTGCCTGGGAAGGGGGAGCAGGACTGGAGCTTGGGAACGTTTGCTAACGTGTGGTACAGACAGCATTTTCTACTGCCAGTTCTACACTTAGTTTGGGTAAAGTCTCCTCATGAGCTAACAGCTAACCAAAAACTGAGAACACTGTGTGGTACCCAGGGACCTCAAACTGGGCCTGAGCCGTGCTCAGTGCTGGCACCTCCTCTGGCACCTTCCTAGGAAGGATTCCTCAAGGGAAATTCATGGCCTGAAACACAACTGCTCCCTCTTTGCTGCACTCTGCCCTCCTGGAGTGCCCTTCCCCAGGGCAGAGTGAGGAGCATCCCCTCCCTCCCCTGCCCCAGCCTGGCTGATCCCTGCTCGTGCACAAACCTCCCAAGGCCCATCCCTGTCCCCAACAGCCCGGAGGGAGCAGGGGAAGGTCCCCGTCCCCTTCTGAGCAGGGATTTTACCAATTTCGGAGTGCAAGGAACGGCTCAAAGAGTGATTGAGGCTGGCTCAGCAGAGGGATGATGTTTTGTTTGAACATCTGTCATAACCTCTCCCGGTGTAATATTTATCTGCACATATACACACACATATAGCTAATTACAGACACATACATGTATAGATAATTAATGCTGATTACACATAGGAGCTGCACCCTGCTTTGGCAGCACTCCTGCTGTGCCTGAGCAATGGCTGCTGCATTAACTCAGTTAGAATCCTCCTAACCCTCCTTAGAACCCTACAACATCCCAGGAACCCCAGGGCTATGGCTGAGCCTCCAGTAGCTGCACCAGCTTCCAGTCATTTATTCCAGGGCTGTGATATGTAACCCAAAACTATGTTTAGTCCTGTTTTAAAAGATTAAAATGCTCTGCCTTTTGCTGCTTCCTGTAAGAGGTTATACTGCAGTTAATCTTACCATTACTGAGGTTTTTTTCTGATGTTTTAATTTCATTTTTGCTTTATTTTCATTAAGTGTCATCTGAGCACCCCTGCCCTCCCAGATCAGAGGCCTTGCTCTCCACCACTTGCCACCTTTGCGCCTCATCTCCACTGGCACAGAGTGAGGGTGAAATGGCCCCGTGCTGACAGGGACAGGAATAAAAATTACAAAGAGTCAGGGATTCCCCAAGGATTCTTGGTGCTGCCTTTCTTATTCCTGATTCAGCGTGGAGTGCCGAACCAGGCACTTCACATCTCTGTATCTGTAAATAGCCCTGGAGGCAGCCCTCGCCCAAAGGGGCTTTTAATCACTGTCAGTCAAACTTTTTGGGAAAGGGAGTACAACACTCCATTTTAAGAGGTTAAAAAGAAGGAGGAAAACCAGTTCCAGGAGTTTCTGGCTGGCTGCTTGGGCTCTGATTGCCACGGCCTCTGTTTTCTTCCACAAATCAGGAACTGTTATCCTCGCTGGGAACCACGGCCCTGCCCCTGCCATGAGCAGGGCAGGTGCTGCCCACGCTGTCAGTTCCTCAGCACAGGCTCTCAGGGGATGCAACCACACAGATTTAAGGAAGTCTGAGCCTAGAGGAACAGGGCTAAGAGTATTTTTAGTGGAGGCATTAGCTCTCTTTATCCTCTGAAGTCACCCAATAGAGCATCCGAAAGCACCTGGAACTGCCTTGTGGAAAACCTGGGTTTGCCCCAGGAGAGAATTGTGCACCTCTGGGGGCTGCAGGGACAGGGATCCATCCCCACAGGGACAGGGATCCATCCCCACAGGGATCCATGCCTGCAGGGATCCATCCCCACAGGGATCCATCCCCACAGAGATCCATGCCCACAGGGATCCATGCCTGCAGGGATCCATCCCCACAGGGACAGGGATCCATCCCTGCAGGGACAGGGATCCATGCCCACAGGGATCCATGCCCACAGGGATCCATGCCCACAGGGATCCATCCCCACAGGGACAGGGATCCATCCCTGCAGGGACAGGGATCCATGCCCACAGGGATCCATGCCCACAGGGATCCATCCCTGCAGGGATCCATCCCCACAGGGATCCATCCCTGCAGGGATCCATCCCCACAGGGACAGGGATCCATCCCCACAGGGACAGGGATCCATCCCCACAGGGATCCATCCCCACAGGGACAGGGATCCATGCCCACAGGGATCCATCCCCACAGGGATCCATCCCTGCAGGGATCCATCCCCACAGGGATCCATCCCCACAGGGACAGGGATCCATCCCTGCAGGGACAGGGATCCATCCCCACAGGGATCCATCCCCACAGGGACAGGGATCCATGCCCACAGGGATCCATCCCCACAGGGATCCATCCCTGCAGGGATCCATCCCCACAGGGATCCATCCCCACAGGGACAGGGATCCATCCCTGCAGGGACAGGGATCCATCCCCACAGGGATCCATCCCCACAGGGATCCATCTCCACAGGGATCCATCCCCACAGGAACAGGGATCCATGCCCACAGGGATCCATCTCCACAGGGATCCATCCCCACAGGGATCCATCTCCACAGGGATCCATCCCCGCAGGGACAGGGCAGGCTCTGGAACAGCCCCAGAACACCATCAGTGCTGTGTGGCACTGCAGCTCCAAGCCTTTTCCCCTCCTCTCATTCCTCACAACTTTTTATAGTTTTAGAGAAACTCCTTTAAAAGAGGTAAAAATGGATTCTTTGTACAAAAAGCAAGTGGAAGTGCATTATTTTTTCAGATTTTCCTAAAGCAATATAAAAATATCAAAGGAGCAACTCCTTCTTCTGAGCATTTTATTTCCTTTCCAAAGCTTCGTCTGAAGGAGAAATATTTTCACCGATTTTCAGCCTATGCTATCAATAGATTTCCTCTCCTCTCACCTGGCACTGAGCTGCTAACAGGATTCACACCCAGCTGGCAGCAAATGATGAAAAAAACCTTTCACACATAGGCTTTGACTTCCATTGACCCTTTCTAGAAGCCACCTTTTGCTTTCAGTTTCCTTACAAGAATAACATAGGTAACACATGTGGCTTTAGTGCAAAATAAACCTCATGGATAACCAAAATACATCTTTCTTTAATTGGCAAGAAAGACCAAATTTAATCAATGCCACTTGTTTAACCTAAACCTGTCGCTAATGCATCTGTACTGTAACCCAGCCTTTGTCATTCTAGTCTAGACAGCTCAAGGTGTGTGCATGAAAATCAGATTAATACCAGCTAAAGAATGCAAATATCCTTGAAGAGTTTGCTTTTTTAAGTAAAGTTGCATCTTACATGTATTGTAAAGAAAACCCAGGGAATTAAAAATCCCATTTAATTTATGTGTTGCTACATCCCTTGGACTTTGTAATATTTTAATCTGTTGGACTAAGGCAGAGTTACAGTCAGCACTCGTGGAGAGCTGGTGAACATCAGCAGCTTTGAACCACAAACCTAATTCTGCTTTTAGAGTTGGATGAACAAAACACCTTTCCCACATCACTCACCCACCCAGTCCATCTCAGTATTTTGGTTTAGAACACTTGTTTTTCTCCAACACTTCGAGCCAACTGCAGTACATCCATGGGATTAGAGCCCAAGTTTTTAGGCTTTGTGTTTGCCAAAAGCGCTGTCCATGGTGATTTCTTCTTTCTAAGGCTGTCAGAGCAAAGGGGAGGCAGTGAACATCAGGAGCTGAGCATCAGCACCTGGGCTCTGCTCCTGAGCAATCACTAAGTGACCTCGAGGAAGTCATTTCACCTCTCTGGCAATCCTGTAGAGCAAGGAGCACCTCCCCTTGCACCGAGTGCAGCTTAGCTCCTGACACCCCAAAATGCCACAGGGAATTCTGGAGCCAGAGCCAGAGCTGCTGCTCCTGTTCAGGGGGCAGCACCTGTGCCACGAACGTTTCAGGTGGAACAAAGAGCGGGTGACAGAGAGCTTGTGACAGTCCCTCCTCCTGTTCCCGGTCAGGTCTGTCCCTCTGTGCGTGTCCGTGTGTCCCTCCCCTCCTGGGTTAAACCAGTGCTGCTCCAGAGCCGCAGCTGGGAAGGTCCCCAGCACACCCTCGCTCCTCCCCATTCCTCAGCCACCACTGGGAGCTCCCAGGGGCTCCTTGGACCAAGCAAGTCTCTACAAAGGGTGTGATGGTCTATTTTTGATAAACCAGTACGGCATTCCAATGCAATGGTGTTTTCTTTAGGAGTTCTATGTTGTAAGAAGCTCTCAACCTGATTCTTTTCTATTTTCGTACTTTAAATGGGCTTTGCTTTACAAATGTCAGAGGACAGATACAAAATGTACTGGACACAACTGCAGGTAGCTTCATTTGAGAACAACTTTCTAGAAGAACCAAGTTTCCTGTTGTCTTCTTTTGGAATTGTAGTGCATATGTTGAAACTTGTATATCATTTACAGTATTGAGTCTTGTGCCACTGCTGTACCTGATGTATCCAATCCGGATTAAACAGAGTATGTGCCACAAATACCAACAGCATGCTGTCATTTCTTCTCAAAACCTTCTGGGAGGCCCCTTTGGAGAACTGTGGGTGTTAACCTAGGCCACTTCAGTTGTATTTAAATACTAATTCACTCTTCCCTAAGCAATCACTGAGGAAATCAGTGAGATGTCACAGCACAGCAATAATGCAGATACTGAAGTGCATCGCCTACAGGGTCCCCTCTGTGAACGTTACAAGTTGCAAAAATCCATCTTGGAAACACAATCATGCTGTCTTGGCCTTTTCCAGCTACTCAGACAAAGGGGAATCCCCTCCCTGCAGTCATTTGTGACACAAAGGGAGTAAGGCAGGAACAAAGCACAGAAAGATTTTCAAAATGAGTGCAGTGGCAAGCCAGGGTCAGCACCCCGAGGCAGCCAGCACTCCCATCTTTTTCTGCCCCAGGACAGCTCTGTACAAGCCAAACAGGAAATATCAATTAGTTTTAGCACTAATAGATAATTCCATATCTAATTAAAGCATTCCTGTAAGTGTGGGAAGTCTGATACTGTTGCACCCAGAGGGACAGACCAATTATGATTGCTGCACATTTTCTACATAATTAAATCCTCCACCACACAGCCTGCTGCACACCTTGCTATAGAAATGTTATTTATACAGTGTTAATTAACTGGATTTAATTTAGCAATGCAGGCATTGAGATGCTCCTTTCACTCTGCCACTTGACTGGGATGTAATCAGTGCCTGATGTTTACCAAGAGAATCGGGGAAAAGGGGATGATCACCAACTTGGAACAGACCATGGAGCCTCACGGGAATTCAGCTTCACCCAACAGCCACAGGGAAGGCAGGAGGGAGGGCAGCCCTGGCACAGGTGCCCAGAGCAGCTGGGGCTGCCCCTGCATCCCTGGCAGTGCCCAGGCCAGGCTGGACACTGGGGCTGGGAGCACCTGGGACAGTGGGAGGGGTCCCTGCCATGGCAGGGGGGAGCCAGGGAGGTGTAAGGGCCCTTCCCACCCAAACCATTCTGGGATTCCATGAAATACATCTGGGATTGTTCTGCATTTTCTCCTTTCTGACATTTCTTATGTGGGAATGGCTGCCTTTCAGCATCCTGTTTTTACTTTGTATTGTAAAGATTCCAACTGGGCATCCAGCTGTCTTTCTTTTCCTTTTATTAACAAATTGTAACACCATCACTGGACCTGTGTAAAACATTTACCAGACACAGCTGCTTACAAAAAGACACCATTTTCTCCATCTCAAGCAACACCTGTCCCTTGTGAGTGTCCTTTAGAGCAGCCCTGCAGTCACAGCCCTGGCCCCAAGCAGCAGCACCAGGACATCAGTGCCCGTCTCTCAGCAGCTCCTGGAGATAGACGGAGTTGGTGTGGTAGGCCCTGATGCAGCCCAGGTGCCAGTAGCCCCTGCTGTACTGGGACACTGCAGAGTAGTAGCTGTGCCAGGCCTCGTAGTAGCACCTCCAGTAGTGCTCAGAGCTCCAGCCCCGGTGAGCAGCGTCCTCCCAGGAGCTGCAGCTCTGCTCCTCCTCTGCTCTGCTCGTGGCAGGACTGCCCGACTGATGCTTGTGGCTTCTCTTGGCTTTAGCATTCTGTTTTGGGACCTTCTTTTTCACTTCCTTTTGCCTTGGGCTGTGGGATGGCTCCTGAGGCTTCTCTGGTGTGGGACAGAAACCTGGGGGGCCCTGGCGTGCTGGGGGCACAGGGCTTGGCTCCTGTGTGTCTGAAAAGGCCTCAGAGCAGGAGTTGTTGGCCCCGCTGTTAAAGGAACCCCTGGAGCTCTCTGAGCCATCGCTGTCAGCAGACTCAGCCTCGTCTGCTGCTGTCTCTGGGTGATGCTCCATCTCTTCCCACTCCACATCCCCATTTCTGGGCAGCCCACGCTGCTCTCCTGGGCCTGAGTAACTTCTTAAAATCTCCACCTCTCTCTCTGACCCTTCTTTAATGAAATAATCATAATCTTCAACGAAATCTGAGAAGCTCCAGGGACTGCTGAGTTGGGTTTTGAAAGAAGACAAGCATGGAATTTTGGGAAGATTTTTTTTTAAGGCCTCCTCATCTGGAGCCTGAGTGCTGTGTTGTCCATCCATCCTGGAGATGGCTTTGACTTGGTTCCTCTGTTCTGTGTGACAGCTGGAAGTTTGCAGGGCTCTATTTTTCTCTACCTTTGCAGGATTTGTGCACTTTTTTGTCTGTTTTTGCTTCGGAGTCTTTTTTGGCCTTTCTACAGAAGAATTATCCCTTGGAAGATTAGAGGGAGGCTGGGGAATGTCTGGAAAGCCATTCTGGACAGGCTGCAGCTCGGGTTGCTCTGGTTTAGGACACACAGTGTCACAGTTCACCCCAGGAGCCGTGGGTACTGCAGGTTTAACTTCTACCTGCCCATCCTCAAACTGCTCCATCATTCCAGGGGGGATTGGCTCTGCACAGAAGAGAAACAAGCACCACTCAATCAAGGGCATCCTTCCCTCTGGAGCTCACACCAGTACCCAAGAGAAGCTTCTCAAAACTGCACGTCAGACATCAAGTGAGGGCCACAAACCAGCCCCTTTAATTCTCAGAAGAGTTTAAAGAGCAACAACATTTCCTTCACAGGAGGCACCAAAGGCTGCTCAAGACAAACAACACTGCATTACTTGTCAGGAGCTGAGCGTGCAGAAGGTGGCCTAAAAGCAAAGCAGCCCCAGCAGAGGAGGCACACATCAGCCCCCTGGGCTTGTCTGAAGCTCTGACCAACAGGAAACCACCAAGCCCAGCACAGAGCCCACCTGGCAGAGGAAGAAGCTGCAGGTTGCACTTCTGGGCAATTTTCATCATGGTGTTCTCCTCCTCCCCACGGCAGCAGTAGGTCACAGCCAGCCCCAAGGTGCCTGTGGGACACAGCAGAGTTAACTGCAGGCCCAGCAGGGCTCAGGCCAGCCCAGCCCAGCCCAGCCCAGCCCAGCAGAGCCCAGCCCAGCCCAGCCCAGCCCAGCCCACCGAAGCGCCCGGCGCGGCCGATGCGGTGCATGTAGGTCTCCCAGTCCAGGGGCACGTCCAGGTTGATGACCAGGTTCACCTTCTCAGCATCAATTCCACGAGATGTCTGCAGCAAGGGAGGAGGAGAAAAGGGCAGTGAGAGCTGAGTAATAAACCCAGAGAAGGCACACCATGTCTGGCACTCACAGCACACTGCCCACGGAGCGGCTTTTAGCTGCTTCTAGCAGAGCAACAGGTAAACTGACAACTGTTTTTGAGCCAGACCACAGAATGGGTTGGGTTGGACGGGCCCTAAAAGTATCCCCTCATTCCAGGCCCTGCCATGGGCAGGCAGATGAGGAATGGGGGTGATGTCCAAGCTCCACTGTGACAATAAGTCACAGCCCACGGTGCTTGATCAGCACATTTATGTTCTCTCCAATTCCAAGCCAAATCAATGCCTCTAAAGTAACTTTATGTGCAATACTCCTGCATGCCGTAAAATTTGCAGAGCAGTTAATAAATTTGAAATAGAATCTGTAAGAAGCTTGTCTGAAAGCAGTAAAAGCTCACCAAGTCTGTGGAAATCAGAACTCTGCAGTGGAATTGCTTTAATTTAGCCATGGCATCAAGTCGCTGATTTTGATTCATGTTGCCTAAGAAGATAAAAATCAGAAGCAGGTTACATTCTTCATCTTTATGGCCCTCACATTCTAGAAAACACTGCTTTGTATCATCAGAAATAAGTCAGAAACTTCCTCAAACATCAGCTCCAAATGAGTAAAGAAGGAACAAACAAAACTGGAAAACTCAGGTCACTCATTACAAAAATAATTCTTTTCCTTGTAGATTGAGTCTCAAAAGACCTGTAAGGATTCAAATGCTATTCTCAGCCATTTAACCAGAGACCCTGCAAGGCAAGATTTAAGACATGTTTTCCTATTTTAGGTCACATTTATGCACAATCTCAGTGGAATCAGAAAATTGTGAATGGATTTACCTGAAATGCACTCAGCAGGGAAGCCTCTGGATGTCAGTATTTCAGCCAGATGTTGAGCCCTGAGGGAACACACACACACTGAAAACTGGAATAAAACCAGGCCTAACAACACCTGCCAGTCCTTAGGTTATTCTCTACAGCCAGGGACTGCATTCTGATATTTTCAGTATTTCACAGTGCATTCCTCAGGCTGTATTTCAGAGCTGAGGTTTGCAGACTGCTCTGAGACCTCACAGGTCCCATAAATTTATCATCCATGGCTGGACATCACAAGCACTGCTCTCAAGCAAGCTTTGTCCAGGTGTTATTGCAAATCTATTACCTGCTGTGCAAATTTGAGAAGACTAAGGCTTGGTTGAAAGGAATCTTGCTGAACAACTCCTGCAGGTGCTGGGTTTTTTCCTCAAAGGTTTTATGTGGGAGGGGATGGGAATTCACAATTTTGTAGTACTGCTTCAGCCCTGAGCAGGAAACCAAAACAACAGATTAGGGCTTGCCATAAAAACATGCACAGAGTTCAGTAACCTTGTGATACTGCAGCTGAAGGGAAACTGCAAACAGACACACAGGAGAGCCTCCAGGAGAAGTTTTTCTTAAAATTTTTTGAATAGAGAGAAAAAGAAGAGAGTTTCATTTGTCACTGGTATTTTAAAAATACAGAATCATAGACTGGTTTGGGTTGGAAAGACCTTTAAAGACCTTCTTATTCCACTTCAAGATTCACTACGTCAACACTGGGAATCAATATTCATAAACTGAGTAACTTAGGGAAATGCCAAGAAAAATGCATAGAAATTATGAATTATTATAATTCATAAATTCATAGAAATTATGAAAAATCATGCATTCTAAAGGCACATGTTTTGGCTTTAGTGTCCCCCTCCTCATCCACTGCTGACCTATGCCACTCTAAGTGCCCTCATGTGCTTACCAAGAAGGGCTGGGTCCGTGGGGTTCAGCCTGACAAACGTGGGCTCCCTCATGTACCTGGTGAGAGCAGCAGCCAAGGACTCGGGGTAGGTGGCTGACACTGCCAGCATCTGCTTATTGACAGGCAGGGAGGAGTAGATCCAGCTGGGAGACACAACCAGGGCACCGACTCACACAGAGGCAGCTGATACAACCACACAGGCACCAGGGGAGGGCTCTGCCTTACTTGACCTGCTCCTGGAAGCTGCCCTCCTCCAGCAGCTTGTCCGCCTCGTCCAGCACCAGGAGCCGCACGCTGGCCGTGTTCAGGTAATCCAGCTCGATCAGCTGCTTGATCCGCCCTGCAGGGGGGGACAGAGAAAACAGCTCCGAAAACATCACCCCAAACTCTCTAACAATGAACATTTAAATTACTCTTGAGCTGCCTTTGAGGCTGTGCCCTATTAATGACAACAAGCACAGCCCTGCAGGGGAGGACAGCACAAACAGCTCCGAAAACATCACCTCAAACACCCCAACAATCAACTTTTAATGTATTCTTTAACCTCTGAGGCTGAGCCCTATTAATGACAACAAGCTCAGGCAACCCAGCGTCCCCAGGCCCGGTTATTGAACTGTGCAGGGTCACAGGGACCCAAAGCACAGCAAAGCTGCTCCCTACCTGGGGAGCCCACAGCGATGTGGCACTTCTTCAGCCTGCTTCTGTCCTGGCTCAGAGGAGTGCCCCCGATGAACACGTGGCATTCCAAGCCTTCCATTTTTATGCCGATCGTCGTGATCACGGCGTGGATCTGCACAGCGATCTCCCTCGTGGGAGCCAGGATCAGGATCTGTGCGAGGCAAGGGTTAAACGAGAGGCTCGAAGCCGCAGGATGGCGCTGAGGGCGCGGTGATTTAAACCAACCGCGGTGATTTAAACAAACAAACGGCGGCGTCTCAGGGCCCTCGGTGCCGTATCCCCAAATGAGCGGTTCCTCCCCGGCCCGGCTCACCTGCGTGGCGGGGCTCTCCAGCAGCACGGCGTCCAGGGCGATGGTGGCGAACACGCAGGTCTTGCCGGTGCCAGACTTGGCCTGCACGATGAGATCTGCAAAGAGCGGCCGCGGCGGTCAGGGCAGCCCCGGGACAGCCCCGGGAGCAGCCCCCGGCCCGCCCGCTCACCCAGCCCGCAGCGCCCCAGCGGGATGGCCTTCAGCTGCACCGGGGACGGCCGATGGAAGCCGGCCGCCTCCAGCCCCGCCAGCACGGGCGGCGACAGCAGCAGAGAGCCGAAGTCGGAGGGGCCGCCGGGCAGCAGCACGTCCCGGGTGCGGAACCGGCCCTCGGCCTCCATGGGCGCCGCCATCTTGGCGGGGCGGGCGGGGGAGTCTCGCGAGAGCTGCCGTGATCCCGCGCCGGGCGAGAGCCGCCAGGGGGCGCCGTGCAGGGCACATGGCGGCGGCTCCGCCTCAGGGCGGGCACGGAGCGGGCACGGAGCGGGCACGGAACGGTCCCAGTTCGCACGGGCCGGGCCTGGCGAGCTCGGTACAACGGCGGAACAGCCCCAGATCGCCGCTGAGTGCAGCTCCCGGCCTGCACCGACACCCCAAACCCACCCTGTGCCCGACAGCGCTGCCCGAGCGCGCTCTGAGCGCCGGCAGCCCTGGGGCTGTGCCCATCCCCGAGCAGAGCACACAGCTCACAGAACACGCGATTTAGGAGCCTACAAGAAATTCCTACAAAAATTAACAGCACAGTATTCACTCAGCAAAGGGCAAATGTGTTAATCTGTGTGTGCGTTACTTACTGCCCTCTGTAGGCCACTTATTTTAAATCGTGGGTGGGTTTATGAATATCAGGCTTTTATGGTAGAGGCTCTGGACATGCAGCTTGCATTCATTGCAAGGGGATTTGGAAAGTCTCCACAGTGGCTTCTACTGTACAAGCACATACACTGTGCCATTATTCTTACAGTGCCGGGCAGCCAAAATGAATTTTAATGGCTTTGGTGTATCACAGGCTTGGTCACGCCTTTGAAATTCCTCATGTCTATATTCCTGATGGGGGAGAAAAGTCTGTCAGATTCTATTCTGTTGTGCTTTATTGTGATGATATTTTCCTGTGAATATCTGAGCAGCAAACACTTAACCCTGCAGGACAAAGAGCAGTTCCAGCTTGGAGAGCACAGCAGGAGCACAGGTAACGGGATCTACAGGCAGGCCACTGTTCCAATCAATTCTTAATTTTTAAGTGGATATTCTCATTGGTCCTCAAGGGGAAAGAGTCTCCAACATGAGATAATTGTCTCTGGATAAATCTGGGAAACGACACAGACAAAGACACCTGGACATAACAAACATTTGATTAAATAGAGCCTTTCATAACCCTTTTAAATTGATGTGATTTGAACAGACAAGAAAGAGCAGTAAGGAGGGACTGTTCCCAGGGGGGAAGGGCAGCGAGGAGGTGACAAAACAGCCCCCAAGAGCCATTGCAGGAACTGCTGCCCTCTCTGTTTCTCTCACTTACTCCTTTTCTCCCAAGGTTGCATGCAGGCTGCAATACAGCCAAGGTGATCTGTGGACAGACATTATTCTCTGTGTGCGTTAATGAGACGCTCAGACACTGCACGGTCATTCACAAAGATGCTGCTCTTTGTGATTCCATTTTCCTTCAGCCCTTCAGACTCCAAACCGTGTCCCTGTGTGTGTGTGAGACACCCTTGGCAGGTTTGTTGTCCTCTCCTGCTGGTTTTGGCCCTGACTGAGGGGCTGTGTCCCATTTCAGCTCCTGCAGCTCTGTCAGTTGATCCCGTGAAGGGTTTTGTTTTAACCCTCAGTCCCATAGTAAATCTTACCTGCTGCAGCTCCTGGCTTTGCTGTGAGTCACAGCACAAACAGGAATCTTCTCCCTTCAGCCTTGCTTTCCCTCAGTGACTCTGGAGCGCTGGATTCCCATTGCTGACCTTCACATGTCAGCCCCGCCAAGAGGAATCTGCAGCTTTGCCATGACATGGCTTTGCTTCTGCTTGCAGCAAGAGCCAAAGGAAGAATTCCTGCTCAGAGCAGCCTTTGGAAAGCTTGACATTGAGTCTGAATACTCTGCAGGCAGAATAGGTCCTGGGAAAGGATTTAGGTTGGTAAAAGAAGCAGATGAGACATCCTTCAGAGCTGGAGTGTTGCTAAAATAACAGGTTCTTTTGAAGGGATATAAACTAGCTTGGGGTCATAAAAATCTGTGAGGTAGAAAAGCCCTGCTAGGAAAAATTCTTCCTCCCATATACACTGAGAGCATGTTTTATTCCTCCAAGATGGTGCTCACCAGATTTTTGTCCCTGCTAGAAAGTGCACATCACATATTTGGTTTAATTCCATGCTGGACACATTTTCCCCTGAATCTGTATGTCAGTGTACCAGCTTTAGGTAAGTGATGTTCTAAGACACCTCAGAGTGATGCTGCTGATGCTCCAGGTTGGATGGTCACTATTTCACACTATTTCAGACTATTTCACACTATTTCAGACTATTCCAGCCTAACTCCTGCAATACCAGGACTTGTACTAAATACTTTCCACAAATTTATCCATCTCCTCCTTTTCTTATAAATCCACCCTTCATTTCCAACACTTAAATTCTTGTTGTGACCCTTTGAAATACTGAGGTAAAATGCTCATGGTTAGTTGGTACTGGCTTCCAGAAGTGTTGTGTTGTATCTATTTTAAGAATATATTCATTATTGATTTGGACACTGCTACTGCAAACAGGCACCAGCCTTGCCTTATTCCTTTGCCTTCAAAGGATTTGTCTTCCAGATCTGCCAAGACATGGAATTATTCAGAGCAAATCTGGTTTACATAATATTTGTAGAATATTTTGAAAGTGAGATAATCTCATCCTCCTCTCCCAGATGTTTTCAGATTAAGACAGGGAAGTTTCTCTGTTCTCTGCAGCACGTGTGAGTCACTCTTTGGAGTGTGGGCTGTATTTGTGTTTACACTGCCATGGAAACTGTGTTTGTTCTCTGTACAGTAGAGCCCAGGACAGTGAAAGGGCCATTGATCCAGCAGAGGCAGCGACTGCATATTCACCACCAAAAACTGACTCGAGCACCCTGCACATTCCCTTGCCCTCTGGAAGAGAAAGCTGCATGGCAAGGCACCAGGAGCAGCGAGCCTTGGGAGCAGCAGAATCCTCTCTGTCCCTTCAGTAATGACAAAGATGTGGGCTCTTCCCAGCGAGCCTGGCGCGTGCAGTTGTCATAAATACTGACCAGAAGGAGCAGGATGGAGATTCTCACATCCATCTGAGGCTCATTTCAGTGCCCTCCTGTGGAATGGATGGGGTTCCTTGTCAGGCCCATTCTTCCCCAGGTTTCAGATGGAATCCCAAGTCCACAGGGCACTCAGCACAGGCACATGCACGGGTGCAGCTGCAGATAGAAGCAAGGAGACCTTAGGGATTGGGTCAGAGCAGCAATTTCAGCTCTGCAGAGAAAAATGCCATATTTCACTGCTGTTGCTTTCCTCCAAATAAATAAACATCATCCCGGTTTAATCTTAGATACCAAGATTTGCTAAATTGTTTTTTGAGCTCGTATGAGCAGGATCTAGGTCACGAAAAGGCAGTGAGCTGAGAGGAAATCCAAGAGATGTTCAGCACAAGGCAGTGCTGCACAAGGAGCTCCCTGGTCCTCCCTCCTGGCACTCCAGGGCAGGCAGAGCAATGCCAGCAGCTGGAATTTGGCTGGAGCAGCGTTAAAAGTTTGTATTTGGAGGATGTGGCACAGTGAGGCTGGGGCATGTCAGAACTTTATATACAAAGGCCGCAAGTGCAGAGACTGTATGCACTGGATTAGACTTAATGGAAGAAACAGGAATGTTTTTCAGGGCTATTTTATCTCTTTATGCACAAATATAAAACCAGACAAAGTTCTGGCATTACATCCTTACCTATCGTGGCTGGGTGTTTCTGCCTCAGTGGGTTTAAACAAGGATGGATGCAATTCAGGTCATGCTGCAGCTGAAGTGGGAGGAAATTCTGAAAGGTTTGTCGTCAGTGTGCAAGAAAGTCGAAAGGAAAGAAAATTCAGTGATAACCACGCTTGTTAGTTCAGCAAAGAACAGTCACGTGGGAGCCTGGAGAAACCAGATCAATGAACTGAAAGACAACAAATGAGATGAGCCTTCAGCTGTGAAGGGATGGATGTTTCCTCAATCAAGAAGGAACGAGGCAGTTCATAGAAGTGGAATACTCCACTCTGAAGGAGTATTCTAATTTTTGCCCAAGGATCTCAGTTTTTCTTTTTATCCTGAAATAAACCATGTAGCTTTCTGCTTCAGGGAGTTTTATTCTTGGCTCTGTGTTTTCTCGGAGATCTGATTTTCCAGTGCACTGCACCATCTGCTCATGGTTTACACCATGACAGAGCGGGAGGAGTGCAGGGCCTGGCATGAGGTGTCGGTGCTGCTTTGAACCAGTTGTCTACACGCAAGAGAAAAATGCTGCTTAGTAAGGAAATCCTACTGAGAAAATAGTTCAGATTTTTCTCTCCTCTTGCAAGTTCCCAGGAGTTTGGAGCTCATGAATATTCTGGTCTTTTTTTTATTCTGTGCTCATGAACTCCTCTATCAGTCTCCTGGGACAGGAGCAGCCCCGGAGGCTGGAAAAGGGATCAAAAAGATGTCCTTAGCAGAGCCAAACAGAGCCTAGAAACTCGTCCTGTTCATCTGCCAGAAGATCACAGAGTCTGGTGTCTTGCAGGAGGCGCAGGGGCTTGCAGCATCTGCCCCTTGCCTTGTACACGTGCAGGTGGCCTCTAGAATCCTTGACATGTGCTGAAGGTAAAACGTTGTGTGAGTTCAGTTTGATCCTTCCAGCAGCCATGGGGACCACTGGCATCTCTGCTGTGCTGCCACAGTCAAATGGGAGAGCACAAGGTAAATTCAGTGCTGGGCTGGCCCTTCTCACCCCTGTCAGGGACACACGAGGGGCAGCATCAGGTAAATTCAGGAGGGATGCAGTGACCTGGGTGCCTTTCTCACCCCTCTCATGGGCACTGTGAGGCCTGGGGGTCTCTCCCTTCTCAGTCCCTGTGCCCCCGGAGCTGCCCCAGCCAGGGCCATTCCCCATTCCAGATCCTGGATCTCTCACTCCTGCCTGGCTCCCCACCCTGCCGTATGCTGGCGTGGGCTGTGGGCACCCACACCCGACCCTGGCCCATGGGGAACAGCCAGCTGGCCAGCAAACCCTGCCAGACTTCAGGGCAAAATCAGAGCTGGGCTTAGGCTGTAAGGAAGAGCCGAGACTGGCAAGCACCCACTCACATCATGGCATGGCCTGTTGGAAGTGATTCACTTTTTGAGAAGGTCATTTCTTCAGTAAATGAATATCTTCACAGCCCCACATTCTACAGAGCCTCGAAGAGAGATGCTCTTTCCATGCTGAGCAGATGGGAAATGGGAGCCCTGAAATGAGCGAGGAGAAAGGAAATTTTGACCCATAATAACCCAGACAGTGGAAGGATCAATAAACATTAACTCTGGAGTGTTTCCCAAACACATGTGAAAGGGCAGATCGCAAATTTCCCATTTAAATTGGATTTTGACACAAAGGTCAGCTTTCAAAAACACTGAAACTGGTTTCTGTAAACAAACAAGCAAACAAAGCAAATCCAATTAATTTCTATAAAAAATGTTTTCCTCCAAAAAATAAAGACCTGGAGAGGCAAAAATTTCAGCCAGTCTTTGTGAAATTTATGGGAAAAAAACCAAGTAATTATGTTTTTAATCCCAAATTTGAAAACACAAAGTAGTATTTCTGCTCCTATCAAGTTCTTTAGCATTGCTGAGCAACTCAGGCTAAAATATCACAGGGGACTCAGCATTTATCATCTAAACAACACATTTTGCAAATAAGATGAGAATAATATTTATTTGTGAGAAACAGTCAAAACTTCAAACCCCTTCAAATTCAGCACAGTTATGAAGTCTGATGATCCAAAAGTGTTTGCATTTTTTTCCCTGCTCGCCTGTCCATCTGTTTGGTGTCCTGTGGTGAGAAGCAATATTAGAGGCTGTTGATCTGAGATAAAAGAATCCCGCCCTTAGAGGGGCTCACCCGTGGCTGCCACATCCCCACACCCGGAGTTTTCCAGGTGCTGCTGCGTGCACAGAGACTGGCACGGGCTGAAACAGCGAGGGGAAAAATGAACCCCGCTCTGGCACCGTGAACAGCTGGGAACACCTGGGAACAGCTGGGAACAGCTGGGGACACCTGGGAACACCTGGGGACACCTAGGAACAGCTGGGGACACCTGGGAACACCTGGGAACAGCTGGGAACACCTGGGAACAGCTGGGGACACCTGGGAACACCTGGGGACACCTGGGAACAGCTGGGAACAGCTGGGGACACCTGGGAACAGCTGGGAACACCTAGGAACAGCTGGGGACACCTGGGGACACCTGGGAACAGCTGGGGACACCTGGGGACACCTAGGAACAGCTGGGAACACCTAGGAACAGCTGGGGACACCTGGGAACAGCTGGGAACAGCTGGGGACACCTGGGAACACCTGGGAACACCTAGGAACAGCTGGGAACACCTGGGGACACCTAGGAACAGCTGGCCCTGCGGCTTTCCGTGTGCTGGCCTGGCACAGGGCGCTCGGACACCGCCACCGATCCGTGTGTCCGTGTCCCCGGCCCGGTCCGTGTGTCCGTGTGTCCGTGTGTCCGTGTGTCCGTGTGTCCGTGTGTCCCTGTCCCGGCCCGGTCTGTGTGTCCGTGTGTCCGTGTGTCCCTGTGCCCGTGTGTCCGTGTGTCCGTGTGTCCCTGTCCCGGCCCGGTCTGTGTGTCCGTGTGTCCGTGTGTCCCTGTGTCCGTGTGTCCCTGTGTCCCTGTCCCGGCCTGGGGCACCGCCACGTCCCCCGCGCTGGCCGGGCACAGCACGAGCGACGCGGCCCGCGGTGAGGACAAAACGGGGACACCGCAGCTGGGTGGCTTTGCAATTTCTCCCGATTAAGGCCATGTAGGTTAATCCGTGCTTTCGGCGGGGTGGTCCGCGCCCGCGGAGCGACGTGCGGAGCGCGGAGCGCCACCAACTCCAGCCGCCAACTTCGGCGGGGAGCGGGGGGCGGGCGGAGCGCGGGGCCGGTCGGGAGGAGCGCCCGCCGCCTCCAGCAGCGCTGCGGCCCCGGGGCCGGGCCGGGGGATGCGGCTGCCCCCGCCCCGCAGCCCCCGCCCCGCAGGCCGCACACGCGGCCCCGCCTGCCCCGCGCTGCGCGCCTGCCCCGCGCCTGCCCCGCCGGACGGCCCCGGACATCGGGCAGCCACGGACAGCCACGGGCACCGGGCAGCCACGGACACCGGACAGCCCACGGACAGCCCACGGACATCGGACAGCCCCGGACATCGGACAGCCCCGGACATCGGACAGCCCACGGACAGCCCACGGACATCGGACAGCCCACGGACAGCCCACGGACATCGGACAGCCCCGGACATCGGACAGCCACGGACAGCCCCGGACAGCCACGGACAGCCCCCGGACAGCCCCCGGACTGCCCCCGCTCCTCCCCTCCCGCGGCGGCCCCGCGCCGAGCCGGGCCATGGAGCAGCACCTGCGGCGCCTGCGGCAGGAGCTGGTAAGGGCCGGGGGTCGGGGCACCCGCGGGGCGGCTTCGCACAGGGCCCCGTTATGGGTCGGGGTCCCGCCGCTGCCATCCCCGTGAGCAGGGGCAGGTCCCGGTTGTGGGTCAGGGTCCCGGCGCTCCCGGTGCTATGAACAAGGGCAGGTCCCGGTTGTGGGTCGGGGTCCCGCCGCTGCCATCCCCGTGAGCGGGGGCAGGTCCCGGTTGTGGGTCGGGGTCCGTCCGTCTATCGGAGAGAAACCGCGGCGGGGGCCTGCGGTGGCTCTAGGAACAAGCTGCCGGCACGGGTCAGAAATCAGGGAAGCAGCCACAGAGATGGATAGGAGCAACTTTCTGGGAATCAAAAGGCTCTAAAGAGAGCGCGCCGGCACCTCCGGTAGCCTGTGAAAATACTTGTTTAGTAGGAAAGGCTTTGTCGGAAAGGAGCGGTGTTTTCGCCCTCCTGCCGCTCCTGCTCGGGGGTGACCCCAGTCCCGGGGCTTGCTGGGGCTTGTCCAGCAGCCCGGAGGTTTTGCTGCTGCTCTGGGGCTGCCTGCGGTGCTGGGCAGCAGGAGCTGATACTCCCCAAAACAGGGTTCCAGCGGGTCTGGCTCGGAGTCTGCCTTATCCTGATAAATAGATAATGAGAACAAAAGGGGAAGACAAGGCAGAGCGGGAGCGGGTGGGTGAAGTTTCTGAATGGCAGAAGCTCCCGGCACGGACCGGAGCGAGGTGATTTCAGCCGGGTTCGTGCTCCCAGCGCAGCGCCCGCACTGCAGGAAGCGCTCAGTGTGTAACCCTGTCCCTGAGGAGCCGGCAGAGCTCCAGCTGTGCCCAGGGCAGAGCCGGGGCTGCAGAGCCCCGTGCTGCTCCAGATCCCCGTGTCTTGTGAAACACGGGCTGGGGCAGTGCCTTGTGCTCCCGATTAATGTGGCAGCAGTGACATTTAACCTGCTGCCGTTCCCCGTGTTTCCCCAGCAAACACAGGAGGTGAAAGACAAACTAAAACAAAGGAAAATGGGAGTCACTGGTGTGCTGTGCCCTGAGTGTGATGAACGAAATGCAAACTGCCAACCGGGGCATGTACAGAATAATCTGACAGCCCTTGAAAATCTGAGCTGGGAGGTGAGATGGGAGAAGGAATAGCTTCCAGAAGAACATCCTAAGAATAAGGTTCCGAAATCTGTGTTTTGTCTTCTAACCAAATCGCTTTTGTTAGCTGAGCAACACTTTTGTAGAGGAGTCTAAACATTGCACCGCTCAGTCTAAAACATGCCTGTCTTGTAGTGCAGAACACAACTTCTGAAGAGTCAATATATTCAACAGAAAGGGACATCCCTCACACTTAATATGAAAGCCAGAAAAAAAATACTTTAAATGAGAAAATTCTGGCTTTGTTCAGTCCTTGCTATAATGCGGGAATTTATTTTTTTAATTGTAAAAATGCAACAGTTTTTATTATATTAATAAACCCTGACGTAGCCTGGCATAAATCTGTGTGTGCTTGGCTTGCAACACTGGGAAGGGGCAGTTGTCACCTTCAGCTGGGCGAGTTGAGACTTGCCTGAGAGCAGCCTGGGTCTCCGTGGAGCAGCCTGGGTCTCTGTACATTTGGTGTTCAGCAGTCCCACTGGTTCCCCCTCCCACAGCCCGGGTTTGTTGTTCAGAACTTCCTTCCACACGGGTGATCCCAGCGCGGCGAGAGCGGCTCTCGGGACATCCGCAGGGTGCAGCTGGACAGGGCTGGGCTCTCCTCCTCCTCCTCCTCCTCCTCCTCCTCCTCCCTGCTGAGCCAGCTGCAGGGACAGTGGGAGCTGCAGCGACTGAGACAGCCCTCGGTGCTGTCCTGAGCGATTCCAGCCTGTCAAAATCCCTTCTGTCCCTGCAGCCCGGAATGGAAAGAGAGGAGCGTTTGTGTAAAGGGCAGGAGCAGCCCGGGGCGCAGCTGGGCCCATCTGCACCGCGGGCAGTGGGAGCGGGGCTGGGCAGCTGCTGCTCTGCCTCTGCCTCGCTGCCGGGCAGCTCCTGCCAGCCTCGGCTGCTGCACAGCCACAGGACGTGGGCAGGAACGTGGGGATGGCTTTGGCCGCCTTGGAGCCAGCGGGGCACAGGGGAGCCCAGCCCCAGGCATCCCCGTGCTTGTAGGGACACCCCAGGCTGTGCTGTGGCCAAGGAGCGGCCCTGGTGTGCAGGGACGTTCTGCAGAGCTCCCTCTGTGAGGAGCCAGGCTTTCTAGGGCTGCTCAGTGTCACACGCTGGGGTTAGAGACTGTCCCATTAGCACAAGTTCAGTTTGGCTCAGTGCAGGCAGCCTCTGGTTTGGTAAACCGGACTTTTGGCCAGTTTTGAGGAGGGGATTTTCTCAAAAAATAGTGGATGTTGGCACAGCTCCCAGTTCCTAAGGAAAGGTTATCTTCCATGCAACTCAATCCCCCAGCAGTGTGAGACAGGAGGATTCCAGCTCTGCTTTTCCTTTCGCTTGCTTTGTTTATTAAAACCACATTGAATGGCTGGGGCTGCTGTGGGCCCCCGTGTGTCACCTGTGTCACCTGTGCTGCTGTGCCAGGCCAGGCAGCGAGCAGCGAGAGGAGCACTGCCCTGCTCGTCCCATTTCCTCTGGGGAAGCTGTGCCAGGGCTCCCGAGGATCAATCTGACCCCTTTCAGGCAGTGAGGAGAGCTCTCCCGTTGCAGCCGCCTGTTTTCCTTTGTAAGCTGATCGTTTCTGGCATGTGTGGTGTCCCTTTGAGTGGGATTCATTCAGAAGCTTCCACAGCAGTGGCTGGGGAGCCTCAGCTGACACAGCCATTCATCCCCGGGGAGCAGGGCACCCTCGGCCCGGGCAGCCTTTCCCCAGGGCTGTGCCAGCTCTCTGCACCTCAGCCCGCTCCAGGAAACGCTTGGGACCTTTTATTCTGGAAGGCCCTGGAGATTTATGGATGCACTGTGGCTGGTGGGAGTGTGCAGCGCTGGTTTCCAGGCCTGGTGATGGAATGGGCTGCGCTCCTGCACTCATCTGTCCTTCCCTGGCACTTGTGAAATGTGCCCCAGAGCTTGGGAGGGTGCCACTCCTGCCATTAATCCCCATCCCCAAAGCCTTTGCCTGCATTTGGGGTCTGCAAACGTTGTCCTGAGGCACAGCAGAGCTGTGCTGCTCCCGAGTCACAGAGTTATCCCAGCTGAAGGCTCAGATTTAACAGGAGCTGTCTGGCTGGGGAATTGGCAGGGAGGAGTTTATTTCTGTGCTGCACATGGCAGTGCCTGCCTGCACTCTCAGACACCAGTTTGCACTGATCTGCAGCAGCACCACCCATGGTCTGTGGGATGGAGCAGGGGCTCAGGCAGAATAAATCATTGTTTTCTGTCTGGGGCTGCTGAGTCCATGGGGCAGGTTCGTCTGGCATGTGGGGTTGTGTGCCTGTAGCAGGCCAGGGGCACTGCCACGCTAGCTGTGCTGCTGACCTTACCTGGCTGTGCCTGTAACTTTGTTTGGCATGTTTTGGTCTTGCAGATGAATCCAGGATATGTCTGGGCTTTCTGTTGCTTTCTTCTGGGAGGAAAAGTATTTCAGTCACCACTCTGACTGGAACTTTTAATGTTCTTCCTGCACATTTGTCATAAACGCATCGAACGACTGAGTTTGATAGAGCAGACAATGTTTCTTGCTATGAATATCCTGCAGGAACAGAACATTCGGTCCGAGTGCAAATACAGCCAATTATTTTTCCTCTGTCTGACACCGGTGCTATTGCGGTGTCTGTGGCACGCCCCGAGGGATGCGCTGTGTTTTCGTTCCTGCTCTCTCTGCAGGGCAGCTCGGGTGCTGTGCAGCCTGCCAGGCACGAGTGGCAGCCCTGAGCGTCCCGTGCCGCTGCTGCAGCCCCTGCAGTGGGAACAGGCAGCTCCCAGTGGTGCAGGTCCCTTCTTGGGTGACCTCGCCCCTGGTGCTGGAGGCAGAGCAGAGGGTGGGAGGTGTCACAGATCCCGTTCCTTGGTGTTCTGAGGGAAAGGTGCAAAGGAGTGACTTGGCAGCAGATGTCCTGTCGTGTTTAACTGGGGAGAGAAGGCGGCCACAGGCTTTGTCCTCTGGGTTATTTCCAGAGCAGTCACCTGAAGATGAGGGTGGATTTTTTCAGACTCCCAGTTTCACATAATCAGGAATGTTAAAGAACAGATTCCCAGGACAGCGGGTCTGGGCTGAGAACTGACACATCTAACCATCATCTTTGGTGGCCACTCTGTCCATCAAGGCCTGTGGTCTCTCTACTCCTTGGGTTGTGAGGGAAATCTGAAGACTGGAGTTAGTATTGGCCCATTTTTCTCCTGTTGAGGAGAATTGATTTTTCTGATTTGCCTTTAAACACAGGGAGTGTGACTGGGAAGCACAAACAATATCCTTGCAGTGGGAAGGAAGGTGGGTAATGGAGTGGTGTGAACCACATCTGTCAAGGTTAACATCTGCTTAGGGTCTGTTGAAACTGTTGTGAGGGGGAGTCTCTGGTTCAGCTTCAGCATCCTTCCTCTTTCAGATGAACTGTGAGCTCACAGTCAGCATCCTCACGCACACCTACCCTGGGAAGTCAAGGTAAAAGAGAGACTTGGAGTTATTGTGATAGAGTGCAAGGACTGAAAGACAACTGCAGGCCCTTGGCATGCGCCAGGGGAAGGAAAAGGAAGGTGGAGTGAGGGGCTGGAGAGAGCTCTGTGTGAGATCTGTGTGCAGCAAGGCCATGCCCAGCCACAACTGCAGGCTTGCAGGTGATTAATCCAGTTAGTGACCCAAAGGGAAACACAGAAACAATATGATCAGCTCAGCAGTTCTAAAATAATTTCAGTCTCTCTTATGTCATCTGCTTTAAATACCAATTGTTTGGTGCTGGCTCTGTTGCCCATCAGAACTTATTATTAAGAACTATTTGCCATTTGTTCTTTCCTGTCCTCTTAGCAATAACTTCCTCTGTGTGCATTTCTTTTCCCTAAGAGCTGGACATCTGTCTTCCTCCTGGCTGTGACCAACACACTCAGGGCTCTTCTTCCAGCCCTGTGCTGGAGCTGGGGTGCCTGGGCTTTTCCTCTGCATCAGCAGCCCAGAGCTGGGGCCGGGCTGGGAATGCAGAGAGCTGGGCTGCAGGAGATGGGCTGGGACTGATCCTGAGAGCTCAGAGAAGGGAGGTGTGACAGGAGAATATCAGTTCCCAAAGGGGCTGGGAAAAGTTACTGATTTACCTGGGAAGGGGAAGGAAAATCTCCTTTGTTTGTGGATCTCAGATGTTGAGGCTGAGGTTGATGAAATGCCAGTGGCTGCTGCAGGAGGTTCCTTGGGCCAGGCTGTGTTAATCAGTGGTGAAAGATCAGTGATTTACCAGCTGTGGAAAGCAGTTGTGGTTATTGTTTGGGGGTGAGGAGATCATGGGCAGGGTGGCTTCCAGAGCAGTTGTGCTTTGCTGCTCAGGATGGGGCACTTCCAGTGCAAAAACCACTCTGGATATGATATGAGCTCTGGCAGCTTTGGTTTGCTTCCCCCCATGTTGAATATTCCCTGACGACCATTTCAAGGTGGAATTTTGAATTTTGCACTTCAGTTTTCAGTGCTTGGGGTGTCTGTAGTGTGAATGAGCTTTGCTTTGGAGGAGCACTGAGGCAGAGCTGCCTGGCTCCCACCTGCACAGGAGGGCTGAGCCAGGTAACACCCAGAGCTGCAGGAAGGAGCCTCTCCCATCACACACCAGGCACCGAAGGGGAGCACAGCCCTGTGAGTACTTGTCTTGCTTTAAAAGGCATGAGTTGGCTTGTGCAGAATTAGACACCAAATTTTTCATGCCAATTTTTAGGGATTGCAAAAGATTCAGGAATACTGAGATTTAATTTGAGGCATCTGATTTTTAACTGGTTTATAGAGATGGATTTGGATATCTACAAGTTGTCATGGTTCTAAGAAGGCTTTTTTTGGAAGCAGAGAAGCCAAACCACCACTTCTGTTGAGGGGCTGAGTGTCTCAGGTGAGACAGCCTGGGACACAAATCTGAGTTCCCCCTGCATGAAGTGTGTGACCCAGAGCCAGTGGGGCTACCAGGGCTGTCCCTTCAGCCTGCAGTTTCCATCACCTCCAGCTGTGCATCCATCTGATTCCCAGCCCAATCTGCTGATTTTTTGCAGAATCCCTTTTTCTTCTCACAGACCAGGCAGTTCAGTCCTGACCCTCTGCCGGGGTGAGCTCTCTTCTCTGGGACATTGTTCTTTTTCTGGAGAGTCTCAGGGAAGCCAGTCTGAACTTGGGAGAGCTGAGATCTTGCCAAGGAGGAGAGGCTGGCAGTTAGACACTGGGGAAGGTTTATTTTCCCTCCAGAATTTTCTTTCCAAGGTGAGTGCTCTTAATTGCAGGTGGATGGAATCCAAGCCCCGCAGGCTGCTTGGTCACCAGGCAGTGACTTCACTTTGGGCTGGGCTTCCCTCTCTCTCCAGTTCTGTAAAAGACCGAGCAGATACCAAGAAGAGCAACAGATAAAGCAGAGGGGGTTGGTTTGCTTCATTTTTTAGCTTGCACAACCCAAAATCCCAGCAGTGTTTGCCAGCAGGGTTGGAAGTCTCAAGAGTTGAGAGCTCAGTCGCTGCTGGTGGGGTTCCCATTGCTGGAGGGGCTGCAGGGTGGGGTTCCCGTGCCAGGGCAGGGAACCAAGGGAGCCAAAGCCTCCTCTCCTCCTGCTGCCAGGGCTCAGCCCAGGACCCCCAGGACTCCGTCCCACACAGGAGACCATCCCCTCCTCCTCTGCAGCAGTTCAGCTGCCCCGGCTGGTGCTGGCCCAGCCTTGGCAGCCCCGGTGCTGTGTTCAGGAGGAGACAAAGCACCCGGGGCTGCTGCCCTTGGCCCCGGGCTGTTCCCTGGGCCGGCTGGCCCTGCCTGTGAGCAGGGAGCCCAGCGCTGCTCAGCGCTGCCCAGGAAGGGTTAATGCTCCCCGGGCTGGCCCGGCACAGCTCCCTGGGGCCGGGGGCATTGCAGGGCAGATGCCAGGGGGGTGGCAGAGCCGGGGCCAGGGCAGGACCCTGCGCTCCCCAGGGCGCGATTACTGCGCCGGGGGATTTGGTGGGAATGGCCAATGAGGGGCCAGGCTGGCTCCAAATCCAGCTTCTTCCAAAGCCCCAGATAAACCAGACTGCCATTAATAAGGCAAGGAAGGTTAGGAGGAGCAGCATCTCAGCAGATCTGGAGAGGTAAGGTGCAGTTCTGCCTGAGGCTGGCCCCAGCTCGGAGTGGGAACAGGAGCGCGGTGAGGCTCCTGCAGCTGGGACATTATTTGCACGTCTGCAGCAGGGGTTTATTTGCTGATGTTAAGAAATGCCATAGCTGGAGGCTCTGGGTAGTGGAATCAGGAAGCTGAGCACAGATTTTCTGTGTCTTTGTAGCTGTGTGCTCATTCTGGGTGATAAACAAGTTCCTTGAGAGAAAAGCTCTGAAAAATGGCTGTAACCTGCTGGTGAGTTTAGTTCTAGGTTCTGGGGTTTGAAATGGGGATTTGTGGTCAGAAACTGTCGAGCAGTTTCCCCTTAGAGAGCTGGGCTGTCACAGTTCTCTGATGGCTGCTCTTCCTCGCTGCTCAGCTCCACGTACAGAGATGGAAATAGAGCGAGTAATTCAACTAGCTTACTTAAAATGAAGGACATGTAGAAAATAAAGCTTGGTAATGTAAAGCTGAACATAGGAATAACAGAAAAAGCTGGCCTTTTTCACCCTGATCTTGAGATCTGTTGCTGTACAAAAAAATGGTGATGAGCTTTTTAAAGTGCTGGTGACAGCGTAGGCTGGAGCCTCCCTGCACGGGTAATCTCTGCAAACCACCTCAGCCAGAGTGGCACGGCCTCACTCCAGCCCCTCTGTCCCTCCCCTCTCCTGCCCCTTCCCACTCCCCTCCTGCTAAAAATGACTCAGTGGCAGCTGTTGGGAAGTGGAGCCCGTTTGTTTCCTGGTGCTGCTTGGGGAATGTGATCCAGACCCTGCATGAGAGAGAGAAAGCAGCAGAGCGAAAGAGGAGGGGGAGTTGGGAAGCTCTGGAGAATAACTTGCTTATTTTAAGCCTGGTGTAGAAAGTTCAATCTTTGTAGTGAGGTTCAGGGATGAAGCAGAACTGCTACTAAAGGTCCTAGCCTGGGAATCAAAGAATTCCTGATTGAATGTAAGTAATCCTGGAGTTTGTTGGTCGTTCTGTGCAAAATTTCCAGCGCATTGAAATGTCTTTGATTGTCCTCTAGCAGGAGGTGCCTGTGCTGAGGGCATTGAGAGCTGGAGAGAGGTTATGGAGTAATAATTTAATTCTTCCTGGGGTTTATTTTTAATCTACTTGAGCACTTCAGGTAAGGAAGCAAGGCTGTGCTCTGGCTCCTGATTTCAGCTGGTGACAGGGCACAGAAGACTCAAAAGCACAAGAATATTCTAAAACTGGTGGCAGCCAAAACCATTCATAGTTCTACACCTTGGGCTTCTGCCAAGCGATTAATGGAAACCCAAACTCTTTATTTTTGTTGTCAGGTCAAACAATCCACTTCTGTCAGCTCCTCTTAATCCTAGAGGGACACTCCTAGAAAAATCTGAGGAGAATCAGAGTGCTGTTGGCTGAAGTGGGTGCAGTGCAGGTGGGATGGGTGGCAGAGGTGGTCAGGAGGGAGGGCATGGCCCAGACAGCGGCTCAGCCCTGCTCTGCTGCCCCGTGCTGCCCTGGGGACACTGCTGGGGACCCTGACCCCTGGTACCCTGACCCACAGGGACCCTGACCCACAGGGACCCTGACCCACAGGGACCCTGACCCACAGGGACACTGCTGGGGACCCTGACCCATGGGGATCCTACTGGGGACCCTGCTGGGGACCCTGACCCATGGGGACCCTACTGGGGACCCTGCTGGGGACCCTGACCCACAGGGACACTGCCGGGGACCCTGACCCCCGGGTACCCTGACCCACAGGGACCCTGACCCACAGGGACACTGCCAGGGACCCTGACCCCCGGGTACTCTGACCCATGGTGACCCTGACCCATGGGGACCCTGCTGGGTCCCTGACCCCCGGGGACCCTGACCCACAGGGACACTGCTGGGGACCCTGACCCATGGGGACCCTGACCCAGAGGGACACTGCTGGGGACCCCAACCCATGGGGACCCTACTGGGGACACTGACCCACAGGGCCCCTGACCCCGGGGCCCCTGACGCGCTGTGTTCTTCCCTTGGCAGCTGTCCATGAAGGAGGTGGGTGACGGGCTGCACGAGCAGATGAACTGCATGATGGGCGCCCTGCAGGAGCTGAAGCTGCTGCAGGTGCAGACGGCCCTGGAGCACCTGGAGCTCTCGGGGCGCCGCAGCCCCGCGGGGCAGGAGCCACGGCCGGCGGACGCCCGGGGACGCTGCCCCCCACGCCCGGCGTGTCCCGTGCCGCAGCCAGCCGGCCCGCGCCAGCCTGCTGCGGCCCCAGAGAGCCAGCGGCCTGCAGACGGCCCCTGCTGCTCACAGAGCCTCTGCAGGGAGGCCGTGTGCCCCCCTCAAGGACCTTGCTGGGTGCCCCGGGCGCCGGAGCCCGGCCAGGGCACGGCCGGGGCACGGCCGCCGTGCCGGGAGTGCCCGGGCTGCGACGATGGCCACGACTGGACCTCGTCCCTGATGTCGCAGAGCAGGAACCGGCAGCCGCTGGTGCTGGGCGACAACATCTTCGCAGACCTGGTGGGCAACTGGCTGGACCTGCCCGAGCTGGACAAGAAGGGGGAGAAGGGCGAGGGGTCCCTGTCCGCGAGCAGGTCCCAGGAGCTCTGCAGGAAGTTCTCCCTCACAGCCAACATCTTCAAGAAGTTCCTGAGGAGCGTCCGGCCGGACCGCGACAGGCTGCTCAAGGAGAAGCCTTGCTGGCTCCCTCCTGAGGACAAACGGCCCCAGATCTCCAAGAGGTCCAAAAAGATCAACAAACTCAAGGGGACGTTTTACCTGCCCCTTCACGGGAACCTGCAGAGCCATCACAGCAAAGCAGAGAGGTGCCCAAGGGCAGAGAGCCATGGTGAGCACCCCAAAATGGGCACCAGGAAAGTGCCCGACCCCAGAGACTACAGCCAGGGCTTTGACATCAACACGGCTGTGTGGGTGTGAGCCTGCCCTGCCCAGCATCTCCACACCCACCCAGGGCCACCCACCTGCTCAGGGGACTCTGAGCTCTCCACAGGGACAGGAGAGGATCCTGCAGAACGTGCTGCACACGGAATTTTCTGGACAACTACAGCTTCAGGGACTGCCTGAGCAGCAGCTGGTGCAGCCCCACGTGGGGAGACCTTTGGGGACCAATATTGGCAAAAATAATGCAAATCTTTAGCAGCTTTATGGTGAGTGGTGCCACAGGTGAGCAGCTCCTGGTGCCAGGCCCATTCCATCATCTCCAGCTCAATGGTGCAGCACAAAATCCACGGTGTGCATGTGTGTGTATGAGTGTGCAAATATATATATATATATAATTTTGTTAAAAAAATCTATTCCTGCTTGTGTGCACTTGAAACTGGGTTACAAACCAGGCATCCCAAGCCTTGTACCTGAAGCACTTGTTATTTAAATGGAAAGAAATAAGTTTGAATTTATAAGACTTGAACAATTGCTGAGTGGGGGGCAAACCCCCAGCTTTGGGGGGTTTCCCCTTAAACTGTGTCCCTGGTGCCCTGCCAGCATCTCTGCCTCCCCTGCCAGCCAAAGCAGGGGCACAAGGCTCCTTACAGGGGGTTTGTGACCGGGGGTCTCGGTGGCTTTGCCCCTTCCCCTCCCCTCGTCCCTGTGGGTTGTTCCAGGTACAGCACTGCTGAAGTTCCTTGTTGGATTTTCACCCGGATGCAAAGTTCAGTGCCCCATCTCCTGTTGTGTTCCCTGTTGCTGTTGTACAAACCCTGCTTTGACAGAACCAAGTTCTTCAGTGTCCGACTCTCCAAGAGTTTCCAATAAAGTGGGATTGTCTCACTCTGCTCTGGGACACCCTGGCTCTGTTCTCTCACTCTGGGGGTTCCCTGGCTGCTCCCACCCGGGGCTGGGCAGGCTGGGGAGCACCAGAAGAGTTTCCATTGCAGGAGAGGTTGTGAATCAGGGCAGAGCTCCCTGCCAGGGGCCAGCACTGCTGCAGAGTGAGTCCCTGCTCACCCTGCGCCTCCCCATCCCTCCTGCCCCCCAGCAGAGACACGGGCAGGGTTTGGGGTTTGGGGTCTGGGGTCTGGGGTTTGGGGTTTGGGGTTTGGGGGGAAGCTGCTGCCCAGGGAAGAGCCCCAGAGCTGGCTGGAGAAGGGGCCAGGCCGGGGATGTGGCGCAGGGAGCACAGGGGCTGCTGCTGGCCCTGCAGCCCCGTTCCCCCAGCAGGTGCTCGGGCTGTGCAGCAGCTCCCAAACCTGTTCCTCTCACTCCGCTGAGGAGAGGCTTGTGTGAGAGCAGGGCCATTCTTCATTTTAATAAACACCCAGCTCTGCTCCCGCTGAGCTTCCCCAGGCTGAGAGGCCGGTGCAGCAGAGGCGTGCGGGCAGAATTCTTTTTCTGCTTTGCAAATTAAATATAGGCACAAGGCAGGCCCTGCTTGTGCCCATACAAGGAGAGGAGCAGGGCAGCACCCGAGCTCAGCACTTGTGCAGGAACCTGAGCAAGCCTTGTCCTTCCTCTCGTGGGCTCCAGGGCTGCTGCTTCCCCCTGCCCCGCTCCTCTGAATGCTGAGAGGCTGCTTGGGAAGCGTTTTGTTTCCCTGCTCTTTTATCAGTAGTTCATCCTGTTTGTTACCTCCCCTCTGCTTTCCAAAGGGTCACCAAAGAGAGGAGTTTTCCAGAGAGAGGAGCAGCTTTGCATTAAAATAGGATTTTCCAGGATGTTTGCAATGACAAATCCAGTGTGGGCTAGGCTTCAAACGCTTGGAAATAGCGAGAAAATGCAGCTGCATCCCAAAGTTCTTAAGAGAAAAAATATTTAATAAATATTCTTTATAGACATTCAAATAATGAAGAATATCACCCAAGCCAGACATCCTCCCTAATTTAGTTTCCAGAGCAGGATCTGCTCATAGATCAGAGTTGGATTTGTGAATTACCATTTCACTTCTCCGGGGACTTTTCCTGAAATTATAATGGCTTTTGCTCCTCTTTTTTTTCTTCATGAAACTGCCACGAAATTGTTCTCCATTATTAAGGATGAAACCCAGCTAATTAGCACAATGGCAGTGTCTGAGGAGGCCGTGGCTGTGTTCTGCATGGCTGATAGGAGTGGCTAATCCCAAGCACGGGACAATAATGGGAGGAGGAGGCTCCCCATGGACCTGCCTTGGGATTTATGGAAATCTCTGGTCAGCCTGAGCCAAGGGCTGGGTGAGCAGCACACCCAGGGCTCCAGGCACCCAGCGCTGCAGCTGCACAGCCTGGGATGGGTGAGTGCTGCTCTGGCCCATATGGCCCCATGGCAAGAGAGGATTTGGCTCTTAGCGTTAATGGAGCGCTTTTGCAGGAGCTGCTGTGCTCCCTGGGCTTTCCCTTCCCGGAGCCCTCACCCTGCTCTCCAGCCAGATGGCCTCCAGAAGGCTCCCAAATGTGCCTGTAATTAAAGAGCCTTGATTTTCAAAGCCATTTCACAGCTTATTCTCCCGACAATGAGATGGGGCTTCTTGGGCTGCTGCGGGGCAGGAGGAGAGGGAAACACGGCTGGCTGCCCTCAGGAGCATTTTGTGTTTGCTGTTTGCTGTTTGTGCAGCGGCAGGACAGGGGCAGGGGCTTTAAACTGGAGGAGAGCAGCGTTGGACGGGATATCGGGAAGAAATTCCTCCCTGTGAGGGAGCGAGGCCCTGGCACAGGTGCCCAGAGCCGCCGTGCATCCCTGGCAGTGCCCAAGGCCAGGCTGGGCAGGGCTCGGGGCAGTGGGAGGTGCCCCTGCCCAGGGCAGGGGACTGGAATTAGGCCATGTTCAAGGTGCTTTCCCGTCCATGCCATTCTGCAGCTCTCCCCGGGTACCTGCTCAGATCTTCCCCCTCCTCCGGGCTCTTTCTGCTCCAGACAATTGCGGGGCTCACGCCCAGGGCAGCCAGCCAGGCGTTTCTGCTGCAGCTGCCTGATCTGCATGTGCTCATGCTAATGGTGTGGAAACCATTCAGGGCCGGCTTTGTGCTGGGTTTCCTGTGCCCTGAATGGAGCTCGGGAAAAGGAGAGGCTGGGTCCCTGCATTTGACATCATTCAAGAGGGGAACTTTCTGTGTGCTGCTCACCTGGTTTGCAAAGGTGTGGCTGATGTGATGCTGTTGGCAGCATGGTTGGAGCTTTGCACGGAATTTACGCCTTAAAGAGGCAAATAACAGAGAAATTCTTATTTATTCCTAAGAGAAGTGGGAGAAACGTTCTATTTGCAGCTACAGAGTATTGGGAAATTCTCTGGAGATAAGCTGCATTGCCAGGAAAGTCGAGCAAAAGTCCTCCTTCAGCAGGGGTTTTATGGCAGCCGTAAATCACTCAGAGATGGAGGGGATAAGGCACCTCAAACAGCCAAACCTGCTCCTTCCTCCTGCACCCCGCAGGAGCCGCCCCAGCCGGGCTCCATCAGGCCTCTGTGTGCTGAAATCTGCCCAGAACAGCCCTGCAGCCCCTCCAGGGGACATCCCCGCTGTCCCCACCCCAGGGATTGTCCCCAGCAGGGTTCAGGTCCTTTGCCATGATGAGATTTCACGGGACAATTCCATGTGACACATCTGGGCAGCCCTGGGGATCCCAGAGGAGCTGAAGGCTCAGCAGGACACAGAGCCCCTCATCTCTGAGTGCATCACAGCTGGAGAAAACAACCACCGGGTGAAGGACTTGCAGCCTTTCCTGTGGGACACAGCAAAGTCCCCAGCACCACACTATAAATTAATTATTTAGATTCCAGCCTGCAATGAGAGCTGTCTGGCCAGATGCCTCCAGCCTCCCCAGAGCCCCCAGGAGCTCTGAGCTCTCCACGTGCATCTCAGTGGGCTGAGGCTCCTCCTGCCCTGCAAGAAGCAGGAGTAGAACCAGAACAACTCTCAGCACTCGGGGTCCTCAGCCATTCCCTTTCCTCTGGAACTGGGGCAGCCCCTGAAGCCTCTGAGCTGTAGGAAAGGTGCTGTTTGTCCACGGGGACGTGGAGTGGGCAATGGGAGCTGCCTGGACCCGCGGGTGTGGTTCAGACAGTTCCCATTTCCATTTGTGGGGCCCCCATGCCTCAGGAGGGCCCTGTTCTCCTCTGCCAGCTCTGCATTAACGGGGATCCAAAGGCAGTTCTGTGTTTGTAGCCTTCGGGTCTGGGGCATTGCCAGCCTCCCCCACATAACCCAGGGACGGGGACGGCCCCGGGCTGGGAGAAGCTCTGAAGGAAGCAGGGGAGGCGTTTTCCTGGCAGGAGCCAGGGAAGAGCCAAGAGGGAAAGAGTTAAAAGCTGTCTCCAGGCAGGAGAACAAAACCACCATTGCACTCATCTCGCTGCTGTGCTCATCTAATTACGTTATTTAACAGGATACCCTCTCATTGATTTTAATTACTCACATAATTTGGGAAGTAATTCACAGCACATCCCTGCAGGGTGCACAAGCCTGAGCTGGGAACAATGCACTGGAGTCTTTGCCAGAGGAGGGAGGGAGGGAGGGGAAATGAGCCCAGGCCCCCAGGCCAGGGGGATCTGGGGACCTGTCCCCTGGGAAAGGCTCCTCGGGGAGCTGGGGTCACCTGTGGTACGATATTGTCACCCATGGTACAGTAGTGTCACCTGAGATACGATATTGTCACCCATGATATGATATTGTCACCCATGGTACAGTAGTGTCATCTGAGATACGATATTGTCACCCATGAGATGATATTGTCACCCATGGTACAGTAGTGTCATCTGAGATACGATATTGTCACCCATGATATTGTCACCCATGGTACAGTAGTGTCACCTGAGATACGATATTGTCACCCATGAGATGATATTGTCACCCATGGTACAGTAGTGTCATCTGAGATACGATATTGTCACCCATGATATTGTCACCCATGGTACAGTAGTGTCACCTGAGATACGATATTGTCACCCATGAGATGATATTGTCACCCATGGTACAGTAGTGTCACCTGAGATACGATATTGTCACCCATGAGATGATATTGTCACCCACGATACAATATTGTCACCTGCAGTACAATATTGTGATCCACAGTACGATATTGTCACCTGTGATATGATACAATATTGTCACCCACAGTACAATATTGTCACCCACAGTACAATATTGTCACCCACGATACGATATTGTCACCTGCAGTACAATATTGTCACTCACAGTATGATATTGTCACCCACAGTACAATATTGTCACCTGGAACATGATGTAATATTGTCACCTGTGGTACAATATTGTTACCCACAATATGATATTGTCACCCACAATACAATATTGTCACCCACAGTGCAATCTTGTCACCTGGAACATGATGCAATATTGTTACCCACAGTACAATATTGTCACCCACAGTACAATATTGTCACCCACAGTACAATCTTGTCACCTGGAACATGCTGCAATATTGTCACCCACAGTACAATATTGTCACCCACAGTACAATATTGTCACCCACAGTGCAATCTTGTCACCTGGAACACGATGCAATATTGTTACCCACAATATGATATTGTCACCCACAGTACAATATTGTCACCCACAGTACGATATTGTCACCCACAGTACAATCTTGTCACCTGGAACATGCTGCAATATTGTCACCCACGGTCCAGGATTCCCTCCCCAAGACCCCGGAGCTGCTCCTGATCCCCAGCACCGTTAATCGAACGCTCCCTGGCACTGGTGCCTCTAAAATGCTTTCAGCCACAGTCCTGCCATGTCCATGGGTTTTTAAACACAGTTGCACACGGTTCAGCAAAATTGCACCCCCAGCATGCACTTGTTTGGTTTCTTCACTGTCTTTTGTAAGTCCCCCTGCTTAATTAGGATGCAAACAACCCCAGAGGAATGTTTAATTAATATTATAAAGCAACAATGGGATGATTAAGCAAGTCTGGGCAGCTGCTATTTATACACAGGACATGTGGCACTTGTTGGGGGCGAGCGTGTCGAGGAAGAATCCTTCCACGGATCTCCCGGTGCAGTTTTATTGCTTGTTTTAATTGTCTGGTTCGGGCCTTTTCTCCTCTTTGTGCTCGCTGAGGCAGAGCAGAGGGGCCGAGTTTAACTCGGTCTCTTGTTCTGCTTAATTGCAGTGAAGGCTTTGAGCAGCCCTGCCCAGCCTCGAGGGCTCCCCAAAGATGCCCCAGACCCGGGCCAGGAGCAGCGTCTGGGGCCCTGGAGCACAGGAACACCCCGAGGACGGGGACAGGCTGGGGGAGCCTTGCCAGGAGCAGCAGCAGCACCCCTGGGCTCCCCAGCCAGGGCAGGGCTGGGATGGGGGCCAGAGATCGCCTCCCACTCCTCAGAACCCATGGTGGGCTTGGAGGGACCCCCAGAGCCCTGTTCCACCCCTGCCCTGGGCTGGGATGAGCTCCTCAAACAGCTCCGTGTGCTCTCACCCCCAGTGCTGGGTGCTGGGTGCTGGGTTTGGGCATTTCCCGTTTGGAAATGATTTCTCTGCAGCCTCTCCGGAGGCTGTGCACAACCTGAAGTAATTGAATTTGCCTTGGGTTGAACTCTTTTGGCACTTTCTAAAAATAAACACTCGATTTCTTCTCCTTCCCGTGGAGCTGCCTCTGCTGGGAGCAGAACCAAACAAAGTGGTAAAAAATTAAAGGAAGAGGGCAATCCAGCAGAAGGGACACGAGATGGCAACAGCACAGCCCTGAGACTGTCAGGAACCCAAACCCACAGTGGCCAATAACTCCACGTCTGGCAGGGGATGGTCCGGGGCCAGCTCCTCATGCTGGGTGCTGCCCTCCCTGCCCTGCCCTGCCCTGCCCTGGCACTCCAGCCCTGGCCCAGGTGGGGCAGAACCCCAGCCCCGAGGAGCTCCGGGGCAGCAGGAGCCCAGCCCTGAGCCCAGCACCCTCAGCAGCAGCAGCAGCACCTGGGGAGCTCCTCACCCTGGCACAGCCCCCAGCGAGCTCCATCCCCGCCTTTAGCCCCAAAATCTGCCTCTGGCAGCTGCAGGGGCTCAGGCCCACCGGGCAGCAGGGGAGACACCCAGGAGCCTTTTCCTGCTGGCCCAGAGCAGTTTTTGCTCTGACTCATCGTGCCTCATTCACCACCTCACACTCATTCAATTATTACTTCAGCCCCGCTCTGGGAAGCTTATCTCACAGCAAATCCTTCTCAGTCAAGCCCTGAACGCTGATTGTTTCAGAAGGAAAGGGCCCAAAGCTGCCTGCTGGCTGCTGATCAGCCTCTGCAGGGTGAGGGAGCACCCCGAGCTCGGCAGGCAGCAAACCCAGGGCCTGCTCCCGCCCAGGCTGGCAGGGAACTGTCCCCAGCTGTGCCAGCTGCCCCTGGCACCCCAGAGCCACAGCCTGGCTGGGGGCACAGGGCCCCAGGGCAGCACCTCCTGAGCCTGGGGTGGAGCTGGTTCCGAGCAGGGGGACCCGAGGGAGCCACGTCCCCTGTGCCAGGAGCTCTTCAGCTTGGATCCATCTCCTGGGCATGCTCAGCACCCCTGACACCCTGGGCAGAGGGGCAGAGGGGCGCTCTCCTGGCTCCCATGAAATCCCTGCACATTTCTAAGCAGAGCTCAGAACACAGCTGGCTCCTGTTTGCTGCCAAATTTCGGTGCTTCTGCCCTGGGTGGCACCGAGGGTGAGCTGACCCAGGGGCACAGGGCAGGAACCCTCAGGTGTGCAGGTGCTGGTTCACCACAGGATCACTGGGGCTGGAGAAGCCCTCTGAGATCGGGTCCAGCTGTCCCCCAGCACTGCCAAGACCACCTCTGCCCCATGTCCCAGGTGCCAGGTGCTCTGGAGGGCTCTGGAGCTCTCCCAGGCTTGGATGCTCCATCCCTGCTGTGGCTGGGGTGGCTCCCGAGGTGCTGCAGCTGCAGCCCTGCCACATCCAGCCCTGCCACATCCAACCCTGCCACATCCAACCCTGCCACATCCAGCCCTGCCACATCCAACCCTGCCACATCCAACCCTGCCACATCCAGCCCTGCCACATCCAACCCTGCCACATCCAACCCTGCCACATCCAACCCTGCCACATCCAACCCTGCCCTATCCAGCCCTGCCACATCCAACCCTGCCCTGCCACATCCAGCCCTGCCACATCCAGCCCTGCCACATCCAGCCCTGCCACATCCCACCCTGCCCTGCCACATCCAACCCTGCCCTATCCAACCCTGCCACATCCAGCTCTGCCACATCCAGCCCTGCCCTATCCAACCCTGCCACATCCAGCCCTGCCACATCCAACCCTGCCACATCCAACCCTGCCACATCCAACCCTGCCCTATCCAACCCTGCCACATCCAACCCTGCCACATCCAACCCTGCCACATCCAACCCTGCCACATCCAGCCCTGCCACATCCAACCCTGCCACATCCAACCCTGCCACATCCAACCCTGCCACATCCAGCCCTGCCACATCCAGCCCTGCCCTGCCACATCCAACCCTGCCACATCCAACCCTGCCACATCCAGCCCTGCCACATCCAGCCCTGCCCTGCCACATCCAACCCTGCCACATCCAACCCTGCCCTGCCACATCCAGCCCTGCCACATCCAGCCCTGCCACATCCAACCCTGCCCTATCCAACCCTGCCCTATCCAACCCTGCCACATCCAGCCCTGCCCTGCCACATCCAGCCCTGCCACATCCAACCCTGCCCTATCCAACCCTGCCCTATCCAACCCTGCCACATCCAGCCCTGCCACATCCAACCCTGCCACATCCAGCCCTGCCACATCCAGCCCTGCCCTATCCAACCCTGCCACATCCAACCCTGCCACATCCAGCCCTGCCACATCCAGCCCTGCCACATCCAGCCCTGCCCTCTGCTCCTCTGTGCCCCCCCTGCTCCTGCAGATTAATCTGGGGCTGGAGCCCGTGTCGGGTCTCCCTCATTTCAAACATCATTTATCATACAGGATTATCCTGCAGGGGCTCCTGTGCAGTCATATTTAATAACATAAACTGCTTCAAATCAAATGATTTCTCCTGTGAACTTAAGCCAAACTGACACAGCTGCTTGACACTTCTTATTTGCAGAGCTAAATGAGGATTGGGTGTGGGATGCTGGATGTCTGCAGCCCTCAGAATGTCACAGCTGCAGCCACGGGCAGGGAGAGTCAGGGTGCAAGGGAGCTGCAGCCAATTTACCCCAGGATTTGGAGCAGCCTGGAAGGAAGGGGCAGCAGAGCTGCAACACTGCTCCTTTCACTGAGCTCCCCAAAAGGGGCTGCAAGGAACTGGATTTCTGTGCAAACACCTGCAGGGAAAAAAGGGACCTTAGGGATCACCTCCATGGGACAGAGGGCTTGGCTGGGGGCTGCTGCTCTCCTTGGGGTGGTTCTGGAGGAGAGCCGGGGCCATCTCAGGTTTTTTGGCTGGAAAACTCCTGGAAAGCAGAGCCGGGAGCGCCCCTGAGCTGGGCGGGCACGATCGAGGGCCCCAGAGAGCTCCAGTGTCCCTGCCCAGCCCAGGGCCCCAGAGAGCTCCAGAGTCCCTGCCCAGCCCAGGGCCCCAAAAAGCTCCAGTGTCCCTGCCCAGCCCGGGAGCTGCTCCCCGCTCAATCTGGGCTTTGTTGGTGGCTCTGGCAGCAGCTGGCCCGGGCTGGGCACCCGGAGCATCCTCCCTCCCTCCCTCCCTCCCTGCACAAGGGCTCCTTGTGCCCCGACCGCCTCCGTGCCAGCCCCATCTGGGCTGGGGCACCAGGGAAATGCCAGGGATGTTTGACCTCGGCCAGGGCCGGCCATGGGCTCCTCTGAGCCACCCCGGGTCCCCATGGCTCCATTCCAGGGCTGGCCAGGGCCATGGGCTCCTCTGAGCCACCCCGGGTCCCCAGGGCTCTGTTCCAGGGCTGGCAGCTCTGGCTCAGCACGGGGCTGCAATTCCAGCTCTGCTCCCCGTTTGTCCAAAACCTCTGGCAGATGATTTCAGCCTCCTCTGGTGCTGCTGCCTCTGAAGAGCCTCCTGCTGGAGATGGGGGCCACAGGACCCAGGAGAATGTGGGTGATGGGGCCTCACCACAGGAGGAACGAGCAGAGCTCCCTTGTGTGCAGCTTCCCGCAAGGGAGGACAAAAGGCTGGTTTCAGTCCCAGGACGGTACAAACAGCTCCCCCATTTCCCTGGGACCAGGAGGGCCCAGCCCCGGCGGCAGAGCTGTGCCAGGGCTGCTGGCAGGCTGCAGCTCTGGCAATGAGCCCTGGCTGGGGGCTACTGAGCCCAGAGCCCCCAGTCCTGCTCCTCTCCCTCCTCCTGCGCAGGGTTTGTCTCCAAATCTGGGGAGTTTCCTTCCAGGAGGAAGGACAGAGCTGTGGCTGAAAGCCAGAGCACTGACCAGCTGCTGCAGGGAAACCAGTGCCAGAGCCCAGCCCAGCCAGGAGGCTGGGAAGGATGCTCAGCCCCAGCCACGAGGGCTAGCACATGCTGGTTATTCTCCAAGTGGCACCTGGGCGTCTGGAAAATCCAATTTTATCCCTCAGTGCCCGGTCCTGGCAAAATAAAGAACGCATTCATTAGTTTTGGTGATTTTGCAAAGGTTAATGGTGAATTTTCAAGTTTGCAGGATGCAGGATGCCCACGTCAGCCACTGCAATGGCAGGAATGCAGCTCAGAGCCAGCAGAACAAACCTGGATTTGAGCAGCCTGGGAAGCCTCCCTGTCACTCCTTGGGTCAGCACCAGAACCTGCAATTAAACCTTCCCAGTGGGGCAGGACGTGTGGGATCATTCCACCAAATGAGGGAGGGAGGGAGGGGAAAACATGACTTCAGATAACCTTTAGAAAACACTGAAAAAGCCAAACACAGGCTGGAGTGAGAGCTGCACGTTGCAGAGATGGCCAGGGCTGTCTCTGGGGAATTGTGCCCAGCTCCCAGAGGAGCTGGGTGGCTCCAGGGGCTCCGGGACATTTTAAATGTGTCCCTTTGCTCTCAGCAAAGCGTTACTGTGCTCGGCTGGGTTCTGGTCAAAAGCAGAAGCCTGGGACTTGTGGGAGGTTTTTCTTTTCCCCTTTCTTTGGGACATTCTGCAGTGAAGCCGTTTTTGACCCGGGGAGACATTAACCACCAAGTGCTTCAGGACATTTCTGTCCGACCTGGCTCTCCGGGGCAGAACTGCAGCTATTGTGCTAAAATCCATTCAAGAACTTTTATTTTTTATCCAGTGAGAAAAGGAGCGGCTTGTGGGAGGCAGAGGGGAGAGGAGAGGGGCGGGAAAGCTGCAAATATCCCGAATTAGAGCGACGGCAATGGAGCCTTCCCAGCCCTGCGCCTCTCCCACACTCCCATCTAGCGGCAGCCTGGGCTCGGGAGCGCTCCCGCCCTCCTCATCCTCATCCTCACCCTCATCCCCATCCTCATCCCCATCCTCATCCTCATCCTCATCCCCATCCTCATCCCCCATCCTCATCCCCATCCTCATCCTCATCCTCATCCTCATCCTCATCCTCATCCTCATCCCCATCCTCATCCTCATCCTCATCCCCATCCTCATCCTCATCCTCATCCCCATCCCCATCCTCATCCTCATCCTCATCCCCATCCTCATCCTCATCCTCATCCTCATCCTCATCCCATCCTCATCCTCATCCCCATCCTCATCCTCATCCCCATCCTCATCCTCATCCTCATCCCCATCCTCATCCCCATCCTCATCCCCATCCTCATCCTCATCCTCATCCCCATCCTCATCCTCATCCTCATCCCCATCCTCATCCCCATCCTCATCCTCATCCTCATCCTCATCCCCATCCTCATCCCCATCCTCACCCTCACCCTCATCCTCATCCCCATCCTCATCCTCATCCCCATCCCCATCCTCATCCTCATCCTCATCCTCATCCTCATCCCCATCCTCACTCAGCCCACGTGCACCCCACTCTGTGCCCCGGTTTATACAGAGACGTGCAGCGATCACCGCGTTCTCTGAAATTACTTTATTGCTAAAATATTCTACATTTCAGAAAGATAACCAGCCTGCCAGCACGGTGCTTCTGCTCCTCCTGAAAAAGGAGCTGCAGGGCTGCCTTGAGGACAAGCAGCTGAAGCAGCTGTGCTGGTCGGAAGGCAGATGCTGTCACACCATCCAGATGCAGTCACACCATCCAGATGTTGTCACACCATCCAGATGCTGTCACACCATCCAGATGCTGTCACACCATCCAGATGTTTGCATCCAGTCTGGCCTGACCTGCATTAGGAGCTGGGCTCTCTGTCATTCACCAGCTGGATTAGAGCAGTTTCAGAGAATGCTGTTTCCATCCCCTGCTGCCCCGGTTTGCCCCGAGCTCCCCAGGGGTGCAGGGCACTGACCCAGCGCCAGCTCCTGCCCTGCGCTGGCTCTTTCTGCTCTCACCCACTCGAGGGGGGCAGGAGCTCGGGGTCCCTCGGGCTCTCCCCTGCACACACAGAGGATGGAGCAGCCCGGGCCTCTTCAGACCCTGCTCCTTGACACTTCACAAACAACCGGGACTGAAGAACACAAGGAACAGCCCCAAAATGAGACAGGAAACCCCTTCAGCTGAGCAGGGACCAGCGGCCAAAGCCGGGTTTGAAAGTGAGGATCATCCTCCAGGGCAGACAGAGCTTGGGATGGAACCAAACTTGTGCACAGCAGAGGCGCTGTGCAGAGGAAATATCAGAGGAAATATCAGAGGAAATACCTGCAGCAGTCCCACCTGTAAAAGGCCAAGAGGAAACACAGGAGCTGCCTGCTGTCCCTTGGGAGGGGTACATGAAATACAGCACGGGGTATTGGGGGCACCTCAACAAAGCCCCTGAACCCACAGGATGGGAGAGGAACTCCCAGAACAGGGAGCAAACCCAAAGGCTGGAAACGGTAACAAAAACACAGAAACAAAAATGAAAATGTACTAAAATTTAATCATTCATAAAAGCTGTAATTTAATCTGTGACAGTAAAACACAAGAAGCAATATTAGAGTTGGTTTAGTATATTATATATTTTTGCTTTTAAAGCCATAGAAATCAGTTATCCCAGTTTTTTTCCTATAAAAGACCCATTTTTCCAAAGCATTATGCACAAACATTTTTAATTAGAATACAATGGCAGAATGAAAATAATGATATTTCGTAACTTTTAAATATAAAATGAAGTCAATGACTCAAAAAGTTATTTGTTGCAGTGAGTTCAAAGGGAAATTTTGGATAATATATATCTATAGTTATAGATATAAAATATAACAGTGGAACATTTTTAGTGCTTGATGGGGAGAAATTATGATAAAATGGTCAATATGAATTTTAATTAGAGTAGCAATCTCTAACATTTGAAATGCATCCATGCTCCTTGGGATAATCATATGCTAGAGTCAATTATATTTATTTTCACATCTGTTAATTGCTATTGCAAAGGAGGAGGAATATTGGCTTTAATTTCCAAGAGATATACACAGAGCAACTGCTTTTTCCAGGGACTGTGTGCAAACCATTTTTAAGATCTAAATTCTTCCCGCAGGAGATAAAAAACAGGAGAAGCTTCTTCCGATATGTTACTCATTTCCATAAGGTTCTGAAGTTGGGAATGCTGGCACTTTCCATTTAGGCAACAGTTCTTCATTCCTGCAATCTGGAGGGAGAAAACACAAACGAAGATGATGGGGGGACATTTCTTACTCTGCTGGTGCCACCAGTGCCCTCCAGGGCCTGAAAACCAAGGGCCCACAGGCAGCAGAGCAGCTCCTTTTTCCCAGAACTCAGGGCTGTTCCTAGGCCAGAAAGCAGGAGACTGTGGGAGTGCAACTCTCCAAATGCTGGGTTTTATCAGGGCCAGAGCAGTGCCAGCCAAGTGCCAGCCAAGTGCCAGCCTGCTGCCCCTGCCTGATACCAGCAGTGCCCATGGCCAGGGCTGGGCTGGGCTGGACAGCACAGAGCACACAGAGCACAGAACAGAGCAGAACACAGAGCACAGAGCACAGAGCACAGAGCACAGCACAGCTCAGAGCAGAGCACAGAGCACACAGAGCACAGAACAGAGCACAGCACAGAACACAGAGCACAGCTCAGCACACAGTACAGAGCACACAGCACAGCACAGAGCACACAGAGCACAGAACAGAGCAGAACACAGAGCACAGAGCACAGAGCACACAGCACAGCACAGAGCACACAGAGCACAGCACAGCTCAGCTCAATTCAGCTCAGCACACAGCACAGAACACAGAGCACACAGGACAGCACAGAGCACACAGAGCACGGCACAGAACACAGCACAGAGCACAGAGCACACAGCACAGCACAGAGCACACAGAGCACAGCACAGCTCAGCTCAATTCAGCTCAGCACACAGAGCACAGCACAGAGCACACAGCACAGCACAGAGCACACAGAGCACAGCACAGAGCACACAGGACAGTACAGAGAGCAGAGCACAGAGCACAGAGCACACAGCACAGAGTACAGAGCACAGAACAGAGCGCACAGCACAGCACAGAGCACACAGAGCACAGCACAGAGCACAGAGCACAGCTCAGCACACAGTACAGAGCACACAGCACAGCACAGAGCACACAGAGCACAGCACAGCTCAGCTCAGCACAGAGCACAGAACAGAGCACAGAGCACACAGCAGAGAGCACAGAGCACAGCTCAGCTCAATTCAGCTCAGCACAGAGCACAGCACAGAGCACACAGAGCACACAGAGCACAGCACAGAGCACAGAGCACAGCACAGAGCACACAGAGCACAGAACAGAGCACACAGGACAGCACACAGCACAGAACACAGAGCACACAGCACAGCACAGAGCACACAGAGCACAGCACAGCTCAGCTCAATTCAGCTCAGCACACAGAGCACAGAACAGAGCACACAGCACAGCACAGAACACAGAGCACAGCTCAGCACACAGCACAGAGCACACAGCACAGCACAGAGCACACAGAGCACAGCACAGAGCACACAGGACAGTACAGAGAGCAGAGCACAGAGCACAGAGCACACAGCACAGAGTACAGAGCACAGAGCACACAGCAGAGAGCACAGAGCACAGCTCAGCTCAGTTCAGCTCAGCACAGAGCACAGCTCAGCACCCAGTGCCCCTCTCTGCCCCAAATGGGGACATTTCTGTCCCAACCCTGCAGCTGCAGTTCCCTTCCAGAGCATGACAGAACAGCTGTGAGCACACAGAGCTCCCTGCCAAGACACACAGGAAGATTATTTATAGCTGTGTCCAGTCTTGGTGTGCTTTTTGGTTGGGTTTGTTTTGGGTTTTTTTTAATGCTTGTTTCGGTTTGGGTTGTTTTATTTTTTAATTTGTGCCCCACTGAACCCCACGTCCCTACAAAAGCAATTTGTAATTGTCCCCAAATGTCCCAGCATGGGGACAGCAGTGGCAGCAGTAACACCAGCATTTACAGAGGGTAACTAACATCTCTCAGAGGATGAAAAGGGAGCACGAGCGAGCCCTGGGCTCAGCAGAAAGCCCCTGCTCAGTCACAGCCCAGGAGCAGCAGCAGAGGGAAGGGGCTCTGTTGGGAGCTGCTCTGCTCACCTGGCCCAGGTGGGACTCAGGCCCCTCTTACCTGGCTCAGAGCTGCTGCATGATGGGAGTCTAAAGCAGCAGACATGATTTCTTTTTAGGCTTCTTCTTTTCCACTGGTGTTTTTCTATTTATCTGTCTGACCAGGTCATAAAAGATCTGCAAATGAAAAACACAAGCTGAAAACCCCGAGTGACAAAACACAAGCTGTGAGAACTGAGGCAGGCTGGGGAGCTGACAGCTCTTTCCTGGTGGCTGCAGTTGTGTAAATTCAATTAAACTGCTTGAATTTATTACACGTTTCTCTAGCAGCTGCTTATGGAAGAAGAAACCCAAAGCTCCCATCAGTGTGCAGAACATAAGGGAGCTGGAAACTCAGTTTATCCCCACCAAAGCCTTCAGAAGAGCAGGGCAGTGAAATGGCAGCAGTTTCCTTGCTTTGGAGAAGGGGGAGAAAATCGGGATTAACAAAGGGGTTTTTAAAACAGGCAGAAAATGCTCAAGGATCAGCAGGCCAGGGCACCCCCGTGCAGGGAGGGGACAGCCCTGAGCTCCCATTGCCACCAGGGACAGCCCAGGGCGCTCCTGCAGCTCAGGGCTCGGTGAGTGCTGCTGCTGCTGCTGGGAGTTGTTTTCCCAGCAAGACTCAACCCATTTATAGCAAAATGAGCTTTGCAAAAATGCTTGGAGCTGGGTCACAGCATTGAGGAGAAATATTTCAACCTTCAGAGGGCTCCACCCTTGTCCTTGTTTGTTTTTTCCCCTTCCTGGAGTGGCCGACAGCTCACAAATTCTTGTTGATTCCAGAGAAATTCACAAGACGAAGAAACAGTTTCTAACACTGTTTATAACACACTGTAACAACTGAAATTTGACATTTTCCCTTCTCATAAATCAGATTATTTAGGTGCTAGAACTGACTGTGAGCACGGCCATCTGCAACAAGGTTTCAGGAATGCCACCATCCCTAAAAGGAGTCAGCGTGCTGCACGAGCACCTCAGAGGTCCCCAGAAGGTCATCTGGATTAAAAACTTATTATCTGAAAGGTCTGATTCACATGCAGCAAATGCATGTGGGAATTTATCACTCTTTACCTAGATTTTAACAAATTTAGAAACTCCAAAAGTAGTGAGAAAGCAAGAATAAACCCCAAAAGAATGCAAATGCCTGCCCAGCCCAGGAGGCAGCAGGACACACTCCCAGTGCACTGAGCTGCTTCATTCACAGTTCCTCTCTTTGGTTTCCTCAGCCTTTGTGCTTTTCACAGCCAGGAAATATCAGCTGGCAGGGAAGCAGAACACGGAGGTCACAAGGAGAGCAGGAATCACCCCCGGATAAGCACATTCTGCTGTGACCTCCCGGGGCTGCAGAGCCAGCAGGGACAGGCAGGATTCCCCCCGAGGAAGGAGCCCCTGACCACGGGGTGAGGCCTGAGGAGGGGCAGGGGCACCCCAGAGAGTGGGGATGCTCCCAGCCCTGCTGGGCATCTGCTGAGGGCTGAGCTGCATCCCCAGCCCAGACACACAAACAATCCCTGCTGGCAGCAGCCTGGCTCAGCTCTGCTGCTCCTGAGCCCTCAGCAGGGCTAATCCCAGCCCAGAGCTGCAATTCTCAGCTCCTGGGGCTCCTGAGCCCTCAGCAGGGCTAATCCCAGCCCAGAGCTGCAATTCTCAGCTCCTGGGGCTCCTGAGCCCTCAGCCAGGCCAATCCCAGCCCAGAGCTGCAATTCTCAGCTCCTGGGGCTCCTGAGCCCTCAGCAGGGCTAATCCCAGCCCAGAGCTGCAATTCTCAGCTCCTGGGGCTCCTGAGCCCTCAGCAGGGCTAATCCCAGCCCAGAGCTGCAATTCTCAGCTCCTGGGGCTCCTGAGCCCTCCCAGCCCATCCTGAGCCCTCAGCAGGGCCAATCCCAGCCCAGAGCTGCAATTCTCAGCTCCTGGGGCTCCCCTCCCTCCCAGCCCATCCTGCTGGCTGCCAGGGCAGCTGGGCCCAGGCCAAGATCCCGCTGCTCCTGCTTATCCCACAGCCCTGAACGGTCCCAGTTATCAGCTGGAACCAGCCCAGCTCTGCTGCACGGGGTCAGCTCAGCCTTTGTGCCTGCAAGCTTGGCCTCTGGCACAGGCAGATAACTCCAGCACAGAACAAAGCCTGGTGGTGCCTGATGTGGAGCAGAGCTGCCCCAGGCAGCAGCAGGAGCACCCAGAGCACAGGGGGCTCAGTTAAACTCAGGGAACTGCTCAGGTCTGGCTTTGGGCACGGTTTTAGGGAGCTGGGGGCTTGCAGGGGCTGTGATGAGGCACCTGCAGCCAGAAATGCAAATATTCCAAAAGCAACAGCCAGCCCCACACAAGACAAGGAGCACAACGGGGCATCACCCACGCTGGGAATGGCAGCAGTTATTGTGACACAACGTTCTCTCCAGATAAAGTTTATCTCAACTAAAAGTCATCCAGCTCAGGGCCCTCTGCTGCTCATGGCCCTGGGAGAGGCTGTGAAACACCAGCCTGGGGAGTCACCCTGGCTGTGCAGGGGAAAGGGAGCCCATCCCTCCCAAAAGGGAGGCAGACACAGAGTGCCTGGCACACTGCTCAGACACACAGGGCTCAAAGTGCCTCGTTCATGCCGGGAACACAGGGAACAGGAGGTGCTCACCTCATTTACGTTGATTTTCGACTTTGCAGATGATTCTAGAAAGGCACAGTTACACCACTGTCGTGCTAAGTTCTGCCCCTGCTCTTTGCCCACGACTCGCTCTTCCTCCAGGTCACATTTATTGCCAACCAGAATCATGGGAACCTGGAAGGGAGCAACAGGGGAGAAATCCATCAGCAAGGTCATGTGCAGGGAGCTCTGTGTGCTGTGGCTCTCAGGATGAGGGGGGAAATGCAGGGGGGGAATGCAGAATGGGAAATGCAGAATGGGAAATGCAGAATGGGAAATGCAGGGGGGGGAATGCAGAATGGGAAATGCAGAATGGGAAATGCAGAATGGGAAATGCAGAATGGGAAATGCAGGAGGGGAAATGCAGAATGGGAAATGCAGAATGGGAAATGCAGAATGGGAAATGCAGGAGGGGAAATGCAGAATGGGAAATGCAGAATGGGAAATGCAGAATGGGAAATGCAGGAGGGGAAATGCAGAATGGGAAATGCAGAATGGGAAATGCAGAATGGGAAATGCAGGAGGGGAAATGCAGAATGGGAAATGCAGAATGGGAAATGCAGAATGGGAAATGCAGGAGGGGAAATGCAGAATGGGAAATGCAGGGGGGGAAATGCAGAATGGGAAATGCAGGAGGGGAAATGCAGAATGGGAAATGCAGAATGGGAAATGCAGAATGGGAAATGCAGGGGGGGGAATGCAGAATGGAAAATGCAGGGGGGGAAATGCAGGGGGGGGAATGCAGGGGGGGAAATGCAGAATGGGAAATGCAGAATGGGAAATGCAGAATGGGAAATGCAGAATGGGAAATGCAGGGGGGGAAATGCAGAATGGAAAATGCAGGGGGGGAAATGCAGGGGGGGGAATGCAGGGGGGGAAATGCAGAATGGGAAATGCAGAATGGGAAATGCAGGAGGGGAAATGCAGAATGGGAAATGCAGAATGGGAAATGCAGAATGGGAAATGCAGGAGGGGAAATGCAGAATGGGAAATGCAGAATGGGAAATGCAGAATGGGAAATGCAGGGGGGGAAATGCAGAATGGGAAATGCAGAATGGGAAATGCAGGGGGGGAAATGCAGAATGGAAAATGCAGGGGGGGAAATGCAGGGGGGGAAATGCAGGGGGGGAAATGCAGGGGGGGAATGCAGAATGGGAAATGCAGAATGGGAAATGCAGAATGGGAAATGCAGGGGGGGAAATGCAGGGGGGGAAATGCAGAATGGGAAATGCAGAATGGGAAATGCAGAATGGGAAATGCAGGATGAACCCAATAAAAACCAAGGGACAATGATGAAGTGGCTCTGCCCCTCTGCAGGGCCTGGCACAGCTGTGGCCCTCCAGGTGTCCCCAGCAGGTACAGAAGGAGGTGTCCCAGGCCAGCCTGGACAGGACTGGAGCTCCCTGGGGCTCTGGAGCTGTCCCTGCCCAGGGCTGAGCTCTGAGCACCCTCCCAACCCACATCACTCTGGGATTCTGTAACACCCTCAGCAAGGGAAAAACCCCAAATCTCTCCGAGCAGCCCAAGTGCCACTGCCAGGAGCTGCCCCAGGGCCGTCCCCAGCAGAGCCCAGCGCTGGCACACCTGGGCTCTGCCACCTGGGCCAGCTGCAGCTCTGGCTGGGAGCAGGGCAGCGCCAGGAGTGCCCCAGCCCAGCAGCATCTCCTGCTTCCTCACACCCAGGGGAAGCAGAAAACCCCAAGAGCTGCTGCTAGGGGAGTGCCCCCGTTTAATTTCCTCCAACACATTCTGTGAGCAGAAACAGAGTCCTGTCCAGCTGGAAAATAAATCACTACCCCATTCATTTGGTGATTTACAACACACTGTGTGGTTTTAATCTGCTTCAGTGTTAATATTTGTGGTCTCTTCCTGACACAACTACACTCAAGATTAATTTTTCTCCTTAAAACTCCCAGCCATACCCATTAGAGAATGCTCATATTTTTATTTTTGAGACATAAATTTTCCTTATCACATCAGGAACCTGAAGCCACAGTACAGTTGAAGCAAATGCAAATAAAGCTCATTTGAAATCAGATCTCGGGCTCTATCAGCTTAGATAGAGTGGTAAATATCCTGTTCTTTAGAGTTTTCTAGACAGTTAAGAGAAAATTTCTCATACTGAAACATGAAAATGTGTTATGAACATGTTCAGCAAAAAAGCAAAGTGTATGAAGATGTGAAATAATAGGGCAAAAAGTGATACTGAGATGAGTAAGCAGTACAGGTTTGAAGACATGAAACTGTGTAAGATTATTGCAGAAGATATTATTGGTTTATCCAAAAATGGAGTTTGGTGAGCAACTACCTTTGATCATTTACTGTTAGGTGTAGGAGATTGGAATTTAAACTCTTCCAGATACAGATAATGTAATGATTGATATACTGGGACTTTGGACATGTTCTGGTGTGAAAGACAGAAAGGAGAACATTTCCTAACTCAGGAAAATGCAGCTTAAATGTTCAAAAGGTTCTCAAACTTGAGAGACACCATCCCCAGTGTCTGCTGGGGATGAACCTGCCCAGCTCAGGGCACAAATTCCCCTGCGAGCACAGCCAAGCCCAGCTCAGGGTCCTGCAGCGGGGATTTACCCCACAGTAATGCCTGCCCAAGGAAAAGCAGTTTGGCACCAAGGAAAAGCAGTTTGGCACCAAGGAAAAGCAGTTTGGCACCAAGAGAAGCTCAGCTGGTTAAAGCAAGGAGGGCCCAGGGCCACTGCAGCCAGGGAACAGCACAGGACCACGATCCAGGGGACAGAGCCACCCTCACCTGAGCCTGGCCCGTCTTCTGTCACACCCCAAACTCCCCACAGCTCATCTGCCCTTCAGTTAAAAAGGGCTCCAAACACCCAAAACAACCCAAGGCTCTGTCAGGCCCCTGATGGTTTCGTTCCTGGCACTGTGGGACCTCCTTGGGGGACAGATTTGAACTTTCCCCTTCCCACATCTGTCCCAGCCCTCCCAGTCTCCAGTGCCAGGCAGAGCTACTGGGAACATCCTTACCACGACTGGCCCTAACTCTGAGGGAAATAAAGCACAGCTAAAGCACAGAGAAAGAAGAAAATGCCAATCCTGGAAAGGAGTTTAAAGGAGGAGAAGTGAAGTAATGCTGCTTTCAATCAACTCCCAGCATTTCAGAAGACTGTGGCTTCCAGGACATGGGAAAATCTGATTTTGTGATGTCCCTTGGCAGGTGCTGTGCCTCAAACAACAGCACTGAAAGCTACAAGGCCCTGAAAACTCACTGAACACTCCCCGAGGAGATCCCCTGAAAGAGGCTTTGTATGTAAACACCCAGGCTGTGGTGCTTTGAGAGCAAAGCTCCTTAAGCACTTGCAGAGAGGAACCCAGGCATGTTCTACTCACATCCTCAGTGTCCTTCACCCGGAGGATCTGTTCCCGCAGGTCCTGGAGGTCGTTGAACGTGGACTGTGCTGTGATAGAATAAACTAGTGCAAACCCCTGCCCATTCTTCATGTACAGGTCCCTCATGGCTGTGAATTGCTCCTGCAAGCAAACGTTTTTTACAGTAATTAGCTGGAGAATGCAGCTAATGAACAGTTCCACAGGAATACTCCTATTGTACTGGAGACAAGAACGCAGTGCCACAGATGGATTTACATATTTACCCCTCACAGAAACCCACTGGAGCATGGAAATTGAATAAAAGCATTAACACTCTCTTTCCCTTTGGTTTGGTGTTTTGGGGTTTTTTTCCCTTAATAAAGGGCTTCTTGGAAAAATGGGGAAAAGATGAAGAGCAGCAATAAAAGCATCTCTGCATGGTTTTACTGACTGAAATGCCAGAGCAGGCTGGACAGTGCCAGCTCAGAGCCCCAGCAGGGCCAGGACCTTTACCAGGCCCATCCAGCAACGATTCCTGCCCCTGCTGCTGAGGCTTTGCAGGGCTTTCTCAATAAAACCAAGTTCCAGGGAGCACCAGGAGCCTGGGGAGTGCTGCCAGCCCCCAGGGCTGCTGTGCTGGGGCAGGGCCGTGCCAGCTGCAGGACAGCAGGGCAGTGCCAGCGGCAGGGCCGTGCCAGCTGCAGGGCTGTGCCAGGGAGGCGCCAGGGCAGCCCTGCTGGGGAGCAGCCCCTGGGCTGGCACTGCTGCAGCCTGTGTCCTTGTGGCCCCTGGCAAATTCGTGTTTGAAACCCTCCCAGAGCAGAATGCTGATCTGGGGATGGCACAGGAGGCACCAGCCCCTGTGTGCCAGCACTGGGGAGAGCTCACCAGGCCCTGGCACCCACCTCACTGCTGAGGTTATCTAACAAAATCCTTCATTGAAATGACTGCAGCTGATTGACTGCCTTGCCTGGGCAGGATTACAGCAATGAGATCAAGAAATGGCACTTACTGTCCCTGCTGTGTCGAGGATCTCCAGCATACACTGCTGACAGTCTACCTCCACTTGCTGGGGAAAAGGAACAAAAGCTCAGAATCAATGGTCTGCAGTGGGACAGGCAAGAGAAATCTCAGCTCTGGCTGCACCTCTGCACAAAGGGCTCTCAGCAAAGAGCACCTGCATCCCCAGGGCCGAGCAGCTCTGCTCTTAGAGGATTAACCATGCCCCCAGCCAGGCATCTGGGTCAGCTCACATGCTCCAGGACTCCCTTCATTAGCAAGGCTTAAATGAGCAGCTCACTGTAAACATCTCAACTTAAGTGAGATTGGAAATATCTCGACTTAATCCACTCTTACAAATCAAAGCACCTTAAAACTTGAATTTTTCTTTGCTGCCCGGAGAGAAGGGAGTAAGGAAGAGAAGAAAATGCAAAATATTTCAGGACCCTCAGAGTGATATTTTGCAAATCTTCCACTCTCTGAGAAATGTCTTGGATCTAAAGAGGGTAATTCCAGGAAAGTCAAGTAAATTTAACAGCAGAACTCACAGCACAATTTAATTGAATTATCTCAGCCACAAATGTCACAAGTTTTTAGTGTATGTTTTGGTGCCTTTAATGTGCTGACACTTCTGCTAATCCGTGGAACAATGGCTCACTTGACACCCATCCAGGGAAGAAAGCAGCTCTGTGCCTGGGTTATGTAACAGCCCAGGGACCCTGCAAGGACTTCTGCCCAGCAGCTCCACCCTGCACCCAAAGCAGCCCCAGGAATTCCCTCTGTGGGACTTGGAAGAAATAAAACTGATGGTGCTTTACCTTTCTGTATGAATCTTCTATTGTTGGGTCATATTTTTCAACAAAAATTCCCTGAACGAACTGTACAGTCTGGGGAGGAAGGGAAGAAAGAAATCCCAAGTGAGCTGAACACAGCCAGAAACATTCACCAAGAGCACTTCAGGAAAAAGTAACAACAGTGAATCTGCTTTTAAATTCAATAGTGAGGACCAGAGAAAAAGACATAACATTTCTATTTTGAAAATAAAATTGCCCTGAGTGTGACAATCTGGCTGACGTGAGACACTCTTGATCTCTGGTGGACTTCATCTATTACAGGTGAAAAGAAAGGCCAAGAGAGAAACTGCAAATCTGGGGGTGTTTTGGGGTTCTGTGTAGATCCAAGGCCTTTAGAAGTTTCCCTCTGTTTGGGTGGTGCAGCCCAGCTTCAGTTTCCAGTTCTCTGCAAGGCTCTGCACCACTGGGCACCCTTGTGAGCTGCGTCACCCTCTGCCACTCCAGGAGAGTTTCAGCCTCAGAAATGGGATGAAAGTGCTGTACAGGAAACAAAAGTTGCTGAACAACTGTGGCCTTGTAGCTGTGAAGGTTTTCTGCTACTCCATCAGAGTCACCAGAGGCAGCAGCAGCACTGGGCTGGCACAGCAGAGTTAAACCAAGGAGGAGCTGCAGTGGAACAGCCCCAGTTTGTCCTCTGCACCCGGGGCTGGACATGAACACCAGGCTCTTTGTTGCACAGGTCACTTTGTGCACTTGGAAGAATGAAATTTAAAGTGACCCCCATATGATTTTAAATCCCACCTTGTAACCTCTCCTCGCTAATGCTTGTAAATAAGTACACAGACTGTGTGAAAGCTAAATATTATCCACTCCTAGCTGCTAACTGGCAATTACTGTGTGCTGCTATAAAAACAATGGATCATGAATTACCAAATTCATGCATATGAATTACCAAATATGCTGACTTAGCAGCCAGCCTGTCAAAAAGAATTTAACTTTTGTTTACCAGACTATTTGAGTATTTGCATTTCAGCTGATCAAAAGGTCAGGGATGGTGCTGACTCAGACTTCACATCACAGAGAAGGAAATTCAAGCATGTCAGATGCTGAGTAATTTTTATTTACAGCATACTACTAAGTGCCCCACTCCACCTAGTGAGTCTTCCAGTGTTACATAAGAAAATAAAGATAATCAGGGAAGTGCTGGTGGCAAAAGTAATACAGATTGCTGACATTGCTGTGGAGGAACAGAGCTTGTAAAAAAATTACACCTTGTAAACACCTTGTAGTGATTAGGATGGGATTGCTGGAAGAGTGCATCAAATTTGATGTACAACTGAGTAATGGCTCCTCCTGTTCACTGGGATTCTGCAGGTGATTTACCAGGATCGTTACCTGGCTGTGGCAGCAGAATAAACAATGAGGCAGGACATGAAAGCTGCTCAGCCATTATCATGCCTGTGACAAGGAACACTGCAGTTCCTTGTTGTAGATAACTCTCACTTGACCAGTTCTTTGCCTCTCTGCTGGAGAGAGCTGCTGGACTGGTGAGTGATAAATGGGTGACAGGAGTCTCTCTCACAGCGTTCACTATCAGCTCTGCTGTGGAAAGCTCTCCTTGGGAACAGGACAAGCACTCCAGGAGAGCAAAGTGCTGCTCCTCCCTCTCTGCAGGGGCTGTGGATGCTCCTCAGGGCTGCTGCTCTGAGCCAGCTGCTGACTCAGGATGGAAAACCCAGAGCCCTGGAGGTGTGCAGGGCTGAACCCCAGCTCTGGGATTGATCCTGTGATTGATTCCAGCCAGATTTCCCCTGCTGTGCCCCTGCCCTTGGGCCTGCAACGCTCACAGATACTCAGCTCTGCACAGCACAGCACCCGTGCAGGAAGCAGACATGACACACTAATTAGCAGCAATTAATCACCTCTCCTGAGCCAGGGCACAGCTCCCCAGCACTGGCACAGTGGCTAGTGAGTCCTGGCACATCACAGAAGTGACCCAAGCTGCCCAGAGCAGCAGTGCCCCGGTGTGCAGGGAGCCAGGCAGCTGCAGGGCTGGGTAGGGCTCAGGGCTGGCCCCAGACTCACCAGAGCAGACTTGCCCACACCTCCTGAACCAAGGACCACCAGCTTGTACTCACGCATGGTGTGGGCTGTTCAGAGAGCAGCGACCTGAGGGCAGAGAAAAGGCAGAGTTAGAGCACAGAGCTGGGGGCTCCTGAGAGTGAGAATGCCTTCACTGCCCTTACTGCCAGCTTGGGTTTCATTTTCCTGAACACTCAGCTTGAGAAGGCCACTCTGAGAGCCCCAGGTCAGGGGAAATGGCCACAGCTGGGTCCTGCAGTGCTCAGAGAGGAAGAGGATGGAAAGGCCAGGGGACAAACACAGAGGCTGTGCCGGGCACCACGAGCTGCCACTGCCCGTCCTCTGCTTCCTCAGCATTTCATGGCACCAACCAGAGCACGGGACAGGAAAATTAGAACAGAAAGAAGCAAGTCAAGAGGTTTCCTTCTCCCCTCCACCCCCAGCAGGGAGGGATTTAGGTCAGTGTTTTCTCTCTGGAAAAGGTCAGGCCCAGCAGACGGCTGCCAAGGCAGAGCTCTCTGCTCGCCCAGCACAGACTCTGCCTTTTTATGGAAATCTTGCAACTCCCTCAAGTCACTCTGCAGCAGCAGCAAACTTCTCGTGCTCCTCGAGATTCCCTGACAAATAAGGCAAATGACAAAGGCAGTGATAAACAGTGGCCAGAGTGTTTACAGAGCAGGCAGGCTGGGCTGTCCCTGCAGCAAACAATGAGCTCAGCGCCGAGCCCCTTCCGCAGGGCCGCGCTTCCTTCCCAAGTAAGGCTGCACACACACACCAGGCTGCAAACCAACCCTGCCACGGGACTATGGGCTCCCAGATACAGCCTTGGGGAAGGAAAACGTCCTCCAAGGGCTTTGGTAGAGAAATGCACCCGGAGCCTGTGAAGAACAGGGGGTGTATTCTGTGTTTCCAGCTCTGCGACGTGCACGCCTCCCTGCCAACCTGGGTCTGGAGTTGATGCGACCACTGAATCGGGGCAGGGTCTCTTCTGCCACTTGGACTCCCAAGGGGAAGATGTAAAACAGAGTCCAGAGGAGCCCCATGCGCTGCCGCTCACCCATCACCAGTCTGAGCTGAACTGGGACCAACAGGAGCTGGGGAGCTCCCCAGCTATCGCGCTCAGCCCTCACCCCCAGCCCGTCCCACGGGCTGAGTGTCACCCGGTACAAAAACCAAAAACTCAAACATCCCACGGGCAGCCGGAGAGGGACACAGGTTTCTGTGATCAGTTTAGCACAACTTCAAACTGGTTTTAAGGCAGAATACCAGAAGTAAAGGGCTTGCCTGTGCTGAGGCTCTGCGTTCACACAGCCGAGGGAAGCTGCCCTTCCCTCCTCCAAGCCCTGGGCAGGGAGCAGGGCTCAAGCAATCCATGCAGCCCCTCGTTTCAGGCACCTGGAGGAGGTTTCTCTCCAACTCTTGAAGCCCATGTGAGCTGCAGTTGCCTAACTGCAAGTTGTGAAATCAACTCAAACTGAAAGGGGTTTTCCAGAAACTGCCCAAAGGCAGAGCAGGCATGGCTGTGCACTCCAGGACACTGACAACAGCTCTGGCTGAATTCTGGGAACTGTAAGCTCTTCTGCTCGACCATTTCCCTGAGAAGTGACATTCACTTCCTTTCTTTCTAAAATCGTGATTTTGAATGGGAAGGAGAGGGGAATTCCAATTAACAATTTGTTTCCTCTTGATAATCCCTAAAAATTAAAAGCTGATGCATTTTTTATAAAGCATAAATGCAACTTATTGATCCAGTTTGTCTTCATCTCCCACAGTCTGTTCCACTAAAGAAAACCCAGAAAGCAATCATGCTAAGGGTTAAATTTAGCTGTGAACTATTTCACTTCTTATTTATAGTAGAAAATACTTGTGGGAAAGTTTAAGCTGGGAGCAGTACAAGACTAACTTCTCATTTCTTCTCTACAGAATTTGCTGATTTTTTTTTTTCAGGTGCAACAGGAAACCAAGATCCTGAAAGGCACGAGCCTTATTACTGTAAACCCCACATGCCTTAATTATCTTGTAGCTCTTTCACAAGTATGTTAATGTTATCTGTTTATACAACATGAATAGAGTGCTCAAGAAATTACTATGCTGCATCCCAGCCAACTTTTCATTTGGCAACTGCTGAAGCCCACCTAAATACAGGCAGACACAGCAGCATTCATTTCCATCCAGAGCTCTCTGTAGCAGTCACATGCTGTGAAGGAACAGCTCCATTTCCAAGTGGAATTGAACTATGGCTGTTAAGTGTTCTTTAGAGTCAGGAGAAGGGTATGATCACTAAAGAGCGTAGAAAAAATTAACTGTAAATGTTGTGAAACTGGTCTCATCAGTTCAGAATGCCGTGGTGCAGGAATAAAGCAAAAGCTGAGTGTGTCTCCTTGCTCCCTCTGCCAGGCACAGCCCCTGAGCCCCAGCAGGACAAGAGGGGCACAGAGCACGAGTGCCACCCCAGCACTGCCCTGGGCTGCAGCCCCTCTGCCCCTCCATCACTCTCCAAACCACCTGCAGGGCAACAAATCACAGGGTTCTGCATCTATCATCACCAAAAAACTCTGCTCCTCCAGCATCAGACACCTGACCCCTCAGAATCCAGCTGTGCTCTGCATTCTTCAACGGGAGCTTCTCTGCTGCTGCCACCAGCAGTACCCAGGCAGAGACAGAAATGGACTCTGACCCCTCAGAGCAGCAGCCCCAGCTGCTCACAGAACAGCCAAGGGCTGTGCCCTGGAGCAGACAGAGAGGTGAAAAGCTGCAGGGTATTTGTGTCAGCAGCCAGAGGCAGTGCAGGCACAGCATCCCTGAGGAGGACCAGGAGAGGCGATGCAGACACAGCTGGAGCTGCAGCAGCCAGGGCTGGCCCAGGCAGGAAGGAGCAAACTCAGAGGGTATTTCCCAAGCACGGAAGGAGCAGAGCTGGGGGAGGCCCTGGGGACGAGGGCTGAGGCCCCTCAGGACACAAACCTGGTGCAAAAGCAGTGGGCTGCTTCTGTTTCTAGAGTTTCAGCAGCTCATCAAGAAGGTCACAATTTGGGCAGTGGGGAGAGAGAAGCGTGAAGCAAAATGAGCAAACACAGCACTGAAAGAGCGAGTGCAAGAACTTCACTGATCAATTACTCACTCCAATGTTCACAGAAATTTCATTTAAAATATGATGAGAACACTAAAAAACTCTTACCTTGGCATAAAAGATCTCTCATCAGTGTTAGCAGCTCTACTGAAGGTTCTTCCAGGCTCCCCACAAGGAACTGAAAAAAAGAAGAATTTCAAAAAGAGTTAATAGTTTTTCAAGTGTCAGCATTTGTGAAGCATCTCTGTAGTGCTTAAGCCAAAGCACCCAGCTCCTGGGGACTTCTCCTCCCTAGAACACTCCAAGACTTCACTTACACCAGACAAACTCAAACTAACCGTGTTTGAGGTTGCATCAAGTTCTGCAACACCTACAAAGCGCAATTATTTTAGGGGATCCAGCAGGTTTGTGGCAGGAGCAGGATGAGCTTTAAGGTGCCTTCCAGCCCAAGGCATTCTGTGATTGTGGGGCAGTCCTGGACTCCCAGCAGCACCATCCCCTGCCCCAGGAACCCGCTGGCTCCTTGTCCAAGAGTTTGAGAAGCTCCAACGTTTCCAGTCCCCCAGTCTTTGCTCAGTAGCCCTGAGCAGCAGCAGAGCTGATATGCAGTGATCACAGCACTGGCTACACCTGCTGCTCCAACAGGGACAGTCCTGGCTTTCAGAGCTTCAGCACTTCATCCTTTCTTCTCAAGAGATTAAAAAAAAGAATCAATTGCTCCTCTGGAACCATAGGAAGTTGAAATGAAAACCTAGTACCCTGGTTTTCTGAAAATATCCCTTTTTAGCAGCTCTGGAATCACCTTGGAGTCACAGAAATCAAAATTGTCTTGTAAGAGATAACAGAAGCTCCCATAATCCTTGTCAAATATTTTTCCAGGTATAAGAGAAAGTGAGTCTAGAGGGCAGGGTTGGATGGGATATGGGGAAGAAATCCTTCCCTGGCAGGGTGGGCAGAGCAGCTGGGGCTGCCCCTGGGTCCCTGGCAGTGCCCAAGGCCAGGAGCAGCCTGGGCACAGTGGAAGAGTCCCTGCCATGGCAGGGGGGCACTGCAGGGCTCTGAGCTCCCTTCCACCCCCAGCCATTCTGGGATTTTCTCTGCAGCGCTGCCAGTGGCAGCTCCAGCACTGATGGCTCAGCGGCCCCTGCACCCAAAGAGCACAGCCTGAGTTTAAATGAGGTGAGAGAAAAGAAACGGAAAGAAGCGAGGCACAGAAAGGAGCAGCACAGAAACCACAGCACCAGCTCCTAGAGACAGTGTGAGATGGCATCTGGAGGTGCAGCTCCTGCAGCCCAGCACTGAGGGGCTCTGCTCCCTGCTCGTCCCCAGGAAGGTGCACGGGGATAGAGGAAGAGGCAGCAAGGGCCACTCACCTGGCTGTGAGGAGGAAAAAAGGAACAACTCCGTGCTCGCTCATCACTCACACCCCCCTGCCTCTGACTCTCAGCAGGACTGCAGAACATTGAACATATCCAGGGGAAGAGTGGGGTCAGCCCCGTGCCCATCTGGAGAGAAGCACGGATGTGCTGGGCTGCAGCACCTCCCTGGAGGCTGGCAGTGCCACCCCTGTGGCCGTGCCCTTCCCACCTCCGGATGAGAGGCAGATTCCTGGGCTGCTGCAGCCACGTGTCCTGGCTATTTTTATCCTGGCAGTTCAATGCTAAATCGTGGCTACTATAAACAAACCTGTTTCATTCTCAACTTGGAAACGTTCTCCGTGCCAGTTTTCTTCAGTTACTATAAACTAGGCCATGGAAAGTGGTGGATTTTCTTTTTTTACAAGTGTCAATTAAACATTGCTCAACAGTCTACCAAAACCCCTCCATTACTCAGAGCCATGTTGGCAAAACAAACCCAAACCCAGCACTTGTGCAAGGGGAAGATTTACAGCGATCAAAGCCACACTTGAACTGACAGATTCCCTCCAGAGTTAAAAAAAAAGAGTCCAAACAAACAGAGAGAGAGAATGATGCAGCAGCAAAGGCTGGAAACACCAGGCCAAGGATCCCCCCTTGAACCAGCCCAGCCACCGTTCCTGGCTGTGCCCAAGGTCAGCTCCACTCAGCACCGGCTCCCTCGCTTGTTCTACACCGTGTCCAGAGGTGTTAAATCACTCAGTGAAGTCTGAAGCACAGGAGACACTTCCCTAATGCTCACCAAAGCTGTCATCAATTACACAATGGCTCCAGAGCCGTGCAGGGAACAGGGAGTGCACCCCAAAGGATAAAGGGGGCTTGGCTGGAAATCCCACAGCTCAGGAACAGGGAGTGCACCCCAAAGGATAAAGGGGGCTTGGCTGGAAATCCCACAGCTCAGGAACAGGGAGTGCACCCCAAAGGGGGCTTGGCTGGAAATCCCACAGCTCAGGAACAGGGAGTGCACCCCAAAGGGGGCTTGGCTGGAAATCCCACAGCCTGGGAACAGGGAGTGCACCCCAAAGGATAAAGGGGGCTTGGCTGGAAATCCCACAGCTCAGGAACAGGGAGTGCACCCCAAAGGGGGCTTGGCTGGAAATCCCACACTCCTTAGCAGATACCAGCCCTGAACAGCAGCAAGGCAAACACTGCCAGAGATTATTACCCTGCTAGTTAGCAAGGAGTCTGTTTAATTAATACAAATCACTGCCATGGGCTCACTTGTTCACAAAACGAGCCCCTTCTCCAAGGCAGTCAAATTCCCAGGCTTCAGGGCACAGGGAAAACTTCCTCCACCTTTCCTGAGGCCGCCAACACCAGAAAAATGAGAGGGAAGAGAAAAACAAAAGACTAAAAGACCAGACTAAGCAGAAAGCAGGACTTCAATGTGACTTCAAAAGCACAGTTTGACAAACTTCCGCTCCCAGACGCTGCATTATTTTCTTGCTCATTATCACTGCGGTCTCTGACACCAAAGCAAGTGTGTTTTAGGCATTAACATTACATAAGAGGCAACATTTTATAATTTGTGCCAAAAATCTCAGCCTCAGTTTTGTAATTTTAACACCAAAATCATTATCATTTCCACTGCCTGCTTTCAGCATCACATCAAATACCAATCAAGGTAACTAATGTGTAATTAGCTATGCACAAGCTTGCTGTGGGATGAGTCATGACCCCATTGAGGTGCATTCCTGATACTGGAACATACAGGCTGTCCCTTGTCCAAATCATCAGTAATCCAAGTGCAAATGTATTTTCCTTTCGTTTTTCAGGTAACAAATAACCCCAAAAAGACACAGCAAGAAGCAAACACAGAAAACAAAGCTGGTGACAAGGCAAATAAGCAAACAGGTACGTGAGAGCACGGGAGAACGGCACTGGCCAGAGGCGTTATCTGAAGAGCTCCATCAGAAAAGGCGAGAGCAGCCCTCAAATCTTGCATCCATTCCCAAAACTCCCGGCCCAGGTGTGTGCAGCTCAGAGCCACATCCCAGTCATCCCCTTCTGCAGCACTCCACATCCTCCTGGAGCCTGGGAGGGCCATAAAGGCCTGGGCAGAGAGTAAAGTCCTCCAGCAGCAGAGCCCTGTGCTGGAGCTTCCAGCAAATTAACTGCAGCCCACACAAACACGGCCTGAGACAAACTCCTTGGAGAACAGCAATAATTCTGCCATTGGAAATAGTCATTTTGTGCACAAACACTCTGGGATTGATCCTCCTCAGCCTGTAATCTTTTGTGCAATCGGCTTCATGCTGAACCTGCAATTTCAAATAACATAATGTTAACTTCTATGGAGGTGGCTGCCTAATTATTCACTGGAAATTGCTCTGCTATAGAAGCTCTCCAGGCAAGGAACAAGGGCTCTGGGCAGCTAAAGCCTGCCATGCTGAAACGGCTAATTTATTTTTTGTCCTATTGCTCTGCACTTGCACAAAGTTGCTAGGGACATGTGCCAGCCAGACAAAGGCAGGGGAAAGGAAGCCAGCAGCACAACTCGGAGCCCAACACACTCTGCATCCCCAAATTAGAACAAAGCCCTACGTCAGGGGCTGGAGCTGGCAGCTCCCCTCCAGCCAGACTGCAGCACTCTGCACATTAATGCCAACGAGAGCTGCAGGCAGGACACAGCCCTGAGCACACCCAGGCAAACACCCTCTGCTCAATTCCCAGTATCTGGAAGGGTTTGAGAGCAGGGAGGGCAGGGAGGGCAGGGACTGGGAGGGCACAGCTCCTCCCAAGCAGCACCATGGCCACATTCACCATTTCTCCTTTTCCATGCAGCCCCATTGGAGCAGTTCAGCAAAGGAGTTCTCCACAGCGGTTTTTTTTGGAAGAAAAAATGAAAAAACCACTTTCTTTCCCCCTTCCTCATCAGCCAAAGACATAAACATTAAAGGGCAAATCTGCCATTAGACACAGCAGCCGCTCAGGGCACTTCCTCCTTTTGCTGCCTATCACATCCACAACTTGCCACCGATTTTTAAACCCTGTAAAGTTTTTCATTCCTCTCCACTTCCTTTAGTGGAAAAAATATCCTGACCTTTTATAAAACAGATTAAATTCCAGACAGACCTGAGGAGGCTCAGTCGTAGCAAAGACCAACTCCATTCTACTTGGAAGGAATAATTTGTTGTGCTGATAGTAGCTTGGCAACATTCGCCACTATTCTTCCTGGTTTATATAATTAAGAGTAAATAAGTGACATGAGGTAGATAGATTGCCACTGAAAGTTCAGCTTGCACTTTAATTATTTCATTTCTGCAGTAGTAGTGACGAGACACTGGCCATGAAGCCCAGTCTGAGCTTACTTGGTCTCCAGCATAAAAAATGTAATGGAGACAAGAAGCTTCCAGGCCACTAAGGGTTCTTTGAAACCTCTCAGTGAAGTTGGAGAGGTTCAAACTGCTCTTCCCATGTATTTCAAGCTGACATTGGGCAGGTTAAGATCGGCTATTGGGAAGAAAATCTTTACTCCAAGGGCAGTGAGGCCCTGGCATGGAGCAGCTGTGGCTGCCTTGGAGCCCTGGCAGTGCCCAGGGCCAGGCTGGAGCACTGGAGAGGGGACGGGGTCCCTGCCCAGGCACTGGATGGGCTCTAAGGTCCTTCCAACCCAAACCATGCCATGATTCTACGACTTCCACCCAGCAGTGATAAATCCTAGGACTAACACCAAGCCTCTAAACATGGGGCACACCCCAGCTCTTCAGGGCTAACTCACAAATCCCCAAAAATGCTGAGATTCTTTAAATCTGCCTGGCACAGCTACAATAATCTGTGTTTGTACGCTGGATGTGAGCGTGCAGCCCGTTCTAAAGGTCAGCTCTGCATGTGCAGCCCAGAGATTTTCACTTGCCACGAGCAACCAGCCCCCCCCATTCCCACGCACCCGCCGCTCATTAAACGCCTCTTTTAACAACAATTTCCAGAATGAAAAGCCCCACTGACCATATGGCCACTTATTAATACTACATTTGTTTATCAGTTTAAATAAACCCCCTGCAGCAATGAGTATCCGTGTAATGAGGACTTAAACACAGCTCACAAGGGAAGTTCTGGCACTGCCAAGTGGGACTGCACCTCCTCAATGCTTTTCAGGGCAGATTTCAAGGCTCGATAGGAACCTGAATGGCAGTGAGTGCACAGAATTAACTGCAAATAGAGGGGAAAGTAACAGTTTCATTACGTTTCGTAAAGAAATTAAGTTATTTAATGTGCTGCTTAATCCTCCAGTATTTAGCTCAGCCCCTTAATGCTGCTTCCTGGAACCCTGGGCCAGAGTGGGGGTGGAAACTGAATTTTCTTCTACAGCGAAAATGAAACTTTCTTCTGTGTGAAGGTTTTAACTTAAGGAATATTCAAACAGTTATTAACACTTCAGTGCCACAGCAAGAGCTTCAAGACCAGAGGGGTTCTAACCAAACCACTGCCAGGCCTGGCCTCTGCACCAGGGCTTCTCTGAAGTTTCTTAATCCTCCTGAACCTGCTTAAAAGGGCAAAACTCCTTTGACAATTCATCCTGGAATTTCCTTTATGGTGAAAAAAAAGGTGACATTAAAGGAAACAGCTCTGATAGTTGAATCAGTTTTATAGGAGCCATTTCAGTATTTATAGGTCAAGCTTGATTACAACCAAAACAGACAATTATAGAGCTGCCTTTAACCAGCAGCAAGGCCAGGCTGGGGCAGCAGAGGGGCTGCCTCTGACTCACACACGGCACCCTGAGCAGCAGCCAGTGCTTCCCTGCACCGCACCAACACCACTCAAACAGCAGCCAGAGGAGCCTCATTTTAGGATGTGCCTTTGAAATGACAAAGTGTAGGGCAAAAGGGAAAAAAAAAAATGCTCTCTCCCACATGAGTATTTGAATGTGTCAAACACACAGCCTGGGGACAGGAGGTTCTGCACTCGGCAGGACCTGGGCACGCAGCTCCCTTCATCTGAGTGCAAATTGCCATCTCCACGAGTTCTGCGCCTTCCTCGCGGTGAGGACACTTTCCACCAGAGTTAAAACTTCCACTCATCTCTTTTCTGGAGTAAGTCTGCAAACAGAGCATCAGCCCAACCCATGCCCTCAGCACCGTGCTACCACCATGATTTTCAAAAGTTCCTAAATCTGTTTCAACTTCCACCCATGGAGATGCAGGGGATGTGAACCTGGCATGAAAAGGACAAGGGGAGGTACAGCAAGAAAAGGACAAGGGGAGGTACAGCAAGAAAAGGACAAGGGGAGATACAGCCTGAAAAGGACAAGGGGAGATACAGCATGAAAAGGACAAGGGGAGTTACAGCCTGAAAAGGACAAGGGGAGATACAGCATGAAAAGGACAAGGGGAGTTACAGCAAGAAAAGGACAAGGGGAGGTACAGCATGAAAAGGACAAGGGGAGATACAGCATGAAAAGGATAAGGGGAGGTACAGCAAGAAAAGGACAAGGGGAGATACAGCATGAAAAGGACAAGGGGAGATATAGTAAGAAAAGGACAAGGGGAGGTACAGCCTGAAAAGGACAAGGGGAGATACAGCAAGAAAAGGACAAGGGGAGGTACAGCATGAAAAGGACAAGGGGAGTTACAGCATGAAAAGGACAAGGGGAGATACAGCATGAAAAGGACAAGGGGAGCCCCAGCACCCAGCTCTGCAGGTCAGCTTCATCCTCCTGACACCTGCTAAGCCACCCAGCACCCAGCTCAAGTTTGCTCTGCTGCCAAATGGATTTGGACTCGATGTTGTGTTTGTGACAAGGGTTTGGGCAAACAGCTCATGTAACAGGCTGCAAAGTACTGAAATCACAGAAAAAAGGACAAGACCCACTTTCTCAGAATCACACCGCCAAGGAAAGTGCCCCGAGGCATTACAACATCTGTTTGATCATTTCAAATGGGATTCCTGAAAAAGCTCCGACTGCATTCTAGTGATATATACGCCAATGCAGTGTATTCACAAAACAAGGCAAAGCCATAATAATATTGTAACCTCCACAACTTCATAAGTGATCTGATGAGCTAAAAGCCCTGAATGCATAAATATTTCATGAGAAAGGCTGTCTGGAACCACTTCAGTCGGTATCTTTAATCTTAATGTTATTTTCAGCTACAATTAGTGTTATAATCTAAAGCAGAAAGCAACAATTGGCTAAATTTATTTTATCTTCACCCATATTTACTTCATAAATCCAGCAAGTTTTCTGTTCTTCAGGCCTGATACCCACTAACTGTTACTCAGCACAGGACTGACAAACACATCAAATCTCAGGGTAAAGCAAGATGTGCAGGAATGAGACTGTTACACAAAAAAAAGGAGAATTGCACCAGAAATAGCCTTACCCAGTGAACTATGAGTTACTTTTAACTATCACGTGGTGAGTGGCGTATAAAAAGATATTATTCTGCATGTCAGCTGTCTGTAATGAAAGTTTTCCTCTTCTCAGCTGCCCCTCCCTACAACTTCAAGTTTATTTGCATGAGAGAAAAGAATATTGCATAAAAATACAACATAAAAGGCACTGCATCCAATACATGCAGCTGAAGTGCTCCTCCCACGTCCTCGCTGCTTTGCAGATGAAGAGTCTATTTCCAGCTGAAAACGTGGGAAATGCCTGATGGCACAGAGATTCCTGCCCGGGACACAGAGCTGCAGCGGGGATGCTCAGAGGAGCAGCCTGCGCTGCCCTCAGCTCACACGCAATGCCCCCAACTCCAACGGGACAAGTTCACATTTTTGCAGCATTAGAACACTGCAGAACACAACATCATTGAATCCAACAAATATTTCCACTAAAAAAAAACCACCCAAAACATTCCAGCCAGCCTTGAACGCGCAGCCATTGACCAGGGAAATGCAAGTGTCCGCTTCCCTGCAATGCTTCAGCAAGCAGCACTTATGCAACGCAGCCCATTGACAAACACGCTCCCAGGTGCAGAACATTCCCCAAAAGCAGGGTTCTGACAAAGCAGCAATTCCTATCACAGCAATGCTCACCCTGCTCGTTACATGGGGCACACTTCTGAGTGCATTCTGCCTCACTGGAGCAACGAATGAAGATTTGTTTCAGCCCCAACACAGCCACTGCTGTGGGCGCATCCAGACCTCTTGCTTCAGTGCCCCAGATGGATTTAAGTATTTTCCATCTTATCAATGTTCACAATAAATAACAAACCAAAATGCCTCGGGCCACCTGCTCAACAGGACTGCCATTGCCTGGCTCCCCACATTTTAAGTTAAGCAAAGTCAAAGAGGTGAAAGAGCCAAGCCAGCCACCTGCAGCCACAGGCTGTGAGCAGCCCTGGAGATTCCTTTTTGGTTGTTTTTCCTGTTTCCCGTTTCTTCCCCGGTATAAAAGCCCAATGCAGGGTCAGAGTCCCCCTCAGACTGATGACTCTGTTCACCAAAAGAAAGCAACCAGCAGTTTCCAAAGCATGCCAAGTCTGCTTTTGTCAGCATCTGGACTTCCCAACCAAAACCATCCAATGGGTGCCTTTCCCTGGGTTCAGGTGAAGCCAGGGCAGCTGCAGTGAGGAAGTGCCTGTTCAGGTATAGCAGGTATTTCCCAACTCCCAATACCTGCTGGAGCACTTGCAGCAGGGAGCAGAGCACACATCAAAACATCCAAACACCGTCTTTATGTGGCCACCCGACCTGCTCCAGCAGCTGACACGCTGAGAAAGAGCCCCAGCCCTGCCCTGGGCCCTGCTGCCACAGGAGAAACAGAACCAGGCAGTTCTGAGCTCACCGTCACCCAGGGGTGCTGCCTGCACAGGCCTTTGAGCACAGCCTCAAATACAGAAGTTACAGACCCAAAAGGACTGGAGATCCAGTGAGGGATGGGTTCTGGTGTCCCATTTTCTCCCACACACACCCCTAAGGATCTTCCCACAGCACATGAATGCAATTTAAGTTTAAACACAGCATTTCTGATCAGGAATGTAACGCTCAGTGCCTCCTCCTTGAGCACCATCCTTCTTCCCACAGTCTCCTCATTTTAATATCGTTAAATGGGTTTCTCTACACAACTTCATTACTGCAGTATTTGCAAGGGAAGGAGTGATCTCTCAGGAACCAGTTCCCGTCCCTCTGCAGATCAAAACCTGTTTCACAGCAGACCTGGGAGTGGAATGGCACCAGAGATGCAGCACAGAGTGCTCCAGTGTAAAAACCTGGTACCAAGAGCTGAGCAGGCCCAGGTGTGTCCTGGCTGATGCTCTGATGTCACTGGGTCCCCTTTCCTTCAGAGAGGAGCTCAGAAAACAGGCACTAATTAACAAAATTATGCTATCACAGGAAATAACAGGAAGCTTCTCATAATGAGCCATTTAGCTCTGAAGGGTTTCAGTCAGACATGTCAAACCAGCTCACAGAGGATGTCAACAGCACCAGCACACAGCCAGCTGAAAAACAACCAGCAGAGACCCTCAAGCTGCTGCAAGACAGGCAGCTCCAGGTAACTCTCGTGAACACAGGCTGGTCCTTGCAAATAACAGCCTGGTACCTCTGAGACCCAATGCCACCCATGTGAACAATTCTGGCACCAGAATGAGGCACAGGGCACAGGGCACAGCCGTCCCAGCCCAGCAGTCACCAGAGCAGCCTGCTGCAGCACCAGGCTGGAGGACACTGCCCTGCTCAGAGCTGGCAGCAGCTGCAGGCCCCTGCTCTCTCCTCCCCCAGCAGTGCTGCTGGCACAATTGATGTGTATATTCTCCACACCTCTTTCATCCTTTCTCCTCTGCTGCCACAGTCCAACAGGGCCTCGCTCACCCAGCACAGATGGTCTGCACCCCAGTGTTGGTGCTGGAGACTCTGAACTGCATCAGCTGGGTTCCCACTGGGCTCTTGCTTCCAAGGGGCTCTGAGTGCTCAGCAATGAAGGTTCCACAACGGGAAGCAGAGGGTTCAGTGTCTGCCTTGCCTTCCTCCCCTCCCAGGGGTGAGTAACCCACGTCAGCTCCATGCCACCACCTCCACTGAAACCTCCTGCGCCTGATGCTGCCTCCCAGGACCTGCAGGGAGCCCACGGGAGGATGGAGAGGGACTGTTCACATCTCACACAAGTTCTAACACCTGAGACAGGCGGGACCAAGTAGGAGAGCTCAGCGAGATGAACAGCTCTTTCTTCTTTCAAAGAAGACTTTGGGACATCCTTTTACTTATCTCTGCCATTAGGTGTCATGTTTCCAGCAGCAGCAGCAACTTTCCTGAAGAGCAAACACAAATGCCTACAGGAAAACTTCACCCCAGGATTTAGAAGCACCCTTTTAAGAAGACGCTTTCATTAAAATTCTGTTTAATTTCCAATTAACTATTAAATAAAAGAGTAAAAGAAAATAAATAACTACTTCAGTACACAAAGTTATAAGAAGTGACTGATGTTCAACACTAATGTGGCTCATCAGAAATGAAAAGAAAGTGATAAAATAGTAAGTCTCCCATATTACCCTAAAACCCAAAAGTTTTGATCAGGATCCACAGCCAGAGCCAGCTAAGCTGATTTTGGCAAGGCTGAAAGTAACACTGGATGAAGGATAATTCTGAACTTCAAACAGCTACACATAAAAAACACTTCAAATATAAAGCCTAAAGGTTTGAACTTATGTATGTTCAAAAGATACACTTTGTTTTCTCTAGGAAAGCAGATAAGCGGTTCCTGTTGTCAGAGCATTAGGATTCCTCCTGAAGATGATTTTTTAGAGTCTCCAGAGCTGCACAGAAGCAATCTGCTCTCTAAACACCGAGCACGAGCTCCAAGTGCCACTGAGTGCGCCGTGCACGTGCAGGGGACAAGAGAAAGCACTGCAATATAAAGTACAAACAAATGCTTGGAGTTGTTTATGCCCAGGACGATGATTCAATATACAATTAAAACTTTAATGTTCAAGCACATCCACATGTTACCCTCCTGCCATTTAATTACTTTTCAGTTTTTTTAAGAACAGTCCTCAGACTGGCTGAGCAGCCAAGAAATGTATCACTAATAACCCACATCTGTATATTTGCAACTTATGGCTTCAAATATAAACTGCTCCAATGCTCTGTGTAAACACGAGCCTCCAAACAAAAGCATTAACCTGTCACTGGACTTAGGCTGTGCGAGTAATTCAGCCCGTTTGGCAGGAGATCCTCTCAAACCTCCAGCAAAGCTACTTACCCTGAAAACAGCCACGCCAGGGCCAGGACACGTGATGGCAGGATCCTTCCTGGGAGCCCTGGGCTGCCAGCCTGGCTGGGACACAGCTGGGCCCGGGCTGGCACTGAGGATCCCCCAGCCCTGCAGTGCTGGGAATCACCAGCACAGGCTGCCCCACAGCTTCTGGGCATCTCCAGCACAGGCTGTGGGCAGGAGCTGGGCATCCTCAGGCACAGGCTGGGAGCAGGAGCTGGGCATCACCCCCAGGACCAGGCTGTGAGCAGGAGCTGCTCTGGAGCTGCTCTGGAGGGATAACTCTGCTCCTCACCAGGATCAGGCAGTGCCAGCACTGCGCATGAAAACAGATTTTTATTTTTAGAAGCGGCGCGAGCACAGCACTTCCTGGCGGCTCCACCTTGAAGAACGACAGACGCTCTGTCACCCTCCATTCCAAAAGCAGCATTTCACAACTTCTGCTACCTGCCACAACACAGGGAGGCAAGGGACAATCTGCTGAGAATGGCAAGTGACAGTTTCCCAGTTTGTAACTTGGCACTAAGGACTTCTGTTGGAATCTGTTGCCAGTCTTCGCTCACATCAATAAATCGATGCCTTTTTTCCTGCCATGGGGATGAACTGAACATAAAATATTTTTATTTATGACACTGATTTTTTCCATAGCAACCGGATGTGAACATGGCATTCCTGGAGCAATGAAGTCACTATAGCAACGTGATAATGATGTCAGAATAATCAGACAGCATTTCATACTTGTGAATTACATGGCTTCTGTGAATTCAGAAAGTTGCAGAGACCACAAGAGCAAGAGTGCTCCATCTGGTACTTCCCTTTAACTTGCCTGGCTTTGGATAACTTCTCATTAAAGGCACAGAGCTTTGCTAATGCACCATTTTCTGTTTCTCCAAGCCTCATCCATTACTTCCTGAAAGTCTCACAAATTCCCGCATTAAAACCCGAGGATCCGCTACACCAGGGAGAATTACTGGCACACCATTTCAGCATGAAAAAAGCAATGACACAAATCACAACAGTGAAACATTTCACAGCAGACAGGCACTGTCAGCTGAACAGACGCGCTCCTCAAGTCTTCAAATAATCTGGTGTCTCTTTGCGGGGAGCAACACAACTACTCAGAGAGAATTACAGCAGCAACAGAAATTACAGAGTGCCGATACAATACTCCGAAGGCAGACAGGCGTTTTCAAGTCAAACAACTATTTTAAGAAATATTATCTCCGCTGTCAAGCTACTGAAAGGAAAAAACCCAGAGTTTTCATGGTTTGCCCTTCCTGTTTGCAGCTCTTTCCAAGCTGTGCGCAAAGCAAGACCCAATTCCAGCTCTGTGTCAGTCGGAGCTGGCTCGCTGTGTCCAAACCCCAACCCTCCCACTGAGGAGGAATCCCTGCACCAAAGCCACACGTTCTGGACCTCAAATATCGCCAGCAAAGACACCAACTAACGAGAAGTACCTAAACACCAAAGTTTCCCTATGCAGAGAGCAGCTTCTCTTTAAAGTGACCGAAGGAAGTGCAAGAACCCTTTTCAGAGCTGAGGTGGTCTGAGACAACCGGTCCCTGGGAGTGGAGGAGAATGATGGGCTGGGAGGATGGACCGGAGGGTGAGGATGGGTAGGGAGGATGAGGATGGAGCGGAGGATGAGGACGGACCAGCCCGCTGCTCCGCGTGGCTCACGGGGGGCTCCCCCTTGGCTTGTCCCACCTGCCCAAACCTCCTGCCGCCCATCCGGGCCGCGAAGCGGAGCGGCTCCTGCAGCCTGCGCTGCCGTGCCCCGTGTCAGCCCCCCGGCCGTGCCTCCAGCCTCGCTGTCCCTTCAGCTCCGCACGAGCCCCGCGCCCCTGCCCAGCGCGGGGAGCGGGGAGCGCGGCCGCCCCGCACGCACCTGCCCGCAGGAGCACCGCGACAGTTCCGCTTATCGCCGGCGGCCCGCCCGGTGCCGCACAAGATGGATGTCCGGCGGGGCTGGGACGGGACCGGCCGGGCAGGACGGGGCCGGGGCCGGGGCCGGGGCCGGGGCCGGGGCCGGGGCCGGGCCAAGCCGCCTCCCCCGCGCTCCGGCCGGGCCGCGGGCAGGGAGCGCCCGGCGCGGCCCCGCTGCCACCGCCCGGCCCCGCCGGACTCCGGCCCGGCCCCGGCCCCTGCCCCGCTCCGCCCGGCCCGCGGCCTCGCCAGGCCCCGCCGGGAACACCCGCGGCCGCCGCTTCCCCCGCCGCTGCCCCGGCCCGGCCCCGGCCCCCGCCGCCTTCCCCGCTCACCGCCGCCCCCGGGCCGCCTCCCGCCGCCGCTCCGCCGCCGCTGCGGGCCGGGGCTGGGGCTCCGCTGCTGCCGCGGCCGCTGCTGCTGCTCTGCGCGGCGGCGGCGCCGCTCCGCTCCGCCCTCCGCGGCCCGGGGAGGAGCCAGCGGCGGGCGGGGACGAACGGGCCCCGCAAAAGTTCCGGGAGGCCCGGGCAGGTGTGGGGCCGTGCGGGAGTGGGCACCCGGCGGGACCGGGCCGGGCCCCTGGTGCGGGGCTGGAGCGTGTCCGGGGCAGGGAGCGGAGCCGGGAAGGGGCTGGAGCTCCGGGAGCGACTGGGAAGGGGCTTAGCCTGGAGAAAAGGAGGCTCCGGGGGGACCCTGTGGCTCTGCACAGCCCCTGCCGGGCAGAGACAGCCGGGGGGATTTGGGGTCTCACCCCAGGGAACAGGGACAGGAGCGGAGGGACCGGCCTCAGGCTGGGCTGGGGAGGGCAGGGTGGATTTTGGGGGAATTTCCCCATGGAAAGGGCGGACAGCAAGCGGGGTGACTGGGCTGAGGGTGTTTCCGCAGGGAGATGATGCTGCACTGCTCACACGGGACGGGACAAGAGTCACCAGGAGGTCACCACATGGCTCAGGAACAGCACCGCACCTCCTTCACCCCTTAAACAGCTTCTCTTGAAACACAACACTTCAAACACTTTATTTGTTTAGAAAAGCGTGAAAAGAAAGAACTGTGACCTTGAAGTAGGCATGCAATTGACAAGAAACAGACAAAACGCGGGAAGAGGAAACGGCACATAAATGGGAACAGCATGAAAATGTCCTGATGGTGTTTTTGTCACTGAGGCTTGTAAGTGACACACAGGGAGCATCAGCTCAGGAGTCCAGCACAGTCACTGATCTGGGAGATCACTTCATCAGCCCCAGCTTCAACTATAATTCAGCTCTAAACTGCACACTCCAGAAAGGCTATGTCAACAGTCAATAAATTTCAGGGCTTTCTTTCCTCATTAGTAATGTACAAATTCCCCAGGAGGAGCTGTAGTCGCTCCCATGGTTGCGATGCCCAGCTCTCCATGAGGTGCAGAGGGATCCCTCGTGTTTCCAGGCACTGTGACCTGCTCACATAACCAGGGACAGGACCAGGGCTGCAGCCTCAGTCCCTGGGGATGCTCCTGGTGTGGCTGCAGAGGACGGTGCCAGCAGCAGGCACACGCCCAGGAGCCTCACCACACTCCTCCATCACTGCTTGCAAAACTTCAGGGACACGAGCAGATTCACTGAGGTCTGAGGCTACACCAACAATATTTTAGCAGTCATGCTGCCTTTCATTCAGAACGCCAACAAAAATGCTAAATATTACTTGTCTGGTTGTACAGAAAACGAAGATGAAATGACTTATCCAAAACCCCCAGCAGTGAGCGGCCGGGAGACACACAGAGCTCAGAGTCCCCACTCACCCTCTGTAACTGAGCCTGCTCCAGTTCTCCCTCTCACAGCTTTGTGTGTGCAGCAGAAATAAACACACAGCGCAGATTTTGCTTCCAGGTACAGCGTGTGGCTGCTGATAGCGATCTGTAAATCCCTGTTTTTATGGCTGAAGAGGCGTCTCCTTCCCCGGGGACCACCGAGAGCAGGTGAATCAGGTGAATCTCTGCTTGATGGGAGCCTCTGGAGGCAGGGCAGTGTCAGCAGAGGATTTCCACACTTGTCTCTGCAGGACTTGGCAGCCCCAGCAGAGAGAGGCTCAGGCACAGGGGGACAGTCGGGGTGGCAAAAGCATCTGCCTTCAAGGATGCTCGTGGTTGAGCAACTTGTTTCTTCAGATGTTATCGTGAAATCTGTGAACTTAGCTCAGTGTTTAAAAACATGAGGCTGTGTCTGGAAAACAGGCAGGGGCAAAATATCAGCAGTAACTTCTGTTTTAAAAAGCTGCGTAAAAACATATTCCCGTGGGCAGAAACTGCAAGGGATGCAATTCCTTTAACAGGCTCAGTGTACATGGAAATGTTTGAGCATTCTGCAAGGCTTTACCCCAAATTTCCTTTGAAATTAAAGCTTTAACAACCTTTACCCCAAATATCAGCACATTTGCAGCTTTTCCCACTGAGCACTGACTGAAGAGTTTTATTGTATCCAAGAAATCACACACTTATCTCTTTCATGGCTTGTGGAGCGTCTTCCAAGTTTCAGAACAATGAGGGTCCAGGCACACTGAGGGCCTGACTCAGCAGGACACAACTCCTGTTTGATGTGTGTTCTGGGAAGGGTGACTTTTTCCCCCATTTTCTGCAGGTTTGAGTGGAAGCTGATAACATTTATTGCTGAGTCAGACTTTGCAAGTACATGAAATTAGATCTGGATGAATGTGAACCTGGTTATGAAATGATCAGAAGAGGAGAAGCAGGTCCAAGTTCAGCTGAAACCAGAGGCACTTTTCCTAGTGGCTCCAGCAGAGAACAAATCTGGATCTCAGTTCCTCCCAGCCCCAGTCCTGCCCTCCTCCAGGCAGAGCTGCTTCCCTCCTGCCTGCTGCCCTTATCTCCCATCCAGCAGTGGGTTCCTGGTCAGCAAATCCAGGCTGTCAGCAGGCTGTTACCTCCCGTGTCCACACCTTGTCTGTTCCACTGCATTTCCCCATTTCTAACAAATCCCATCCTTGCAGGGACATCCCCAGGGCGGGTGACAGCACTGGCACCTGCCTGGAGGGGCAGAGCCTGCTGACAGCCCCAGACCAGGGCTCTCCACACCAACAGCAACAAGGTTATGAGGCAAAGAGAATCGATTCTCTGCATCCTGTCACATACAGGACACAGCCCAAGAAATCCAGTGACCCTTCACACTGCACCTTTATTGGAAAATGGTGTCATTTATCACAGCCCATCTATTTATACAAAACAGGAGTTGCCACAATAGCTTCTCTCCCACATTCCATATTAAGTTACACCAAGATTTTACTCCTCTTTTCCTGCTATATGGCAGCAGTAAAAGACTGAAAGGTGAAAAGAAAACACTTATTTATCCCAGAACCTGCCACAGGATTGCAATTTTTCACTTGCTTTTGCAGCTGAGTTGCAGAGGCTGCACTGAGCCTTCTGCAGGCAAATTAAGATGAAGCAGAATCCCTCAGGACTTCTTTTATTCCAAAACAATAATTGCCCAATTGGATAAATTATCACAAGTTCAGCTGATGTAAATATGTAGCTAAGGCCCATTTGCTGATTTAATGAAATTCAGAAACAATTTGTGATTGCATAATGACCTTGGATTCCTGGCTGATAGAATCAGAGGGCTGGAAGTAAATGAAAGTGGGTTTGACACCATGCAGGCTAATAACCCATTATCCTTCAGCTCTGGCTGTCAGAAGTGAAGGTGCTGCCTCCATCCTGGGCCTGTCCTCAGTGTCTGACCTGAAGCTGCACAAGGAAGGAGCTGGTGCTCTCTAAACTCGCAATAACCATTCTTTAACCTCCAGTCAGAGAAGAATCAAGAGAAAAACACTCACTCCAAAGACCTCAACACAAGCCTTTGAAGTGCAAGCATAATATTTTCTTTACAGATGAGATTGCAGTGTATCATTATGAATAATGACTTAATGATGTAATTAACAGTGAGCACCCACATGGCTGCCAGCAGCTGCCCTGGCTGAGGGTCACCGAGCTCACACCTCGCCTCCTACACTGGCCTTGCCAGGGATCTGAGCAGAAAGGATCATTTAATACAGCCCAGCAGCCCAGGCTCTGTAGGGCATGTGAGATCTCACCAGAAAGGATCATTTAGCACAGCCCAGCAGCCCAGGCTCTGTAGGGCAGGAGAGCTCCCAGCCCTGAGCCTGCTCCCAGAGCAGACAGGAGCAGATTCCCTGCACAGCCCATCCCTGCTCCCACTGCAGGGCTGTTCCAAGCCCACTGCCTGCCTGGCTGCAGCTACCAGGTAATTAGGCAGATGAGCTGGGAGCTGTGGGATCTGGGGAGGGATCCAAGGTTCTGAGCAGGGCTCTGCCAAAGCTCCTGCAGGTTTGCAAGGGGAAAGCCTGGCCTGGCCCTGGGCAGCCACAGCAGGAGGGGCCCAAGCAGGAAAAACTGGGACAGCAGAGCTCAACGTGAGCAGTAACAAGGGTTATTCCTTCAGCTGACAAACGTTGCTCACTGCTCAAAGGCAGCTGCAACCACACATTTTGTATTACTCAACTCCTTCCTGTGGAGCCAGGCACCGCTCACCCCGTGTGCCTCCTCCATCTCTGGGTACCAAACCTCTTCCTCCTCTGCCAGCTGCCTTCACCCATTTCTAGGGCAGCTGCAGCTCCCTTTTCCCTCTTCTATTCTGTAAAATCCAGGCAGTAGAGTATGGGCAAGTTTGGGGAAAGGAAAGAAAAAACCAAAGATAAAATGAAAGTTAAAATGTAACTGCAAGAGGAAGTCAGAGACATCCTTTGACTGGGTTTGTGGAACCCACACACTGAGACAAACCTTGCCTTGAAATTAAATGTCATATATGTATATATATTGAAATGAGAGCATGTCTAACTCAGTAAGTACTCCTTCCCATGTTTCCTTTCATGGGGTTTCAACACTTGTTTTCTTTAAACAGTCACATAATGACTGTATTGTAGCCAAGGGGCAATTTTTGATTAGCAGGTAAAAGTAGCAATCCAGGCATTTGTCTATCAGCTCCTGGAGCCCTGTAAGACCTGTGGAGGTTCTTCATTACCTGTCCCAGTTAATGAGTGGTTCCACTCAGGGTCAGGGCCAGCCTCACCCAGGGGTCAGCCCCTCCTTGTGCCCCCAGGCCAGCAGCACAGCAGGCACAGGGCTGCAGGACAGGGTCTGTAAAGGCATCACTGAGGGAATAATGAACTCACCTGTACCTGGATAAGAGATGTGTGTTTCCAATTAGTGCTGCTCTGCTGTCCTAAGAGGACTTAATCATGGCCCAGCCTTGGAGACCCTCCAGCACTTTCATTCCTCCTGCTCCCAGGGGTTAGCTTGTCCAAAAGCAGCTGTGTCAGAGGCAGCTCCTCAGCTCCCTTTAATAGCTGCTCCACTGTAATTATGATTGCAGTAACACTTAGACTTTTGACAGCAGTCTTTGTTTTCTGATTGCTTCCTGAGCACAAGTGAATAACCCTGGCTTTGAGCCTCTTTCTCGGGAAGAGCAGGTATTTTCCTTGGGGAAGGCTGAACCAAGCAGAGCAAATGCTGAATGGGAGGGAGCACAAGGCACCTGTGTCTGCTCCCAGCTGAGCTTCCCCTGCCAGCACTGTCACCCTGGGTCCCAGCTGAGTGTCACAGCCCGAGCCCAGCTCTGCAGTCAGCCTCCTCAGCGGATCATGAGTCACTTCCACTCCTGCAGTGACTCAGAGGCTGTGACTGGGAAAGGCTGGATGTCCTGCATGCCTCCCACCCTGCCCTGGCCCCCTGGGCAGGGGACAGTGGTGCCACTGCCCCACCAGGGCCAGGCAGGTCACCCTGGGGCACCTGGGCAGCACTCGGGGATCTCCTTGGGGCACCCAGGGGTTGTGGGGGGAAGCTCCCCACGAGCTGTCAGTGCTGTCAGTGCTGTCAGTGCATGGCTGCAGCCCAGCTGGAATCCCAGTGACATCCTTGAGACGTTTGGGTGTGCTTTGGCTCCCAGCACTTCCCTCTGTTGCCCTTTGAGAAGGGAGTGTTTGCATAAATAGCAGCAGATGCATTTGCAAGTCGCTCGTCTCGCAGCCCGAGTGCAGCCCTGGCAGCGAGCAGAGATGGAGCAGCTGCATCTGGAGTGAGAAATGCAGCAGATGGGGCTGCAGCCAGCCCGGGCAGGGAGGGTTGTGCCTCACGGGCTGGAGGTGTCTGGGACTGGGGGAAGCCTGAACCCCTGAGAGCAGAGCTGCCAGCCCAGCATGACCTGAGCAGGGTGGGGACACAGCCCAGCCGTGGGTGCCCGTGGGGCTGAGCCCACCAGGAGCCCCAGCATGGCTTGGTGGGAAGGCTCGCATGAGCCTCCCAGGCTGTTTTCTCAGCGAACAAACCTGCCAGGGATGAGGGCACTTATCTGCCAGATCTCCCTTTTACCCTAAACAAAAAGTGTCCAGGAGCTGCTGCCCCGTTTGATAAAGCAGGATGGGAGCTGAGCTCCTGGGCTGCTGGGGGCTGGCTCCTAAGGTTACCTTAATGACAGAAATCTCCACTTGTCTTTCCAGAGTTACAGAAACCGCAGAGCTATCAGAGCATTTCATCGCTTGTTTTACTGCCTGGGCTGTGTGTTGTGGTGAGGAGCTGCATTCCAGACTGACGGCTTCTCCCGAAGGCTCCTGCAACTCCCGATGGCTCCTGCCACCTCCCCAAGGCTCCTGCCACCTCCCCAAGGCTCCTGCCACTCCCGACGGCTCCTGTCACTGCCCCAAGGCTCCTGTCACCACCGTGCGTGCTGCGGGCACGTCCCTGTCCCGGCAGCTCCTTGGGAACCTTCCCACCCCAGCAGCTCCTTGGACATCCCAGCAGCTCCTTGGCACCTCCCCACCCCAGCAGCTCTCTGCCTGCGCTCCCTGCTCCTTGCTCGGACCCTGGGCAGGATGTGGGGCAGCCCAGCGCAGCCCTGCACGGTGCCCGCAGCCTCAGGCCGGGCTGGCCAGGAGCCGCAGGCTGCTCTCCACCTCCTGAGACCCTGCAGGCACCCACGGGGCTCCCAGGCTCCGCTGTCCCGGGATGGGTCACGCCCCGCCCTGCCCAGCCCTGGCAGCCCACCCCAGCCCAGCCCTGCCCTGCCCTGCCCAGCCCAGCCCTGCTCCAGCCCCGCATGGAAACCTGGGGCCAGCAGAGCTTTCATCGCTGCCAAAGGAGCCAAGCCCAGCTCAGCAGTTTCACCCCCCGTGTTTGGATGGGATGGATGTGACGGGAGCTGAGCAGATGGACACAAAGACATTTTATCTCTGTCCCCGTCCTTCCCCATGTGCGGTTCCCATGCAGAGCCTGCAGGGGCTGTGCCAGCCCAGGGCTGCCCAAGGGCAGAGCTGCATCCCCTCACACCACCAACAAGGTGCTGGCGTTATTATTTACCTGGGAACACGCTCCCTTTAAATTCCCTTCCACTGCACTCTTGGGATTCCTTCAGACAAAACCAGGTCACAGTGTCAGAGATTCCCAAAAACTAATCTGCTGCTCTTGTTTCCTCAGGTTGGTGACCAAATTGTGGAAATTAATGGAGAGCCTACCCAAGGAATCACTCACACACGAGCCATTGAGCTGATTCAGGCTGGAGGAAATAAAGTTTTGCTGCTGCTGAGACCAGGGACTGGATTGATACCAGGTCACAGTATGTTGTCTTAAGGGCTTTTTGGTGTTGAGGGTGCAAGGCAGGGAAGTAAAGTGGGATAAGGAGATTCTGCTGCTTGTTCACTGCAGTAGTTGGCAGTTGCCTTTGTGACAGCTGTGCATTTATTATTGAATTAAATTCAAAATTAAAATATAAAAATTGAAAAATAAAATATCTATTTTCAAATACAAGGGATATTTGGGGTAAAATTAACACATGACAGTACGTAGGAGTACTGCACAATCTGAAATTATTCCATATTTCTAATTAGTTTCTCAGCTCTGTCCAAGCTAATCAAATTTTTCTATAAAAATATAATGATTAACCCTGATTGCCTTTTAATTTAAATGAAAATTCTCCGTGCTACAGTATTGTTAAAAGTTTGTTTCTGTACGTATTTACTGTTGAGCAGTTAAAAGGTGGGAACGGTAAACCAGAAGTCACCAGTAAAGAAATAAAGCAGAAGACCCCAGGAAAGACAGAAGGGTGTTCTGCAGACCAACATTACCCATTGTTTAGTGGGAATAACCTTCTCTTTAGGGACTCCAGGAGAAATGCCTCTGAGGATGATTTATTAACCAAGTCCAGCTCTGGAGACACAAGTTCCAGCAGATTCAAAACCTCCAGCCTTTCCAATATCCCACTGCTTTCCATGGAGAAACAAAAGAGGGTGGCAACACAGGAAGCTCTTATGCTGAACAGACACCATGGAGAAAGACACATGGAGAGACACAATGAAACCAAAGATGGAACTTCCCAACCTGAGAAGAATTCTCCAGTACGGAAAATACTGATAACTCCTGGGCCGTGGAGGGTCCCCAGTGGCTGTAAGGGCACCCCAGCAGCAGGGGTGCCTGGAAAACGGGTGTGACAGACTGAGAGACGCTGGGGTTTTTTTGAGAACAAACATTAATCCAGTTTTTCTGTGCATGGCATGGGATGACTTGATGAGGCCAGCGCATTCTGGATATTGTAGAACAATAAAGCAGAAGGAAAACTTCTGATATGTACACTGAGAATCTGTTTAAAAACTGAATGCCAGTTCCTGAATTCAGTTTGCAGGAGGCGTTTGGCGCTGCCAGGGCAACCAGAGTTTTACTTCGCTGCAGCTTTGGTCTGGGAGATTCGGAGTTGCCCCCTCCTAACCCTTACCTCCTCCCCTCAGCCCTCTTCTGTCGTGTCCCCTTCTCAGCCCCTCACCCCTACTCGAACTTCCAGCCTGCCCCTGCCCCATCCCTCTCTCTGCCCTTCATCACTCCCCAGCTCGCCCTGCCCCATCCCTCTCTCCCCCCACCGCCAGGCTTTTACTATAGTTCTAAGATCTCGTTTTCTTTTAATATAATAGAGATCATAAAATAATAAATCAGCCTTCTGAAAGGTGGAGTCAAGACACTCATCTCTTCCCCGTGTCCTGGGGACCCTCGAACACCACCACAATCACCGGCTTGAGCTGGTTTGGGAAGCAATAAATAAAATAAAATAAAAAGCTTTAAAAAGATAAAAATTAAAAATAAAAATTAAGAAAGATTATTAAAAGATTATTAAAAAGATTATTAAAAATAAAAATTAAAAATATAAAAATTAAGAATTAAGAAAGATTATTAAAAGACTATAAAAAAGATTATTAAAAATAAAAATTAAAAATAAAATTTAAAAAAGATTATTAAAAGCTTTAAAAAAATTATTAAAAATAAAAAAGATAAAAATTAAAAATAAAATTATGAAAGATTATTAAAAGCTTAAAAAAAGATTATTAAAAATAAAAACTAAAAAGATAAAAATAAAAAATAAAAATTAAAAAAGATTATTAAAAGCTTATAAAAAAGATTAAACATAAAAATTAAAAAAAGAAAAATTAAAAATAAAAATTAAAAATAAAATAGCTTAAAATTTAACAATAAAATATATTAAAAAGAAATGAAAAACAAAATAAAAACCATAAAGTGCCATAAAAGTTCCATAAAAGGAAGTGCCGTAAAGGGTGACTATCGTAAAATGTCGTAAAACTGCGGTAAAGCGCGACTGTCGTAAAAGGTGCCGTAAAGCAAAACTGCCGCAAAAGATGCCGTAAAGCTCGACTGTCGTAAAAGGTGCCGTAAAGCGCGACTGGCCGTAAAGCGCGACTGTCGTAAAAGGTGCCGTAAAGCGCGACTGGCCGTAAAGCGCGACTGTCGTAAAAGATGCCGTAAAGCGCGACTGTCGTAAAAGGTGCCGTAAAGCGCGACTGTTCCAAAAGCTGCCGTAAAGCAGAACTGTCGCAAAAGGTGCCGTAAAGCGCGACTGTCGCAAAAGGTGCCGTAAAGCGCGACTGTCGTAAAAGGTGCCGTAAAGCGCGACTGTCGTAAAAGGTGCCGTAAAGCGCGACTGTTCCAAAAGCTGCCGTAAAGCAGAACTGTCGCAAAAGGTGCCGTAAAGCGCGACTGTCGCAAAAGGTGCCGTAAAGCGCGACTGTCGTAAAAGGTGCCGTAAAGCAGAACTGTCGCAAAAGGTGCCGTAAAGCGCGACTGGCCGTAAAGCGCGACTGTCGTAAAAGGTGCCGTAAAGCGCGACTGTCGCAAAAGGTGCCGTAAAGCAGAACTGTCGTAAAAGGTGCCGTAAAGCGCGACTGGCCGTAAAGCGCGACTGTCGTAAAAGGTGCCGTAAAGCGCGACTGTCGTAAAAGGTGCCGTAAAGCGCGACTGGCCGTAAATCAAAACTGTCGCAAAATGTGCCGTAAAGCGCGACTGTCGCAAAAGGTGCCGTAAAGCGCGACTGTCGTAAACCGCAACTGTCGCAAAAGGCGTCATAAATCGCGACTGTCGCAAAATGCTGTAAAAGGTGCCGTAAAGCGCAACTGCCGTAAAGTACCGCAAGAGGCGTTAAGAAAACCTCATAGAATGGATTTTAAGGCATTTCCCCAATGACCGTTCAGCCGTGTTTAGCAGAGACTTTTGGGACACAGGTGTTTAAAGCACTTTAATAGCATCTCCTGCCGGGCCATGGCTGCCGCGGAGCTGCTCCCAGCCTCCAGGGCGTGGCTTGAGCTGTGTTTGCCGCACGGGGGGTGCCCGCAGCAGCCGCCCCGCCCCTCCTGCGACTCCGCCCCTCGCCGCCGCGAGTCTCCAGCGGGACACGCCCCTCCCCCCGTCGGACTGCACAGCTCCGGCACCCGCGGTGCTGCTCGCCCCTGCCGCCCCGCCCCCCGCCCTTTAGCCCCTCCCACCAGCCCCGCCTTTGCCGTCCCGTCGGTCCCGGCTACCGCGGGCCCCGCCCTCAATCCCGCCCACCGCCGTCACCGCGGCCCCCCCCCCCCGCTCCGCCGCTCCCCCCCCCGCTGCCAGTGCGGCCGCTCCTGCCCCCCCCACGTCCCCCTCGCCACCTTTGCCGACCCAGCGGGGCCGGTGCTGGCCCAAGTCCCGTTGCTGCTGCGTCTTTGCCGTTCCCCGCGGCTCCCGGATCTGCGGTGCCGAGCGCGCCTGGCGCGGCCGCGCTGCGCCCCCAGCGCCCCCTGTGCGCGTTGCCGCGGGAGCCCGCCCCCCCCGCCCCGGCGTTCCAAGCGCACGCAGCGCACCCCGAGCTGCCCACGGGCCCCGCCGCAGGGCAAACGCCCACGGCAGACCCCGTCCCTGCCGGCGCTTCGGCGCCATCCCCTGGTCCCGGCACGGCCCCGCTTGCGCTGGGACCGGGGCGCCCCGGCCCGCCCAGCCGCCCCGTGCCGGCGCCGCGGCGCCTACACCGGGGTCTGCAGCCTCTGCCGTGCCTGCGGCCGCTCCAGCCCCGCCTCCCGTCAGCGCCGCCCCTGCCCGCCGGGCCGGCAGCCACCGCAGCCCCCAGCGGCTGCACGCCGCGGCCGAGCCGTCGCCTGCACCCCCCCCCCCCCCCCCCCCCCGCCGCGGCAGCCTCCCGCCGCCTCCACGCCGCTCCTCCCGCCAGCCCGGGATCATCTCCCGCTGACGAGGCCGCCCCGCCGCCGCCCGTGGTCGCTTTCTCGCTCCTGCCGCCGCCGCTCCATGGCGGGCCGAGCCGCGCCTTCCCCACCGCGGCCCCCCGCTTCAGAGCTGCTGGATGGCGCGGCTCCGCCGCCTCCTGCAACCACGGCCGTCCCGGCGTTCCCTTCCGCGGCCCCGGCCCCGGCCCCGCTCCCGCGGCTCCGCCGCCGCCCGCCCCACGCCGCCCTAGTGACGGAACCCACGCATGCGCAGTTGCTACAAGCCTCGCACCAGCGATATCACTCCGCGCCTCATTCAGCCACAGCGCCGCTTTCGGGATCAGCCGCACGCATGCGCAGTTCTATCCCCACGGCCCCACCGCCACCCCCCCACTGCTTTGGCCGCAGTTTTGGTACATCGCGGTCCCGGTTCTGAGCCGCTGCGTGCCGCTGTCCGGCCACAGCCGCCATCCCTGTGCCCTGTCACGGCGCTTCCTCCTCCACTGGGTCCGTACACGGCAGCACAGCAAGCGAAAACTGCAGCGCCTTGCACGTATCCTTCCGCGTCTGTCCCTCTGCCGGGTACCGAGAGATCCCTCCGCAGCGCGGGACCCTGCACACCCGATAGCTGGTATCCCTCCGCGTTTTCGCCTTCACACTCCTAGCACCGAGGGGGACTACTTTGTGTCACGATTCGTCCGCACAGCCACATCCATGCACACAAACCGTGCGACGAGGAGGAGGAGGAGGAGGAGGTTGGAATATGACAGCTGCTTTAATAAATACAGGACAGACAGAGAATTATTTTGCCCCTGCAAATGCCAACCCTTTGATCCCAACACAACAGAATTTCGAAAAAGAACTGTTCCCAAATAGCTCCAGAGTCCCCCCAGTGTCTGGGACAGATTTCTCGACCCAAAAGGAGACATAAACCCTGGAAATTCACCAGCATAAATACCAAAATTAGAAAACTCACAAAAATCTTTTGATAATTTTCAACTAACAGACTGGTATCAAAAACGCCAATCACTTGTTTTTAAAATTTTTAAAAGTTTAATAGTAATAAAATGATTATTAAAATAGTAATAAAATTAGAGCAATAATAATTTGGACAATTTGAATTAGGACAATATGAGACAACAAAAACAAAGAGTTACGGACGTCCGGGTACCTTTTTCTGGGCAGCACGAGCCCGAAAAAGGACCCCCGTTAACAAAGGATTAACCCTTAAAAGCAATAGCCTGTTGCAGAGTCATACACTTCATACATGGTGCACAAATTCCATGCAAACACAGGATTCTGTCTGCTCATCATCCACTTCTTCCTTCTAACCCTAACAGCGCCTTGGAGGCGGGACGAAGTTCATTTCTGATAAGAGGGCAATATATATAAATTCTTTTTCTCTGAAAGATCCAGGTGTCCTGTGGCCGCTATCTCACTGCAAGTCCTTTCTTTAAAAAAAGTATCTTACATAGCATCGTTTCTATTTTAACAATTTTTATAACCTAAAACTATATTTAACACACTACTTAAGAGAGTTAATACAGCATTCCTTTCTAACACAACACATATAATATTCATTTTAATATTTCCAAAAAGCAAATCAAAAAATACCTGCATTTTTCACAATCCCCACTCTTATGCTTTGTAAATCCTTTGGCTTGAGCAATATTTCTTATCTACTTGCATCTTCTGGACTATGCTGGCAAAATAAAACAGGGGATTACACAAGGAAGAAATACAAAAACAGTTGTAACACATAAAATGAAAGATCTTAATTTCTTCTAATACATTACCCTACCAGCTAGGTTTTAACAATGTTTTCTAATTTTTGGACCGGTACCTGGGTTATTATATGCATATATATATTTTTTCTTCTTTGATTTCTTTTGCTTTTTCTAGAATGACTTTTCTGTGGTCATCAATTTTCAACAATCTGATATATTAAACTTTCCACAAACACCCCCTTCTTTGGCCAATAAATAGTCTAAAGCCAACCTATTCTGATACACTACAGGTTTTGTTTGGCTTAGCTGACTTGATAATAACTCTAATTCTGGGCGGCTCCATTTGCTATCATTTCCATAACTGCTTGGAGTCTTGTAATACGACTCAATAGATCATTTGGGGTCAATACAGAGTTCAATTGCTGTGCTGGTTTTACTTTTTGTTTATTATTTGGTTTTTTTACCAAATCTTGAACTGTATCTTCAAATCCATCTCTTTCCTTTTGGACATTCAATTCCAAATCTATTACCACTTTTTCCCAAGGTTCTTGTAATTCAATAATTTACTCTGTTTTGCCTAGAGGTTCTTAATTTGGATGGGTTATAACAGTGGCTGTTGACATAGGTGTGTGTAATAAAAGAGGAACTTTGGTTTCTTTCCATGTGATGCTTTCTGCAGCATTTGTGACACGATCTTGCTGGGACCCCTCTCCTCTCTGCTCTGGGGCCAGCAGCTCCTTCCCCTCCCCGAGGGCCCATGGGGTTTCATTTGTCCATTTGGAATTGCAGCTCCCAGGGGAAATCCTCAGCTTCCACCTCCCAGGGGATTAGAGCAGCCACAGGGCCAAATCCCCCTGTTCATTACCGGGGCTAGGCTGGGAAAATCAATCCTGTTAAGCCATTGGGGCCACTCCGGGCTTACCCAGACAGAAACGGCAGCACTATAAATAAGGTCTTGCTTTGATTGGGGAAATAAAGGCAGGAAAAAAGCACTTAAAAGATATCCAGAGGAAATATAAGCTCTCCCCCCTAGTCATGCTGGCAGTGATGAATTAGTCCACGAATGCCAGTCAGAGAGTGAGTCATGATTCATAAATAAATTACAACAGATATTCATAGAATATCCTGAGCTGGGAGGGACCCACAACATCATCAATCCAGCTCCTGGCCCTGCACAGGATGACCCAAAATCTGAGGAAATGCCTTGGTAATATTCATTTAATCGGGGACATCTGTGGCCTGAGATGCCACTAAACACTCGAAATTCAGAGTAACTCAGTGATCCTCTATCAAGCACATATATTTACTGTAGCTGATAGAGCTGATTTCTGGCAGTGTCCTCTCAAGCCTTGTTGGAGACAAACTGATTTGGAGCAGCTGCTCAATGGGTTTTACAGCCCCTGTTCTCAATCCCTGGGACAGGCAGGGCAGTGGCAGCGGGTGCTGCCTGTGCCAGGTGAGTTGTGCCCTCCTGAGGATGCTCATTGGTGAGATAATGATCCTTTCCTCCCTTTCTCTTCAGGGAAAGGCTGCCTTTGCAGTGCTTTGCAGTTAAACAATTTCCTGGTGTTCAAAAATAAGAGCTGGGAAGGGAGCTCAGGGCCCTGGCTTTGTTGTTTCACCCCGTCCTGCCTCCCCCAGCCTTGCTGTACTGAGATGCAAAATTATCAGCGGAAGAGTTTATAAAATGTCAAAACAGTTTCTCTCCTGTCAGCCAGACAATTTGTGCAAATGGAGCCTCTCTAAAGAGCCTCCTGCCAGCTCCAAGCTCCCTTTCATCTCCCCAGGATTTATTGTGTGCCATTTCCATGGAACTTTAAACCAGTCCCTAACAAAGAGCGAGGATGGAAAGTTCTGTGCTGTGCAGGGGAGCCTGCAGTGGATCCTGGATCTGCTGTCAGCTCCGGGCAGGGCTGGGCAGGGGCTGTGGGACACAGGCGCAGGTGATTTCCTCCCCTCACACACAGAGCTCTGCAGAGGGCTCTGCCCCAGGCTGGGAGGGCAGCTCTGGGAATAGAACATGCCAGGGCAGCCCCCCTGGCCCTGCCAGCCCCGGGTGCTGGGCAGGAGGGGTGGGATGGCCCTGGCACGGATCCCTGCCCGTGCAGAGTGGGGCTGGCACCAAACAGGGTCCTGTGCCAGCTGCTCTGCCCCCACCCCTCAGCCACACCCTGAGAGAACCCCAAAAACTCCAGGTACAGTGCAATTAGCTTTAAAACACACCGAAATTTAATTAGTCCGAGCCCCTGTCCTGCACCCCTGCCCTGTTTGTACCTGGAGCTCCAGGGGTGGCCGGGGGAGCAGGTTGGGTTCCCTCCCAGCAAAGGCACTGGGCTGTACTGGTTTGGCAGCCCCAGCTCCTCCCACACGGGCCCGGCAGTGCCCGACGGGCTCGGCAGGACCAGCAAACTTTGAAACCCAAATCCTGGGGAGAACCCGAGCCCAGCACGGCTCAGACCCAGGGAATGGGATGTGGAGGGGAAGAGCTTTCCAGATCTGATGCTCCTCTGACAATTTGCTCTTGACAGCAGCTGAAATCATCTTTGGAACCAGCCCTGCATTCTAAGGACAGTGAACTCTGCCTTTCAGCACAGCTCTGTGTGTCAGAGCAGGGCTTTCTTCAGGTTTTTGCATCTGTGAGAAAAACCAGCAGTGGTTTTCCAACACCGCTGTGCCCCCGTTGGAGGGGCAGGGGAAAAAGTCCCAAATGAGGAGTTTCAGAGGGAAACCCAAAGGGTTCTGCTCCTGTCCAGCCCTTCCCAGCTCTGTGTAGACCAGATTAACCCTCCTTTTACCATGGGTGGGGAAACTGAGGCACAGTGACAGGACGCTGTCCCCCACGCCAGGCTCCGGCCTCTCATTCTGGTTCATAATCCAGCAGCCCACAGTCACCCAGCTGTGGCTCTGCTCCACACTCACATCCTCCCTCCCTCTGCCTGCCTTTCTCGTCCTTCCCAGGCAGGGAAGAGCCAGGACAGAACTCACCACTCACCACCGCTTGCTTCAGGAGTTGCTTGGGGTTTTCCCTACAAAGTAAACACTAAATTCTGAAATCCAGAATGAGCTCCTCCACACCTCCTGGCACAGGAGCAGGAGCTGCTGGATGTGAGGAAGGGGGGGCACAGGCGTCCCAAGGCAGGGAGGGTGGCAGTGGCGGGGACAGGCTGGCACTGTGGCAGTGGGGACCCCCGAGCCCCCCGTGCCAGGCAGGGCCTCTTGGGGGCTCACCCTGGAGAGGCTGCCCTGTCCTCCCTCCAAACCCCCCAGAACAAAGGCAGACGTGGCTGCTGTTGACTCACAGGATAAGATCATTGTTGTGGGACATTTTTATTTCTGTGTGTCACTTAGACATGATTTTTTTTCTAGCAAATTTGTTCTCCTCCCCTCCACCCCCAAAGTGAAAAGGGAATCCGTGCTGAAAGCCGCAGCTGAGATTGCAGAGACCTTCCCTTCCTGATCCTTATCTCAGCAGGATGTAGGAGGATCCCTCGGGAGGAGCTGGAAGCCTTTCGCTGGAGCCATCCAAGAACCGAGCACAGCCTTTAAATGGCAAAACCATCGAGCGCCGGGGGATCCGAGAGCTTTAACCCCGTCTCAGGGTGACATTCCTGGGTCTCTCCCGATCCCAACCTGCCCGGCACGGAGCCGCCTCAGTCAATAAAATAAAAACACCCCTTGGAACCCCAGCCTGCCCCGAACCTCCGAGCGCTGGCCCGGCCCCGCTCCCGCCTCGGGCCGGGTCACACCGAGCTGCTCCTCCCTGCAGGGATGGATGCTCAATCGCTCTGCCAGCTGAGAAACCTCCAGCCCCGCGGTTCCTGAGCCTGGCCTGAGGAGACGGCGGGAGAAGGCCCCGGGGAGAGGATGCAGGGCCCGAGGAAGGGATGCTGCACCCCAGGGCAGGGGGACAGCAGAGGGCACAGGCTCATCCTGCCCGGGGACACGGGGGTCACGGCAGCCTGGCTCTGCCGTGGTTAGCGCAGGAAACGGATGCTGCCTGCTGAGGAAGCACCTGAAGAGCATCAGAGCACCTTGTGCCCGCCCCGGCAGGAACCTGGAGGGAACAGGGGGTGCTGGGTGGAACCCCCCGACCTGGCCCCAGCTGGGCTCGGGGGCAGCGCCCTCGGACACAGTGTCCCCACGGAAAAGCTCCTGCCTTTGGAGGAAAAGGCACGGGCAGAGCCAGAGCTGTCAAACCTGGCTGCAGGAACAGATCTGTGAGCCCCCTGGGCAGGGGCTGCTCCATCCTCCAGCTCCAGCTGCCCGGTCCCGCCAGGCCAGGGTGGAGCCTCTGCTCCAGCACCCGCCCTCTGCCTCTACAACTTGCTTTCCTTTCTCCTTATCCTGCTCTGATTTGATTGGGAATTAATTTTTCCCCAGGTCAAGCCTGTTTTCCCCATGTTGGTAACAGCAGAGTGCCTTCTCCCTGTCCTTACCTTCACCCTTTGATTTTTAAATGCAGCCCCTTCACCACCTCGCAGCTGAGCTGCCTCAGTGTGACAGTGAGGGACAAATTAACTGCACCCCCGAGCTGCCTCAGTGTGACAGTGATGGACAGATTGACTGCAATGATAAGTGGCCGAGCTGCCTCAGTGTGACAGTGATAGAGAGATTAAGCTGCACTGATAAGCATCCCCTTTGCAGCCAGCTGCTCTTGCCATTTTTGCACCTCTAAAAGGGCTTGAAAGAGGAACCTGTAGAACGATTTCTTTCGAAGTTGCTGGTAAGGACTGTGGGAGGACAGTTCTCCCTTCCACACAGCTTCCCGAGGCACTGTGCTGACTGGAGGCTGCTGGAGGGATGCCGCGAGCTTCAGGAGGGGTCTGCAGAGAGGGGAATGGCCCCTGCTGCTGAGATATCAGCAGATATCTGATTTGCCGCCCGAGTGCTGAGGTCATGAGATAGCAGAGAGGTGTGGGTGTCTGTTAGAGAGCCCCGGAACAGGCGAGCCCAGCCCGAGGATCCCGGCGTGGCCATCGATGCTCTCACGTTTGCTGCAGCTGCAGAGCTTGGGATGCCCAACAGCAGCCTGGCCCTGAGCAGCCTGGATGGGATCTACATTGGCACCGAGTGCCTGCTGGCCCTGTTTGCCACGCTGGGCAATGCCCTGGTGATGTGGGCGGTGAGGCTGAACGCAGCTTTCCAGAACACCACGCTCTATTTCATCGCGTCCCTGGCGCTGGCCGACGCTGCCATGGGGCTGCTGGTGATGCCCCTGGCCATCGTGGTGAGCCTGGGCACGGCCATGCCCAGCTACGGCTGCCTCTTCATGTGCTGCCTGATGCTGGTGTTCAGCAACGCCTCCATCCTGTCCCTGCTGGCCATCGCCATCGACAGGTACCTGCGAGTCAAGCTGCCCACCAGGTGAGGCTGCCCCACCCCGGGCCCCTCTGCCCTCCTTTCCAACCTTTAATTGCTTTAATTACCTGAAATGGATGCTTGTGCCTCGGAGCCCACCTGGGATGAGCTTTCCAGAGAGCTGGGGGTGCTCATGGAGCAGTTTTTCATGAGCTGGATGGCCAGCTCAGCTCTGTTACCCCTGAGCAGAGTGCTGTCACAGGATGCATCTGTGTTAAATATTCAGCACTTTTGGTAATTGTGCAGGATGCTGAGTGTGTTATACGGGTTTTTTTTAGGTTCCTGATGCTTTTCTTTTAAATAAAATTCCTTTTAGTATTTGCTGAAAATACAAAAGTAGTAACAAACTTATTAGCAGTTAACTGAAGTCACTCACTGTTTACATTTAAATGAAAAGTACACAAGCTAGAAAAGCAAAGCATAACTTCAAGCATCCAAGAAGTGATTTTTTTATAATGGGAAAGGACCTGTGGAGCTGAATAATTAATTTTAGCCCTACAAATGGCATAAGCCAAATAAAAAAGAGGAAGGTACACCCAAGGAAGCCAAGAAATAAGATAGGATTTCCAACAAGAGCAAAGCAATATCCTGGCAAGAGGAGAACTAGGATCATAATGAAACAAGAAATAAAATAGGTTAAACATTCAGTTTTAAACAGGGGAACTTAAGCACAGTTCCTACTGATGCTGCAAAGTGACTGCTTCAAATGAGGAGGTGGGGCTTGTCTCAAGAGAAAATTTGGGTTCCTGCAGTACCTGAACAGGTGAGTTCATCTTTAACGACCTTAAAACGCTTCCCTTTAACATGACCTGGGATTTCTTCCCCTACAGATACAAAATAATCATCACAGAGAGGAGAGTTTGGTGGGCCCTGGGGCTGTGCTGGTCCCTGTCCCTGCTGGGAGGGCTGGTCCCCATGTTTGGCTGGAACAAGGCAGGCCCCAGGAGCTCCAGCTTCCTCAGGTGCAGGTTCATCTCCGTGATGAGGATGGATTACATGGTGTATTTCTGCTTCTTCCTGTGGACCCTCGTGCCCCTGCTCATCATGTGTGCTCTGTATGCCAACATCTTCTACATCATCCACACCAAGCTCAGCCAAGGTGTCAGAGGGGCTGGGGCTTTCTATGGCCGGGAGTTCAGGACAGCCAAGTCTCTTGCACTTGTTCTCTTCCTGTTTGCAATCTCCTGGCTGCCTCTGTGCACTATAAACTGTGTTTTCTATTTTCACCCTGAGCCTCAGATCCCCCCATATTTGATTTACTTGGCAATCCTCTTATCCCATGCCAATTCTGTCATGAACCCCATTGTCTATGCCTACAAGATAAAGAAGTTCAGAACCTCATACCTTTTAATTTTAAGGACCTACATCCTGTGCAAAAAACCAGAGCCAGCTCTTGCAGAGCAAACAACAGACCCAGAGTCATAAACAGAGGCTGAAGCAGGCAGTGAGCCCCAGAGCATTGATAAAGCACCTGGCTTTGCCAAGAAACTCTTGGGAAACTGCAGCAACCTGTGGGTCTGAGGCTGCTCTGAAGCTCCGTGTGAATATATACCTTTATGTAATATAATTTCTAAACACAGAAGATGGAAACTTTGTCTGGTTGAGGGTTTTGGGTTTTTTTTAACATGAGGATTGGTTGAGTTGATTGAAAAACAGGATATGTTCTTTGCTGTTCATAATCCAGTGGTTCACAAGTTCTCTGACCATTCTTGTCTGTCCATTCAGACTAAACTTGAGTCTGACCAGCCTGTGCTTCAGCCAGTGTTGTCACGTTTTCATGAGTAATAATAAATAGTAGATGGATTTTATATTAATTCTGCCTGCTGAGTCCTCCCATGACCAAAAGAAAACCTGCCCAGTTTCAGTCAATGTCCTGCCTGGGATGGCACAGAAGTTGCAGCAATTGTTACACCACAGCTGACACTGCCCATGTTTAGGGAACATGGGTCAGACTGGAAAGAGTTTGTTAAAGGCCAGGCTGGTTTTTTCTCCATCTTCAAATAATGAAAGTGGTCTAGGAAAAGCAGAAAGGTAATGCACCCGAGGGACCTCGTCCCCAGCTCACCTTCCAGTGAGGGAGGGAGGTGCTCTCCCTATTTTCTCTGTTAAGTAGAGCTTGAAGGAGCTGCCAGGACTGAGGTGAGAGCAGAGCACAGCAGAACAGAGAGCACAGGGCTCTGCTGGCCCTGTGCAAGGCTGTGGCCAAAGCCAGCACACCCAACTGCAGAGCACCGGAGCACCAGGGGATGCTTTGCAGCGGTGCCCAGGGCTCAGCAGCTGCTGGGAGGAGCAGGCACGGCCCAGAGGGGCTGGGGGAGCCGAGCCCTGCTCGGTGTGCAGGGCTGCAGCAGCGCAGGGCACCGGGCAGCCCCAGCCCAGCCTGGTGCTGCCATCAGGTGGCACCTCCAGCCCTGCTCTGACGCTGCCAGCCCCGTCCACGCACAGGGAATGATTTTCACACTGTACTTGGAACACCGTGGGCGGTAACACCTGAATGAACATTCCCAGGGATTTTGGTTGTCCCACTGTGATTGTGCATTTCTTTTACGGGAGCCAACCAGGAAGCAGAGATTTGCATCCAAGCGTTTCATGGTCATCACTTCAATAACAGAAAATAACTAAGCAGAACACTTGGCAATCAAAAAAAAAATACAGAAAATGTTGGAGTAGGTGACAGAAAAGGGAAACACGAAGGCACAGATATGGATAGATGCAGAGAAACATTTTCATTTCGCACTTCTCCCTGATAGTTCTCGCAAACGGAAACTTTACAAGGGCAGGGAGATTTCTACAGATGAGGAAATCCTGTATAGAAACTCCACTTGCCCACAGCTGTTGGCAGCCAGTTTGAACAGGAGACAACTCCCTGTCATAACTACAAAAAGAGCTGTGTTACAGAGGGCATGGGGGCATTCCCAGGGCATTCCCTTGGTGTAACATCCTCGTGGCTTTTGATGTCCAGAAAGTGGGATCATTTTTATTTCATTTGGAACTTCCTCATCACACAGGCAGTGCTGTCCTGCCTCGCTGGAAGACCAGAGTGCTGTAGGTCACTTCATTCTGGGGATGTGAGAGAAGCCACAGACATTAGAGAGTGCTCAACACTGCATGTCAGCAGGGATTTCCCACTTGTGACTTGTTCTCAACACCACACCCCATGAGCACCCTGTCCCTGCATGGGAAATTTGGTAAATGCTGGTTCATCCCACTGGCCAGTCTGGCTCAAGGCTCTGGGTAAAGTCTCCTTTAGGGGCTTCCAAAGAATTCATATCACAGAGCAAAACTGCAGAAATGCTCCCCCTTTAAAAAGATTTCTCCTAAGCTGCCTCATCCGTGGTTCAGCCCCAGAACCCCTGAAGTTGTCAAAAGAACTGCTGAGTAACAGCTGAGTCTCAAAGGTGCCTTTTCTCCCCCCACCCCAAATTAATATTTACCACACTCAAGAATGTGAAATATCTGCATGAAGCATTAGAAATGACAGTTGTGACATTTACCTGGGTGTTCCTAACAGATTCCTCAGCTGCCATCTGGGAGAAAGTTTCCTCTTGTAAATTTTGGTGGGATCTTTTAGAGCCTAGGAAGGAAAGGGAGTCTCAGGTGTTTGCAAGGAAGGCTGCAGAGGGTGACAGACAGGTGATGTGTAACCTCTGGCACACACCTGCACAGCAAAGTGGCACTTTGGGCTGCCCAGTCCCTTCCCACCTGTTGGAAGTGGCCAGGGTGAATTCAGTGCAGCCAGGATTAGAATGAGAAAAGCTCACAACCAACAGGAACCCCCAGAACTCATCAGTGGCAAAGTTAATTCTTTCCTGAAACCTCCACTGGGACGATTCACGAGGAGTTACTGCCAGGGGTGAGCTGGTCACCAACACACAATTATTCAGGGCAGACATTATCTGAGCCACTTTCTAAGTAACTTCTGCAGCCACCACCAGTCTGCTGCTGTGCCCTCGGCTGTGTCACTCACTTTTCCTGAAGAGGAAGATGACTGCAAAAACCAGGACAGTCAGGAGGATGCCAGAGATGAAGGCCAGTGACATGTACAGTATTTCATGGCTGTTGATACACAGGAAATCCGGTCAGAATCCCCAGTTTCAGCAGAGGGATTGAAGCATCAGCAGTGCTCAAATTCACCAAACTTCATGGAGTGTAACATTTATCCCCAGCCCCATGGGACTAACGTGTGTGTCTGCACTGAGCATCTCTAGGAACAGCCATGCAGTGCACAGAGCAGGCAATTCTAACTGAATTTAAACCCCCAAGATGTTACATTTATGATATATAACCCCTCCCTTGAAGAAGGAGGCGGCTGTCTCAGGGAACTGTGGGTTTGAAATCAGGAAATAAAGGTGCAGCATTTACTTATTAATCCAGCATCTGACTTCTGCAGCTCTGAAATCATCTGCAGGGGTGTGGGCAGTGGTGGGGACAGTAGTAGTAGTAGGGCAAGTGGGTTCTGGTGCAACTGCAATAGAAAAAAAAAATCACAAGCTTGTTTTAGAACGTGCAAATTTCTTCAGTAGTACTACAAGCAACTAGAAGCACATGGGGGGCTGTGTGTGTGCAGTCTGTCTGAAAGTGGAACCAGCAGACAGGAAAGTTCTGCTGCTCAGACGATGACTGTGGCAGGCAGCCCATGGCAGCCATGCAGCCCTTCCCCAAGCACCCCCCGGGCTGAGCCCCCCAGAGCAGCCCCCGGGCAGGGCATCACCTCAGTCAGCAACACTGCAGCTAGGGAAATTCCTTAAAAATAAAATACCTGGAGCTTCTTTTGAGGAAAAGCTTCCCATTCTCTCAGAGCATTAACTGACAAGAAGAGAAGCTGAAAGAAAGAGAGTTATATTTATGTACACATACACATAAGAAAACAAACTTGTTATCCTCCTCAAACTCAAAAGACTTGATTTGGTTATTATCTATTTCTTGGAAATCTTGTAGAAGTGGCACAAAGCCACTCAACCCTGGCAGTTCCTCAGCACCAGCCCCTGCCCATTGTTCCCGTACACACGAGTTCACTGCTCCCTGACGGGCAGGGCGCCTTCTCCACCCAGAAAGTGGAGGATCTTTAATAACTAAAAAGCACCTACAGGATTATTATTGCAGCAGCTAAAACCCTATGAACATTTTCATAATCAGAAGCAGCTTTGAAAAGTTCCTCCCTTAATTTTTTTAAGTTAAATTGACTTTTCCCACCAGAACAGGAACTGTAACTTTCTCCAATTTGTGTGTGGGATCTTAGAGATAGGGATTCTAAAAGACATTCCACTACAAAATCCCTGCACTGGCATTTCTCACCACGTGCTTTGCAAACTGTGGATCGTGAACAATGTGAAACCATTACGAACACCCCGTCCTCTGCTGCTGCCCCTTTTCCTCCTGCATCCCATTGTTGCCACATTCCAGAGGAGTCAAGCCACGAAAGCTCCCAGTTTCCCACAGCAAACCTCGCAGGGTGCTGTATGTGCAAGAATAAAAGAAACAAGAAATGATACAGCTCCATCTTACCTCCCACCATGGAAGTGCTGCTGGAAAACTCCCCAAGTGTCAGCACACCACTTGAACCACTTGCTTTGTGAGCACAATCTGTCACACCAGCTAAAAGCTCAAATGTCAATCAGACGTGGGCTTACACAATTGTGGAAGTTAAGCAACTTCACTTTTTTATTTAAATTGACAAAAAACAGGAAACCATGAAAGACACCTGCATTCTCTGGAACTGTTAGTCTAAAAAAAGGAAAGCAGCTTCAGCTTAGGTTGGGTTGAAGTCAGGTTCTTGCCTCTAAAGAACACCATTTTGGTGTTTGGAAAACCATTTTTCTTAACCCTACTGAGAAATGGGATTGCAGGCAGCCCCAGTATGCCCACTTGGGTTTATGGACTACATAAATCACAGCACACACAGGAGGGGTTTATTTGTGTGTGTGCTTTGCTGGGATTTTTGAGTTTTAACAAATTCCTTCAGTGAAAAAATTCCCATAAAAAGAAAATGAACAGAATTATGGAAGTCCAGAAAAACTCTTTTGGAACAAACGTGCCCATGTCCCTGTTTTAGACTGAGTGCACACACATGGCCAGCTGAGGGCGTTTTTCAGGAGCCTTTGACACATTTCCCACCCCGTCTCCCTTCCCAGAACCCAGACTCTTACAACACTTCACCGGGCTTTATGGTGAAAGGGGGTTTCCAGCTCCTTTAGAGAACAAGAACATTCACCCAGAGCCCCTCCCAGCCCAGGGCAAGGTGAATGGGAACACAAATCACCCTGATTTTAGAACGTGTGTACAAGGACAGCAGGTATCTGGGGCTGCTCTCACTCAGAATTCTAACACAGGGATCAGATTCAGCAGCAGGGTTTTTCTCTGTATCTTTGGAAGTGTTCCTGACCAACAGGGAATCCAACAGGATCTCACACACTGTGGCTCCAACTCATCCCCCACCACAAGCCAGCTGCAGTGGTTGCTGTAGCCATCCAGTGGCTTCAAACACACAGGCAGGGATGTTGCTAGTGAAACACAGCAGAGGAGGTTTTTTGTCTGTTTAATGATATTTTAGAGTCATACAGTTTCCAAGAGGAGGTATTGGGACATGTCAGTGGGCTCAGACTGCTCGCACAGTTGCATGGGCACTCTTGGACAGCGCCTTCAGGTCCAGGATGCATTTGGCAATGCTTTCCTTCTGCTGCAAGAGACAGGAAACAGCCTTCAGGGGACATTTCAACAAGAAAATAGACATTTAAGTGCATTTTAGACAAACCTTGTTAGACCTATAAGTTACTGATTAAGAGGGATGTAGTTACAGCTCATGAAGTCAGAGATTCACATCCACTAAAGCACAGATTCCTGGAATCCCAGAAGGTCTGAGTTGGAAGGGACCTCAAAGCTCATCCAGTCCCCCCACCCCTGGCCAAGGTCACCCATCACCTCATGAGCCAGGATCCCTGAACAGCAAACCTCTGTGCAGGCTACAGCGTAAAGCGGGTAAAAGCCAGCAAGTACCTGCTGAGGGGTGATGCTCTGGACAACGTTCTTCTCCACCCACTGGATCATGTGGTCCTGCTCCTTCTGCCGCTTCAGGTTCTGCAGGGCCACCTGGTAGTCCAGCCTCTTCTTCACCTCGTTGTACACCGTCAGCAGGCGCTCCCGGTAGTTGGCCTCCAGCAGCATCGCAATGTTGTTCTGCAACACAGCAGCACACGGCAGGCTCGAGGCTGGCAGCAGAGCACGATGTGTGCCAGGGGCCCAGCAGGGCAGGCAGCCCTGGCGCTGCAGAAACGCTCACCCGTTTGGCATCGAAGAGGTAACTGCGGCCCTCTGCCCTCCACTGCTCCTTCTTCTCCTCCTCGATGGCCGTCTGCAGCGTCTGGATGGTGTCGTTCTTCATGGCCAGAGCCGAGGCCATTTTCTCCTGGAGGAAAGAGAGGACTCCACGCTTCAGGGTCAGAGGCAAGGAAAACGAGTGTTCTGCAGTTAATGCTGCACTGAGCTGTGAGAAACGTCTGTGCCAACTGCCCTGGGCCAGGGCTGAGGTCATGCCAACAGAGGAGAACGAGGGCTCACAACCAGTCATGGAATCCCAGACTGGTTCGGGTTGGAAGGAGCTTAAATCCCATCCAATCCCACCCCTGCCATGGCAGGCACATCTTCCACTGTCCCAGGCTGCACCAAGCCCCATCCAACATGGCCTTGGACACTTCCAAAGGCAGGACAGGCACAGCTTCTCTGGGCATGCTCACCCTCACAGGGAACAATTCCTCCCCAGTGCCATCCATCCCTGCCCTCTGGCAGGGGGAAGCCATCTGTACTTTAACAAAACCCTTCCTTACTAACGACTGGACAGTTAAATTGCAGTTTCTTCATTACCTCGTTAAGTTTGTCAGCAAAAGCTGCCACATTAGGCCCAAACTTCTTGATGGCATAAACGATGACTGTCAGGATGCAGGCAGCTGCTGCTGTCTCGTGGTTCACCACATAGATCTCCTTGGAAAGAAGGTAGAGCAGGAGGCCAGTGCCCAACATGTAGGGCCCTACAGGAGAAATGAAGCAGCGCTACTTGTATAAAGCACAACGAGCACCAGTAAACTCAAATACCTAAGAAGGAGATACTTTAAAGGCTCAAAAGGTCAGGAAGAAGTGTTCTATTTTACCAGCACAAAAAGCAGAGCCACAATTCCACCTGGCAAAGGTGCCACAAGGAACCTCACTACAAGTGGGAGCAGCTTGCACCTGACATGGGACCTGCTGCTTCTGCTCATTCAGAAACATGCAAAATTTAAATTTTTTAAGGATCAACAGGCAACTAAATCTTTCTACAAAATCAAGCTCATGGAATTCTTTCAATCATTAGGTGTCTAACTTTGGAGCCAGGAGTCCTACAGTGGCTTGTTCTTCACGACCTGCACATGGAAAATACTCATTTTCAGTAATATTTTACCTTTTCAGCAGCCAGAACTGATGAACAGAACCACATAAGCATAGCTAAAAATGGTAAAATCTATATTAACCTGTCACTCCTGTTTTAGGGTAGAGAAACTGGAAAAACTCCTCAGGGATCAAACCATGACGAACTTCTCCTCCCTTCTCAGGCAGAGGTGGCACAGGAGCCAAACTCTGCTGAGTTGTGTGCAGTGGTCTTGTGGTGTGTAACACCCTGTGAACAACGAGAACATCTCAATTATGATTCTTACATAAAAACCAGACAGAAACAGTTCCCCAAACCACCCTTAGATGAGGCTCAAGCACATTTCCAATGAAATAAGCAATAACTGGTGAGGCCGGGCACAGGGTGCCCCATCCCTGGCAGTGTCCAAGCCAGGCTGGCCCTGCTCTAGGAGAAGGTGTCCCTGTCCATGCAGGCGGTGGAACTGGATGAGCTTTAAGGTCCTTCCCGCCCCAAACCCGGCCGTGATTCGAAGAAGGAGGCATTGACTGGACACACCTCCTCTCACAAGTGGGTGGGACTACATAACCTCCATAAGTTCTTTCCACCGTCCCTGCCCCACACTCCCGCAACATCAATGAGAAAAACGCGAGACAAAACCCCAGAATAACGCTGTTTAAGCCCAAATCCCGGCCGGTGTCCGAGGGGCTCCCCGGTACTCACCCCACGGCGACGGGCGGCGGCAGCGCCCTGAGGGCGGCGGGGGCTGAGGGGACAAGAGGGCAGAGAGCGCGTCAGGGCAGAGCTGGGCCGGCACCCCCCGCCCGCCACCCGCTCCCCCCGAGGGGCGGCACTGCCCGGGCTCACCGGCGCGCAGGACGAGGCGGGACAGCATGGCAGGGCAGGGAGCGGCCGTGAGGAGCGGCGGGGCAGGAGGAGCGGCGGCGCCGAGCTCGTCCCGGTCGGTGACCGCCGCCGCCGGGCGCTGAGATGGCGGCGCGGCTCTCGCGAGAGCGCGGGCAGGGCGGGCGCGGGGCGGGCGTTCTCGCGAGAGGAGGCGGCGGCGGGAGACACGTGGGGGCACGGCCGGCCCCGCCGCCGCCGCCGCCGCCGCCATGGAGGAGCCGCTGCCGCCGCCGCCACCGCCGCCGCTGCTGCCACAGGCGCCCCCGCCGCCCGCCCCGCCCGACAGCGCCGCCTCCGCCGCCCCGCTGGATGGGGAGCCCGCGGCCGAGCCCGCCGCCGAGTGGAACATCCCGCCCAACGCGCCCGCCTGCATGGAGCGGCACCTGGAGCGCGCGCACTACCGCGCAGGTAGCGGGGCGGGGGGCGCGGCGGGCCTGGCACCGGGGAGCGCTCCCGGGCGCTGCCCGCGCCTCTCCCCGCGTCTCTCCCCGCGCTTCCCCTCGTGTCTCTCCCGCAGACGGGGCCCTGCTGCTGGGCGCCTCCGGGCTGAACGGGCGCTGCTGGACCGGCTCGCTGTGGGTGTTCGCCGAGCCCCGGCGCGCCCCCAGCGAGGGCTTCTGCACGGCCGGCGTGCAGACCGAGGCGGGGGTGGCCGACCTGTGCTGGCTGGCTGACAGGGGCATCCTGGTGGCCTCCGACTCCGGTAAGCCATGGGCATGGCCCCATCCTTCCTGGGGGTCCCTTGTCCCCTCTGCTGAGCTGGGGGTCCCCCGGTCCCTCCCCTGGGGTGTGCGGCCCCCTCTTCTGTTCAAAGGTGGGTGTCCCTGCCCATCACTGAGCTGGGTGTCCCCGTCACTGAGCTGGGTGTCCCCGTCACTGAGCTGGGTGTCCCCGTCACTCAAGTGAGGTCCCTGTCGCTCAGGTGAGTGCTCCCCTGCATCCCCCAGGTGCAGTGGAGCTGTGGGAGCTGGAGGAGAATGAGAGCCTCATCGTGAACAAGTTCTGTAAATACGAGCACGATGACATCGTGACCTCGGTGTCGGTGCTGGCCGGCAGCAGCCAGGCTGTCAGCGGGGGCAGGGACTGCTGGTGAGTGTGCCCGGGCTGGCAGCCCTGTGCCCAGCCCTGTGCCCAGCCTGGCAGCTGTGTGCTGGGCTGTGCTGGGCGCTCACTGCTCCTTCTCGTCCACAGTGTGAAAGTCTGGGACATCCCGGAGCAAACGGTGCTGCACTCCTACAGAGGTGAGTGCCAACACACCCCTCTCTCCCTTTTATAATCCCCTTTCCCCCAAGCCCTTGTCTGGCTCCCTCAAGCTCAGGGCTGTCACAAGGACTGTGGCCATGGCTGGATTGGGCAGCTCATGGATCCATGGTTGGATTGGGCAGCTCATCACTTTGGTAGGAGGCAGCTGCTGCTGCTGAGCAGAAGTTATCCCTGTCTGGGCATAACTGTTAAACTGATGTTAAACTCTGGAGGGCCTTGGGAATATGTGGGAAAGTTGGATACAATCTTTGAGGCTCTTTATCCTTTTGTGCTTTTGGTAGCTCACGCCGATGCAGTGACATGTGTGGCTTCCTGTCCTGGTAAGGACACTGTGTTCCTGTCCTGTGCTGAGGTAAAGCTCCCTCTATTCTCTAAATCTACCCCATTTAAACAAGATTTAACTTTAGGTATTTACAGTTTAAAGCACTTAGAAACGACCTCTTGTGTTGCAACCTGCCTCCCTGTGTTATTGCAGTGTTCCAGTCTGATAAATTTATAATCAATTTGTCAAACTGATTCCTACAGGTTTGTATCAAATTTTGGGAGCTCCTGGGGATGACTGAAGGCTGCACTTGGTGACAGCATCATTTTAAACCAGAGGAAAACACAGGGTCATTTTGCCTGTGAGTCAGCAGTGAATCTGAATTTATGCCACAAAGAAATTGTAAAATTCTTCTCATTCCTTTTGGATTTCTAGGACAACAGAACTTTACTCTGGGACACCAGATGCCCCAAACCAGCTACCCGAATTGGTATGTGTCTGTGTGCAGTCACTGCTTCTGCATGAGTGTGTTGGAAGAAATAAATTATTTTATGCCTTTTAACTCCAAATCTAGTGATTGGAGTGCCTGTTAAAACCTAAGGAGGTCTAACGCTGTCACAGAAGTACAATAAACTTAAAACACTTGTCCTACTGCAGTAGCAGTGCTGAAGGAGAGAGATGAGGAATGTCTTTGTGCTGTGCCTCCTTCCCCTCTCACGCCAGTTTGTTCCCTTGCAGTTTGCAGTGCCTGTAATTACCTCCCTACCTCAGTCATGTGGCATCCACAGAAAAGTGACATCTTTGTCTTGGGTAAGAACCTGCACTCTCACCAGGCAAGCCAAGGTGGCTGTTTCCACAGGGCAGTTTGTGCTGTGGGCTCAGTGCCCCTCTGTGCCCGTGTTCACAGGGGTTCTTGGATGAGGGAAGAGACCAGAATGCTGACTCCACGTTCAGAAGGCTTGATTTATTATTTTATGATCTCTATATATATTACATTATAACTATACTAAAAAGAAATGGAAAGGAAAGGTTTCCTTAGAAGCTAACTAGCTAAGAATAGAAAAGAAAAGAATGATAACAAAGGCAGCTCTGTCAGACTCGGTCCTTGACTGCCCATTAATTATAAACATCCAAGAGGGGCCAATCGCAGGTGGACCTGTTGCATTCCACAGCAGCAGATAACCACTGTTTACATTCTGTCTCTGAGGCCTCTTAGCTTCTCAGAAGGAAAAATCCTAAGGAAAGGATTTGTAGTGAAAAGATGTCTGCGACACCCCTCTCTCCAGGTGATGAAAGTGGAACAGTTGCACTGGTGGACACAAAGAATCCTGACTCTGCCCTCAGCGCTGCCGTGCACACCCGAGGCATCACAGGCTTTGCTTTCTCTGCACACAGGTACTGATGATTCTGGCACACAACGTGGCGCTGCCTCCCCTCAACAGCCTTAGTTATTCCTGAGTAAAACCTGTGAGAGTGCCAGTTTTGGTCTTCTCATCCAGGAGATTGTAGCAGAGAATAGAGTAAACCAAGCAATGTCTCACTTCTGATGTGTGAATGTCCACAACAAGAATTCTGCAGCTCCAGAATTACTGACCCGCACACTGTGGAGACTTTTCTAATTACAGTCATCTCTGATTAAAGAAAGATCACTTGTTTTTGGATTCCAATTGAGTATTCCCATTCAGTGTACTGGTACACTGCCAAATGCTGATGAGAACGTTTTTGTAAGATTTTTGTGAGTTCATTTGCTGAACCTGGGTCTGGATCACTAATAATCCTGCTGCTCACAAGTTTATCCCTAAAAGTTCTTGTATTTGCTTGTTCTGACTGTGCTCTTGTCTCTCTCTAGTTCACCCTTACTGGCTTCCATCAGTGAAGACTGTTCAGTTGCTGTTCTTGACTCAGACCTCTCAGAGGTGTAAGTACTCACAGAATACTCACTGCTGTTATCTTTTCAAGTTAATTATTAACACACAGGATGGTTTGGGGTGGAAGGGACCTTAAAGATCATTCATCCCACCCTCTGCCACGGGCAGGACACCTTCCACTATCCCAGGGTGCTCCAAGCCCCATCCAGCCTGGCCTTGGGCACTTCCAGGGCTGGGGCAGCCACAGCTGCTCTGGGCCGCCTGGAGGTGAAAATGTTCCTAAATAGAGGAGCATCATCCTAACAAGCCAGCAGTTAGGGATTGCACAAGCCCAGTACTCTCTAATGATGGCTGATGGAGTGTTGGTGTTTTCCAGGTTCAGAGACCATTCTCATCGAGACTTTGTAAAAGGCTTGTCCTGGTCTCCTTCAGATGATGCCTTGCTCACTACAGTTGGATGGGATCATCAGGTTTTACATCACACTGTCCCCCTACCAGCTGGTGAAGCTTCTGGAATCAACTGTGTAAAAGAATAGTTTTATAAACTCATGGTCCAAGTTCCTTGCTGGCATCACTTTGATTCTGCTGAAGTCGCAGGTGTGTGAGCTGGAGTGGGGTCTGGTGTCTGCCTCCAAGCTTGTGGCTAAGAAGGTTCCTGTAGTAATTTTGAATTAGGCATAAGTTAGTTACAAACCAAGCTTTACCCTCTCCTCAGGAGCAGCTTCTCCTGTAATAAAAGACTTTGGTTTTACTCAGAAAAAAATTGACTTCAGGCACAGAGGAGACTTGGAGAGTCAGGGAATTAGGTGTAATGAAAAAGAAATAAAGTCAAAAAGACTTGATCCTTTCCTCAGTTCTCCAGACTACCCATGGAATTCATAGAAGCTTCTGGGGGAGGTTTGCAACATGCTTCTTGTTGGAAAGGTGTGAGAGCCTCACCCTTGAGCCAAGTTCTTTGCTCTGTAAATCAGGTGGAATGAAAATACCTGTTGGGATGCAGGGGCTAGAAGGGTTCCAGTGTTGTCCTTACTGCAGCACGTGGTTGGTGAAGGGGATTCAGCCTCAGTAGCGGTGGGGAGCCTCTGGGGAGCACTGCCTGTGCACTGGTGTAGAATAGCAGTGTTTGCTGTAAAATACCAATGTTTGGTGTCAGGAGGTGAAGTGAGGAGCCCAGCTGGAGCCCTGCAGCTCAACACCCTGGGATGGTGCTGGAACCCTGGCATGCCAGGGGGCTCTGGCAGCAGGAGGGAGCGGGTGCTGTGCTCTTTGACACCAGGGTTCATCTCCTCTGTGCTGAAGGCAGCTCACTCGAGGATAAGAGCTGTGAACAGAAGGTTTATGTGGGGTCAAACTGGACTAAGGACTTCAGTTGTCATTTGCTTGCTCCTGTACCAGACTGTGCTTAGTGATAGCCCGGATCCACGCACTTGTGGCAAGTGACTTCTTGTGCTGGCACTGAGGGGACAGGACACTGCCCTACCCCCAGGCCAGCCTGCACAGAACCCTCTGAGGTGCTTTTGTCAAATGCCACGTACATTTCTAACTCAGCTGTTCACCTGGAGAAAGTCACTGCTCTGCATGCATTGCTGCTGCTCTAGGTATGGCTTGGTCTGGCCTAGTATTTCCTAGACAGAATTAAGCAAGTCCTGACTGATGAAGCAAAAATGCCATTGAAGTGAATGTTACCCCTGGTTCTTTAGCATGATAGCAGCACTTAAATGTACAGTGCTTCCAGTTTTTACCTCTGCATCCACATAGGTTTAGTTGTGCAAAGCCCACAATTGATTTTGAGGCAGACTAAGCTTTCCCAGGCTCTGTACTTCTCTCATACTCTTTGTAAACCTCACTTGCTGCTTTTTAAATTCCCGTGTCATACAGGCGTTCACAGCAACTGCCTGTTCTAGAGCAGTGTATGACAAGAAACGGTAAATGATGATAAAAACTGACACATTTCCTCAGAAATACCCCTTGAACCACAAAGTCCTCTCTTGGGGGGATGCTGTACTGAAGCAGGTCTTGTGCTGGTTCTGGAAATGTCTTGGAAGATGGTTTTCATTTGTAACTGGGGTTAACTTTCACTGGGCCACTTCTGTAGCACTGAAGAGCCAGCTGAGATCATCCACACAGTTCAAGTTGTGATTTCAGTCCCTGATATTAAAACTGTTCTTAAATAAATGTTCACCGTATTCCTGTTCAATGCCAGGGTACTGCAGTTCTTCAGCACTGCTGCAAGGCAGGCTCTGGCTCCTGCTGCTTTCTGGCAGTTGTTCTTGCCAGAACTCTGAACTTGGGGTTCCATCATGCACAGCTAAAATTAAAAGTTCAAATGTCAGACATTAAACCACATTAGGTTCCTCATATTGCCACACCCGAGCAAAACACAACAGTCCGTGGCAAAAGACTCTGGTGGGTGCTGAAGCCTGTCAGGAGAACAGGTCAGTGGTGATATATTAACATTTTACAATTAAAGACCAAACAAGCCTCAATGCTTCAGTGTCTGGCAGGTGTTTGTGGTGCCACAGGATGGCAGCAGCTGCCCTTGGCAAGGGCAGGGCCCCAGCTCTGCTCATTGCCTGAAGGAGTGGAGTGTCTGCTTTTGGGGTGTCTGGCACTCGCACTCGGGGTGTTCCACTCGTAAGCACAGAGGAGCAGCAGTGCAGGAGTCACTGCTGGGGCGCAGCTCGGCTCAGAGTGGTACCAGTGGCTCAGAGTTGCTGTACCAGTGCTGGCAGTGAAGTCAGGGACAGCCGCAGTCCCACGTCAGTCCTGGCTGCCTCTGCAGCTCCCTAAGGAACGGTGGCAATGCTGGGGGTTTGTGCCTTGCTCAGCTGTCCCTACCCCACCAGACACCGTTCAGGTTTGGGGACACTGGGGACAGCCCCTGTGGCTCCAGTAAAGCTTCAAGGCACACACTGCACCCTTCCCTCCCTCACACAGAGCCTGCTTCTGTGGCCAGAGCTGGCTGAAGGAGATGAGAATGCAAATCAGTTTAATTCTGAGAGCAGAGGAGCAGCCACGCTGCAGACAAGCCTTTCATGCTGCTGCCTGCATTGCTCGCACCGCGCTTGCAGTTTTGGGCACAGCGTTCCAGTTGGGACTTGCAGCAGGCAGGAGAGTTTCACCCTCTGAGCAGCTCCAGCCCAAGCACTATTTATAGAGGCTGCTCCTCTGCCAGCCTGCCCAACCTGCTGGGCGTGAGTGACAGAGCTCCTGGGGCTCAGCTGCCCCTTCCTGCCCTGCCTGGGCTTTGGAAACACTGACATGGCCACAGGCTTTGGATCAGGCTCAGAGAAACTGGACCAAGCCCTGGCTAAGCTGAAATTCAAACCTTTCCCAGTCCTCCAGCAGACAGACCATGTAAGCAACACCAAAAAAAGTCAAACCACACATGTAATAAAACATCCAGAAATGTTTAATGCAAGAAGGTTGGTGTTCAATGGCACTCATAAATAAGAGACTTTGTTCAATACTTTACAGCTAAAGCTCTGTTACACTCCCCTAGCAGGAACTTGTGAGGAAGAGGCAGCTGCAGGGGATAATCTCAGTTGTATCACGACTTGAATTACCACACTGCCTCAGAGAGGGTGAAATGAGAATAATTCCACACTCAGGCTTCAGGATTGCTCTCAGCACTGGGCTGAGGCAGGGTGCTCTGCTCCATTAATACCCCTTAGTTTTGTTTCCTCTTTCTCTATTGCTAAATTTCTGTCGTGAAAGAGCTGGGAGGAGCAGGAATGCAAGGACAGTTTGTTTATCCAGAGTTACCTGTCCCAGCAAGGGGGGCTCGTCCCCACCCCTGCAGTCCTCACTGCTGAGAGATCTGACTCTGTCCCCAAGTGCTTTGGCTGCCAACAGCTCTGACAGTGCTCCTTTGTCACAGTGGCCCCAGAATCAATGGTGAGCTGTTCCTGAAATACCAGAATTTGCTGAATGCATTCAAAAGAAGCAGGGATAGAGCAAAGTGAAGAACAGAAGAGTCCCACTGCTGAGAACCTGCATGCTAAGCAGTCCTACAACCAGGAGCAGAGTCCAGCCTGATTCAGTGACAGCTCAGCCCCCTGGGCAGTCCCTGAGTGCTGTTCTTGAATGAAGAGTGGCTGTTTTATAAAGCTGACTTCGATTATCACACTTCTAATACTAAATTAAAGCAATTGTGTCTGCTAGAAATGAGACACTCCATGGTGTCTAAGACCATATTTCACCCACACCTGAACTGTGTGTCTGGGTGAAGTAGTAAATGTGACATTTAAGGCAGGTATCAACATTGGAGTGTCACATTTTTCTCTAAAAAGAAAAAAACAGCTTCAGGAGATTGCAATTTGGAAGAATTCTTGAGGTGGAACACTGCACACATACCCCCCTGCCCTCCCCACTTCTGGGCAAAGTCAAAAGCTGAAATTGCCCACCCAGCCTTAAAATTGTTTCTGAGAACTCGTTTGCAAGTATAGCTTATTATTTTGGAAAAAAAGTATCAGGAAGAAAAACCCATTAAGCTGCAACATTATCAAAGAGACTTCTTTGTTTGCTTTCAGGTTAAACTGGTGAAACTTCATCCAGTACCAAAACGTGACCCTGAAGCCCCTCAAGGAGGAGCACGAATTTACTTCTACAGATGAATAAGAATGCTCAAGATGCTCCTTGCATGGAGAAAATTCCATGTTTTGGGGCAGGTGGTATTCCACATGACACTTGGCACACTTAAATGTCCTTATAGCTACTCCATAGTCACTTTTCTCCATAAATATGTTTTTAAAACCAACACCCAGATATTAAAAGCCTATTATTTCAATATTGGCTGGGGTGAGCAATGGAAATCTTTTAAGTCACTGTGACTTGCTGGCATAAAAATGCCCTTTGAATTAGCTATTAGACTGATTATTGTATTTGCATTTTCATTTTTCACAGCAAAGTGAAGTTCAGAATACTTTAAAGCTGCTGCAATATCTGAAAGGGCTGTTAAATTATTAGGTAAAGCTGGAAATAACATAAAACACAGATTGTCAATGATATGACTCAAATATCAAGATAACTTTTGAGAATTCCACAGTGAAGGAAAATTTATCCCTGATTTTGAGCTGCATTGTAAAGCAAGATCTGCTTGCAGGCCACATCCAGGTGTGTGCCAGGCAGGGTAAGCTGGAGTGGAACCAGTGGCATTTATAGCATTGAAAATAGAAAGTGCTTTCCATAAAAACAGACTCATGTCTCAAAGTGCTTTCAGTTTATCAGTGACAAGAAAAAATTCTCTACAAGTTTTTACAGGTATCTTACAGTGATTTTCAGCAGGTTTACCTAGGAGGAAGAGTCTCTGTTTCTAGTTTCAGGACGTTGGCTATTCACAACTCAGGTCAGCTGTGGTGAGACCCCACGGCTCACTCTGGAAGCTGGAACCCTCTTTAAGGCTTCTCAGAGCTCCCAGCCCTGCCCAGGCACCAGCAGCTGCTCGGAGGCAGCAGAGGGGAGCAGGGGCAGGGCTGCACCTGCAGCACCTGGAGCAGCACTGAGGGAAACAGAGCGAGCCAGCTCCCTTTGGGTGCCCTGCAGACACCCACCTGCACCAACAGGCACACTGAAATGGAGCTCCTCAGTCCCAGATCAGTGGAACGGTTCATAAGGACACTTGTTAATAACTGAGGAAATAAGGACACTTTGGGGGGCACAGGGCTGTGAATGGCAAGAGAGCCCTCGGGGAGAGCACCCGCAGCACAGCACTGGGTGAGTCACTGGCACCCACCTGCCCAAGGAAAAGGATTGCTCTGTGTCCTACATCCCTAAAGTGCTTCACAGCCTTCCAGCCAGGCCTCACAGCCTCCTTCCATGAGGAATAATTGCCAACAGAAACATTTACAGCGACCAAAAGGCACAGCAAAGCAGGGCCCCTTCTCCCAAAGCTGCTCCTGGAGAAGGGGTCAGAGCCCGGCTCAGCAGGACAGGCACTGACTGCCCAGAGCTGGGCTTAAGGCAGAACTGATTTGCTCCAAGCCCTTAAGGACAGCAAGGATCAGGATCAAAGCACCCTAAACTCTCCTCCTATCCCACTGGCCTCACATTCTTATTTCAATCCCTGACATTTAGCTATACACTGCTTTACTTCCATTGTGCACATCTCTCAGTTGGTTTCTCCCTGCTCCCAAACATGCTGGAGTTAAACCAATTAAAAACCAAACTGAAATCAACTTTTCCAGTGGTGATGCTCTCTATAGAGAGCTGAGGATGCTCTGTGGCTTTCCTAGACAGCCTATTAGGCTGCAATTCTGAAAATAACCCAGGAGGGAGAACAGGAAAGAGGGAAACCACGTTTGCTCACGTAACACGGCAGCAGCCTGCCCACCGCAGTAACGACTCTCCATGGCAGTCTTTGAGAAAAGTCCAGTCTCAGGCTCATTCCCCAGCAGCAGTTCCAAGCAAGTGCATTTCCAGGCTGGGCTGGGACCATCCCTGGTGCCCGTAGAGAAGGAAGAGACCAACCCAGGCACCTTCTCGTCCCTTCCCAGCCAGCTGCCGGCAGGACAGCCCTGAGCTCGGCCTACCGGTGGCTCTGGTAGGAGTAGGAGATGGGCTGGCGCGTGCCGGGCCGCACCGTGAAGGTGTTGGAGGGTGCCCCATAGTGTGGGGTGCCGTGGGCAGGCCTGCAGGGAGAACAGAGGGACAGTCACCCAAAGCAAGCCCAGGCAAACCTCGGTGTTGGGTCAGCACCGCAGGGATGCATTTCAGTGCTTCGTGTCTCCCCTCAGTGAGCTGGGATGGCGAGGCACATGGGGGTCACAGCTGGCACCAGGCAGGAGCCATGGACGGTCACTGCCCTCGGAGCAGGAGCCAAGGGGCAGCGAGGTGGATGGGGAGGGACATGGGCACAGGGTCACAGCTGGCACCAGGGAGAAGCCAGAAACGGTCACTACCCTCGGAGCAGGGCAGCAGCAGGGGCAAAGGGGCAGCGACTCCCCTGGAGCCCCAGTGCTGCTCTGGGGCCATTCCAAGGGACACCGAGGGCAGGGAGGGTGGGCTCAGGGGGGCACGTGGGCTCAGGGGGCACGTACCTGCTGGCTGTCAGCACACTGGCGGGCGAGAAGTCCCCGTTCTGCCCCTTGTACTTGGCCTCAGCCCCGGTGCCGCCGTAGGCCGTGGCTTTCCCCGCAGCGTCCGCTGACGGCCGCCTGCCCTGGGCGCTCGAGGGGCCGTTCCTGGGGCCGGGGCTGGGGCCCGGGCGCCGAGAGCCCTCCCTGGGCGTGGAGCTGAACCCGCCGGGGCCGTAGGAGGAGATGGTGGAGGCCAGGGTGCCCGAAGCCCGGGGGGCTGCGGCCGCCCGGGGGTAGGAGCTGTCGGGCTCCGACATGTACAGGCGCTTTTTGATCAGTGGCCGTGGGTTGGGGCCGTGGCTGGGGAAGCTCGAGGAGCTGCTGTGATCCGGGTACTGCGGTGTGAAGTCTCCGTTCCTCCAGCTCTTCTCCAAGGGTGGCAGAGCTGCTGGCTCCTGGTTGTTGCCCCCGTAGCTGCGGCTGTAGCCAGCCCACCTGAAATAGCGCGGCTCTCCCGAGCCCCGGCCGCTGTCAGGGACGCTGGGGCACTTGCGGTTCTCCTCCCGGCTCGGGAGGGGACCCTCGTTGGCCTCGTTGCTGAATTCAGGGGGCGGGGGGATAATGCCAAAGTCCAGCGCTGTGTCCCCGTTCTCCTCCTCGCTGGGCACTCTGGGCTGGGCCGGGCCGGGCTGACCCGAGTCCAGCAGGCCCCGGAGCAGGCTGGAGGCGGCGGCTCGCCGGGGCCCGGGGGGCTGCGCCTCCCGCACGGCCCGGCCCTGCTCTGAGGAGCTGGAGAACGAGGGGGGCTTGCTCCAGCCAGACCCCACTGGGCTGGCCGCAGACGGCCGAGGCACCACGGTGAAGGAGCAGGGCTTGGACTCGTGGCGGAAGAAGCTGGTGGACGAGGTGGTGTCCGAGGAGGCACTGCCGAGTCTCAGGGCCGGCCTTGCCCTGAGTGCGGCCGCCCCGTCCCCAGGCTGGCGGCTCCTCTGGGCGCGCTGCCGGGCCGCCAGCAGCAGGGCCATGGGCGAGCCCCGCTCCACGGGCTCCCCCGTCACCGGGTGGATCAGCACCTCCTCCTGCCCCGCTCCCGAGGTGCCTGGGGGGCTCCTGCCCGAGCTCCGGGGGCAGGGCGGCTCGGCTGAGCCCGGGCCATGGGGTGGCTCAGCGGAGCCCGGGGCACAGGGCGTCTCGGCCGAGCTGGCCCCAGCCCGGTGCACTTTGTACTGGAAAATGGCCGGGCTGGGCTGTGGTGCCGGGCTCTGTGCAGGGGACACAGGGGCTGAGGGTGGGCTGGGAGCTGGGGGCTCCTCTGCTGGTTCCTGGGGTGGCTCTGGGGGACTCACACTGCTGTGGAGGGACCCAGGAGCAGGGCTCACGTCCTCTGTGACCTGGCCAGCAGCAGGAGCAGGATGGTCCTCGTGGTCTGTCTCATCCTTCTCCACAGCAGCCGCCGGGGCGGGGAGCAGGCTGGGGACCAGCTTTGGCACCACTGAGTCCCTCACGTCAGGGGGGCTCTTCCTCACGTCAGGGGGGCTCTTCCTCACCTGTGGGGTGCTGATGCCATTCTCCACAGCCTGCTTCTGGCTGCTGAGCCCTGGGGCAGGTTTCCCCTCTTTCTTCAGGGACAGCACAGCCTCCAGCTCGTTCCTGATTGTCATCACACTGCGGGGCTGTGTGTCAGGGTTGCTCTCCGGGGCAGTGACTGCAGTGCTGGGAGAGCCCCCACTGGTGCTGGGGGGGCTGCTGGGCGCCTCTTTCTTCTCACTCTCCCCTCCCTTGGATAACCCCGTGTCCTTCCTGGCGAGCTGGGGCTCGCTGAGCCCTGGCTCCCGGCTGCCAGCATGGCTAGGACTGCTGTCCAAGGACTGGGGAGCTCCCGGCCTCTCCAGCGGCCTCTCCTCGCGGCGCGGGGAGCGCAGCAGCGCTGAGAGCTCGTCCCGCAGCTTGTTCAGGTTGTTGGCATCCTTCCAGTCATCCTCGCAGCTCGGGTAGTCTGGAGGAGGCAGATCCAGGTCGTTTGCAGTGAGAGGTTCAGATTTTGGAGGGGAGTCTCTCCCAGCTATTTTCAGCTGGGGAATCCTCTCCCCCTCGGAGCCCAGCAGAGGGGACCGGCGGCCAGCGGGATTCACACCTTGGCTGAGCCCTGTGCCCGGCTTGGGGCTCAGTGGAGGGGGCACAGCCGCCTTCCCAAGGCCCTGTCTGAGCCCGGAGCTCCTCTGCTCGGCCTCTCCCGGCCGTGCCTTGCTGGCAGCTCTGATGGTGAAGCAGGGTGGCAGGGGCGGCCGGGCGTGAGGCTGCCTGGGCACGGGCTCCTGCCGGCCCTCCTGCACCGGGATGGACGAGGAGCGCGCCGGGGCCGGCGGCGGCACCTTGAACGACCTGGGGAAGGTCAGGTGGGGCTCGGCCTTGGGCTGCGGGCTCTCCTTGGGGCTGGGGGCTGCAGGCACCCCGGGCTCGGCAGCGCAGAGCGGCCCCTCGGCGTCCCCCTGCCTGGTGTTCAGCACGGTCTCGGATTTCCACTTGGACATGCCGGGGCCGAAGGGGTCCCGGGCGCCCGGTGGGGCGGGCGGGATGAAGTCGGGAGGAGCCGGGGTGCTGGGGGAGGACAGGGCCGAGGCGGGCGGCGGCGGCGCTGCCATGGCAGGAGGCGGGGGCACCGTCTCGGGCGGCAGCGGCGGCGGTGGTGGCAGCATCTCGGGGGGTGGAGGCACCGGCGAGGCCACGGGGGGCGCCACGGGCGCTGGAGGGGGCGGTGGGGGCACCGATGGCGGCGGGGGGATCTCTTCATCCAGGCCGTGCCCATCGAGGGCCTGCGGGCGCAGGTCCCCCACCGAGCTGTACATCCGAATATTGCCATTGAGCTGGGAGCCAGAGCCTGCAGGAGCAGAGAGCGCAGCTGTGAGCCCCTCCCCATCGCTGCTGAGCCAGCCTGGCCTGCGCCAGTGGCCTGCCCAGCCAGCCAGCCCCTTGCCAGCCTTGTCTAAAACTTCCTGAACTTAACAGCCACTCTGCCTCACCCCTGAGGAATTAATTAATTTTCAATGACTTCAAAAAATAATTAATAGCAGACTCTATTTTAGCATGAAAATATATGAGCAGACTGTCTGCTCCAGAGCTGGGTACACACACATTTCCTGCCCTGAGGGCTCCGTGAGCACACTGTGCTGCTCAGGACTCCACCAAGAACATCCCTTACCAAGAGCTGCCTTTTCCACAAAGTCTTCTGGCACCGATGGCGTTGGCACAGCCACCCCGTGGGATTCTTGGGCGTTCTGCAGGGGTTGAGAAAACAGAGCTGTCAGTCTTACAGCCAGGGATCAGAGCAAAGGGCTGATGAGCAGCTGGTAATTTGTCCACACAGCCCTGATGGGATCCAGGGCAGTGTCTGTGATATGGAGGTCCCTGTGGAAGCTGCTGTTGACAGGCTTTGAGGGGATGAGTGAAGTCATCAAGGCTACACAGGTGATGGAGGACTAGGGAGGAATTCAGGCTATTTCACATCCCCCTGGAGGAATTCAGCTATTTCACATCCCCCTCAGGGCTGCCCAGCTGCCAGCAGCAGCACCAGCCCCTCACCATTGATGTACCCGTGCACTGAGCAGCTCCCCTGGGTGTGCTGGGCACTCTGGTGGGTAGCACTGCTGCAGTCACAGACAGACCTCCAGCTTTTTGTGAAACTGCCACCAGCATATCTGAGCACTCTGGGGAAAGCTGCTCTTTGTGTTTTGCTCAGTTACTCCCTTCACGCTCATGCTGAGAGCCCGTAGCTGGTACAGGACCGGCAACTTGGCAGCCTACACACCTGGGAGGGCGCCTGCAGCGAGGGCACTGCTGTAATTGGTAATTGCAGCCACCCAGGTGAGACATTGGGGCAGGTGACTCACCTGGAGCCTGACAGCTCTGCCAGCAGCAAAAGCCCCTCCTGTCCCTGACTCACGGCTGGTTTGGCTCCGAGGGGCTGGGGTGGCTCTGGGACACACCTGGGCACCCGGGCCACACCTGGGCACCCGGGCCACACCTGGGCACCCGTGTGCAGGGCACGGCTGGGGGGTGTCACACTGGGCCTGGGGGCGGGCATCTCGGGGCACAGCAATGTCAGAGAGATACAAAACTCCGAGCGAGCATCCAACGAGGGACGCACTGTCCCATTGGCAGGCCCCACATCCATTCCTGCTCACCCCGGGCAGCTGTTTGCACTGCTAACAGCCCTTGACAAAGGAAATGTTATCCTGCCATCAGCCTGCGCCTCTCCCCAGCCATTTCCTGCACACAAAAGCCTGGATAATGATTGAGCCCCTGCCCTTTGCCTTTCTCTGCCGCTATCACCGTTTTTACATCAGATTGCCGTGGGATTCCAAAGTCTCCTGGATCAAAGGTCAGTTGGATTTGTCCATCCAGCCCATCACAGCTACATTGCCCTGCCCGGGGAGCTCAGGAGCTGCTGGGGCAGAGCTGATAAAACAGCAGCACCTGGGCTCCTGTGGAAGAGCCCTGGAATGCCCCAGCTTTGGCCAAAATAATGGGAAAATGCACACGTTTCACTTGCTACATCGCTCACCCTGCAGATGACCAAGGATCCCCTATAACCACGAGGCACTGAGCCGGTCACAGGTGAGCCAGGAGTGAGGGAATTCCTATCCCTGGGATTGCACAAGGGACCAGACAGCTCCGTGCTGCTGGAGAAGCCAAGGGCTGCAAAGGCACAAGGGCGGGCCCTGAAATTCATCTGAGAGCCAGAGGGAAGACAAAGACCAAGAGAGGCACTTCAAGAGCTGACAGTTAAATTGTCCAGAGCAGTGAGACACCAAAATCGCAAAGAGCAAACCGGCAGTCCCCGTTTGCAATGGGAATCCATTGCTGCAGGTTTGCAGAGCACCCCGAGGGGAGCTGCTCCTTCGCAGGGAAACAAAAACGCCTGAGCCCTGCATCACCTGCTTGGAGGAGTGCAGAGGGACTGCAAAGTCAGGAGAGAGCCCTGCAAAGCTGGGGGACGCAGCCTGCACTCCATAAAGGAGCAGAACTTTTGGATGTGTCATTTCAAACTGGGCAAGCCTGTTCCTCACCAAAACCTTCTGTAGCAGCTGCTAATGCTCAGCATCTCTCCAAAACCACCCATCCCCACGTCATGGGCTGGCCTCTGAGGTGGAAAGCATCCCCAGCACGCTGCCAGCCTGCAGAGATGCTTGGGAAGATTGTTCCCGGTGTTTGCTGGGGTGTGGCCAGCCCAGAAAAGCTCCAGCTGATTCAGGGCAGGCTCTGGGTGCTGTGCCAGGAACCTGCATTTCCAGTTTGTGGTACCTGAATCAGATTGGTGCCTGCTGAGGAGCCCGTGGGGGGAAGCTTTCACTGCAACCACCAGGAATCACTTTTCATCCCTGGAACAGAGTCAGACATCCCAGTGAGGGGAGCCTGCCTGTCCCCGTGCTCCCCAGCTCTCAGGAGCTCACCCATTCAACGACCAAGGTTGGAGCTGCCCCTTACAAAAGCCACCCAAAATACAATTGCCGAGCACCCTGGGGTCTCAGGGAGATCAAGAATTTCTCTGAATATGAGGAGCTGCCCCCAAACTCCTTGTTTCTGAGCCAGGGCAGTGTGGGTTTTGCTGCAGGAGCTCATTCCCTGGGTACCTGCAGTGCTGGGGGAGCAGGGGGGACCCCTCTCCTGCAGTCCCTGCTGATTCCTGTGGGACAGCAGGGCTGGGGCAGGAAGCAGCTCCTGAGCCAGGTGCAGAGGCCCAGGAGCTGCAGGGCAGGGCGTGAGCATCCTCCTGACTCACCGGGAGCTGCTCGCTGGGTGGGTGGGGGGAAAGGGTTAAGGCAGGAGCTGCAGAACAGCCCCGTGCAGGTGTGGACCTGGGGCAGGTATGTGCGAGGCAGCAGCGGAGTCAGTGCCAGATCAAATCACGATCAAACCTCACCAAAAGCGCGCAAACACCCAACACACACTGGGCCTCCAAAACGCTGCCTCTTCCTGCTAATTCCTTCAGTTAGAGCTGGTTCTGGGACGAGCAGCCCAGGTTTGTGAGGGACCCTCAGAAGGGAAAGAGAGCCCCAGGGCCGCTCTGCCTGTGTGGGCAGCACCGGGGCTTGGGTGACAGCCCTGAGGATTGGGAATGTTTTTCATACAGAGATTGAAAAGAATCACCCCTGCACAGCCACAGCATCACCTCACCCTCTGCTCAGCAGGACTGGGTGCAGACCTGCAGGCTCCAGCCACACTCCTGGTGTGGGACAGATCCTGCCAGCACCTGGGAGATGAACTGCAGTGCAAGCCTGATCTATCATCCCCGTGCTCAGCAATTGGTTTTTAATTGAAAACGCAGTCTGACAGTGCTCACACCTCACCCCCAGTGCCTCCTCTGTGCCCCAGAGCAGCCTGAGCTCAGATCACCATCAATCCCTGTAGCCAGCGCCTCATTTCAGAGGGGTTCTGCTTTCATTTCTGCTCCCCTCAGTAGGGGCTGGGGGCAGCAGCTCTGGGTCTGGGCACCAGGGCAGCCCAGCAGTGACTGGGGCACTCACCAGGGGCAGGAAGGTCAGCAGGGGCCGGACCCTCGGGCGTGGTTTGAGCGTGGCTGTGCCCGAGTCCGTCACCGTCCCGAAGCGATTGTCCCCGTAATAGACCTCGATCACATCACCTGCGGGGAGAGCAGAGCGTGAGCGGCAGCACCGAGCTGGGCACTGCTGGGGACAGCACAGACACCCTGAGCTCACACAGAGCTGGGCAGAATTTGCTGCAGCAGCCCCAGGGGTGGGCAGAGCCCGTCGGACCCTGAGGAAAAGCTGGGTGTCCTGGAGGCGAGTGGGAGACAGGAGAGGAAGGTCCCTGTGCGCAGGACAGGCACTCACAGCCCTGTCACACACCTTCCCTGAGCTCTGCAGGACGAACTGGAGCAGCTCAGAGGGAACAGGAGGCAATCCTGGCTGGTCTGAGCAGCTGGAATTGAGGGGAGGCAGCAGCAGAGCCGGCCAGGAGCAGGGACAGCTCCTGCCCTGCCGAGCACTCTGTGGCACAGCACTGCCAGCCCAGCCAGAGGGGTGCCAGGCGCTTCACCACCCTCCAGCCTGCCCACAGAACACTGCCCTGCGTGGGGAGGCAGCAGGGCAGGAAGTCACAGGGCCCTGCTGTGACAAGCAGGAGCAGCCGTCAGGAATTCCTGGTTCCCAGCCTTGTGCTTTCACCTTGAGCCACACCCCTTGGGCTGGTTTATTTCTGACAGTGAATAAAGCTCATAAAATTAATTTAATTATGTTCTTTGTGTCTGATTAGCAGCATGAATTAACAAGCAGAAATAGTGAAGCATGCAAACCCCACCTTGGCTGGAAGGAGATACACAAATAACTCGTAGCCAAGGAGACAGACATTAAAGAAATTCTGAGAGTTTGAGGAAGGAGGGGGAAACAACAAAATGGCTCTGATTGAAGGGAAAGCTGCAGGAGTGCTCCCAAGACTTTGATAGTGAGGAAGGGAGGAGAAGAAGGATGGGCAGAAATCAGGAGGAAGCTCCCAGGGAAACAGCTTTACACAAAGTCTAGGAAAAAGAGGAGAGCAAATGCTCTGTGTGCGTCCCACAGAAGGAAAACACTTGCATGAACACCTGGAATGGAGAGCCTGACCACACCAGGGGCTGGGCATGAGGCAGCACAGCCTCTGCTGAGGGACTGGAGGCAGATGAATTCCACATAACCTTCAAACACACCACAGAGCCCAGGAGCACGCCAGCTTCTCCCACTCAGCACCCCCAGGTTACCCTGGGACACCCCCAGGAGCGTCTGCCCTGCTGCCACTGCCTCTCCAGGCAATCACAGCTTCCCCTCCCTCACACCAAACTTCTCCCACTACGAGTGATTCCTTGCACAAAGGACATTTTGTCCAGCTTTCAAATCACCGGCCAGCTGTGCTTCAGCCAGCCTGGTCCTACCAAGCCTTTACCACCTCCCTGCCTGGGAGGGGCCCAGAAGCTCTCAGGAGGAGCTGCTGCAGTCCCAGGGAGGACAGAGGTGCCAGCAAATTGCCTGGAAATGTTCAAGGCCAGGTTGGATGGGGCTTGGAGCAGCCTGACCTAGGGGAAGGTGTCCCTGCCCTCACAGGGAGTGGAATGAGATGAGTTTTAAGCTCCCTTTCCACCCAAGCACTCTGTGATTCTGTGATGATTAATTCTGTGGGTGACCCTGCATTCAGTGAGTAAGGAGCAGGAATTAAGGCCAAGGCAACAGGAGAGTTTGGACTCAGACAGCCTGAGCAGCAACAGAGTAGTTCTGAGACTTGAAATGATGAGTTTTATATTTAACAGTCACTAGGTAAACCCAGTGAGAAACTGGATTAAAGATCACAAGGACTTTGATCCTAGATTACTAAGCATCGCTCCCCTGAATGCTTTAATTAAAGGAAAATGAAGTGCTTGTAGTTGTGTTTTCTTTGCTAGATAAACAGGACTTGCCTGCTGGGAGCCCATCAGCAGCAAGCCCTGAGCTCTGCCAGCCTCCTTTCCTGGAAGGAGGCATCAGGAAACGCACCCTTGGAAGCTGTGGGAAGCAGCTGGCTCAAAGCACTGGCCTTGCTTCGGCCACTCTCTGACACTCAGCCTGTCCTGGAGACATTTCTGTTCGCTCAGCCATGGGAAATTAAATAAACAATTTGCCACGCATGTAATGGAACTTCTTCCTCCCCGGGGCTTGCATCACCTGCAGGAGGTGCAGCAGGTTTGAGCCGGGGTACCCACAGCTCCCAGCAGGAGGAGGAGGAGGAGGAGGCTGCAGTCACTATATTCAGGAATCTCTGAGTCAGGGACATGCAAACCTACACCCTTTGCACATTGCCTAACTTGTGTTTACTTTGTGTGAGAAACCAAGGTGGGGATCGGCAGGAGCAGGGGACTCCTCCAGGCACAGAGCCCTGCAGGAAATGGCCCAGAAACAGGGCCAGGACTTGCTGTGCGTGGGCCTGGGGACAGCACAGCTGGCCCCTGGGCTGCTGTCCCCCTTTGGGCTGCTGTCCCTGCTGTCCTCACTTTGGGCTGCTGTCCCTGCTGTCCTCACTTTGGGCTGCTGTCCTCACTTTGGGGCTGCTGTCCCTGCTGTCCCCCTTCCTGGGCTGCTGTCCCCCATCCTGGGCTGTCCCCCTTTGGGCTGCTGTCCCTGCTGTCCTCACTTTGGGGCTGCTGTCCCTGCTGTCCTCACTTTGGGCTGCTGTCCCTGCTGTCCCCCTTTGGGGCTGCTGTCTGTCCCGCTTTGGGCTGCTGTCCCCCGTCCTGGGCTGCTGTTCCCCCAGCCGCGGTGTCCCACTGCCACTGCACCCTCACCGAGCCCCATTCCGGGCAGAAACTCCATGAGGATGCTAAGCAAGGAGCGATTCACCAGCTGCTCCCCGGGCTCAGGTTTCAGGATTCCCGGCCCTTCCTCTGCAGTCCGACCCACACCTGAGCAGAAAGCTTTAGTACTGCCACTGCAGAACCGCAGCCGCGGAAATCAGGCTCCTAATAAGCAGACACAGCAACTTCTTTTCTTTTTTCTAATCCAAACCACATCAGAGAGAAGCTTGAATCCTCCTCAGATTTACGACAGTTAGAAATCAGCAATTTTCCTCCTAGGTTGCAGAGTTGCATGAAACTCCCTGTCACATTTTCATTTTATCTTGGTTTCAGCAGCTTGGCCTTTGGGGTGTAACCACCTCGCAGCTGCTTTGACAGACAATACTTCACCCTGCACAGCTCAGCAGGCAGCACTTCCATTTTTTTAATCTTGGAAGAGTTTGTCGGGCTCTTACAGCCACCAAACTTCATCCACAAACTGCTATCTTCTATCTCCCCGGCTCCATTACTATTAATTTGGCTCCCTCCTACATGAGCCTCCAGGGCACCGTATTGCACTTAAAACCACAAAGAAACACAAATAAATCCCGAGGAATATGCAACCCTCAGCTCCGTCCTCGCTTGCAGCCCTGCGAGAAACAGGTTTATGAGTAAATAACTCCGACCTGGCAAGGCGCAGATCAAACATGGCGTGGGAAAGCGCGACGGGAAGCAATAAAGTGGATTTGCAGTCCCTCATCGGCCTCTTTGAGCCGGGTTTAACCCGCCGGGAGCGGCAGCCGCCCAGCCGAGGTGCGGACCCCCAGCTCCCGCTCGGGCACAGCGGCGGGACCGGCGCTGCCGCATCCGGAGCCGCCGAGCGCTCCCGGAGCCGCCCCGCGGGCAGCAGCGGAGCCCCCGAGCCCACCGCACCCCTCAGCCCCGGGACCGCCCGGCCGAGCCCCACGGCCGCCGGGGGACACTGACCGGTGCCACCCGCGCTGTCCGAGGTCACCTCCTGCGTGAAGATCCAGGGCGGGTTGGTGGCGAACAGGGACGCGGCGCTGGGGCTGGAGTGGCGCTTGCCGAAGAGACGGCTGAAGGTGCCCTGCACCGAGTGCGGCTGGTGCTTCTTCATGCTGGCCTGGCCGAGCCGCGCCGCGCCGTGCCGGGCATCCCGCGGCACCGGGGGACGGGGCCGAGAGCTCCGGAGGGGCGGGGACGGCCCCACCCACCCCGGGCCCGCCCTCCGCCAGGTGTCCCCGCTCCGCCAGGTGCCAGGTGCCCCCGCTCCCCGCCAGGTGCCCCCGCTTCGAGAGCGCCGGGAGCCGGGGCTCCGACAGCATCGGGGCTCCGAGGGCACCGCTGGCACCGGGAGCCGGGGTTCGCAGGGCACCGGGAGCCGGGGTTCGCAGGGCACCGGGAGCCGGGGCTCCGGGAGCCGCTGCGGCCGGCGGGGACCGTCCCGGTGCGGGTGCTGGCCCTGCAGGACGCCCCGAGGTGCCTGAGCCCCGCGTCCGGGCGCTCCGGAGAGCCCGGTGCGCTGCCCAGGCGCCCTGTGGGTGAGGAGCCGTGCCCTAATCTCGATTCCAAACCTCCCTCCCTCGGCCCGAAGCCCCGAGGGCTCTGCCCTTCCTCTCCCTCCCGTGTTTCTCCGTCCCTGCCGACCCCCGGCTTCCTTGGCAAGGCCAGAAACGCCCGGTGAGCGCGGGATGCTCCAAGCCTCGGGGTGCTTTGGATGCAAAACATTGAAGGCAATGGGATTGACCCCAAACCGTTTCTAGTTTTGGGTACAAAAGCAAATTTCTAGCAATTTTTTGTGCCCTGCAAGTAAAAATTGAGAGTTAATGAGCAACATTGGCTACTAATAAATGCAGGGGATTCTGGAGAACTTTAAGCCCAAAATAGTTGTCAAAACATTAACTGTGAAACACAGCTTCCAACTTCAGGTTAACATCTTACACCTCTTTCTATCTCTACCAAGTTTTGAGAGTCAAAACAATATAGATGTCTTTTTTTCAGTGATAAATATCACTTACTTGATCACTTTAAAATGATGTTTTTCTTGTGAAAAGCATCTCCTTTTTTACTTTAAAGAACAAAATAAAGCAACACATTAAATCCCCTGTGATGAATGAAAAATGAGCACTGCTACAATAATTCCAAAAGAGAAGTCTAATCGTGGCACAGCTACGAGGCAGCATTTAAATAAAGTGAATTATGAACGGGAAACGGAGAATTAAAATGTTAAATTCAATTCCGTGGCCGCGGTAGAGGAGCTCGGACACTTCAAGGGATTTTCGGGGGATTTCAGGCTGCGGCTCCGCGGCGCTGCCCGAGCGCCTCTGCCCGGCTGGGGCCGCTCCCGCAGGGCCGGCTCTGAGCCTGCCCAGCCCTGCAATTAGCGCCGTGTCCTGACAGTTATCTTGAGAGCTGTTTGCGAGACGGGAACGCCGCTGCAGACACACAGACACACAGAGAGACAGAGAGACAGAGAGACAGACAGACAGACAGAGAGACACACAGACACACAGACAGACAGAGAGACAGAGAGCCTCCCCGGCACTCGGCAAGGCTGTAGCGGGCTGGGGGAGAAGGGATTGTCCTGCCTGCGGGGGTGGGATGGGGTGGGATGGGGTGGGGTGGGATGGGGTGGGATGGGATGGATGGGATGGGGTGGGATGGGATAGGATGGGATGGGGTGGGGTGGGATGGGATGGGGTGGGATGGGATGGGATGGATGGGGTGGGGTGGGGTGGGATGGGATGGGGTGGGGTGGGATGGGGTGGGATGGGGTGGGGTGGGGTGGGATGGGGTGGGATGGGATGGGGTGGGGTGGGATGGGGTGGGGTGGGGTGGGGTGGGGTGGGGTGGGGTGGGATGGGGTGGGATGGGGTGGGATGGGATGGGGTGGGATGGGATGGATGGGGTGGGATGGGATGGGGTGGGATGGGGTGGGGTGGGGTGGGGTGGGGTGGGGTGGGGTGGGATGGGATGGGATGGGATGGGATGGATGGGGTGGGGTGGGGTGGGGTGGGGTGGGATGGGGTGGGATGGGATGGGGTGGGATGGGATGGGATGGGATGGGATGGGGTGGGATGGGATGGGATGGAAACTGGGAAACAGCAGCCACTGCATTCCCAGAGGAGCAGCTTTCTGCTGCCCTGCATTGCCAGAGGGAGCCCAGGCCCATCTCCAGCAGCCCTGGAGCTGCAGAGGAAAACTCCCCCCTTGTGCAGGATCCCTGCTCCAGCAGAACCACAGCTGGCACCGTGTGGAGATTCCCAGCTGGAGTCTTCATTCAGAGCCTCTCTGGTGCCAGTGCTATTGGAAACACGCTGGCTGTAAATCTGGTGGTGTTCTGCTCTCAGGAGCTGGTAATGGCACCGAGCACCTTTGGCTGCAGAACTGGGTACAATCTCCAGAGGGTACATGCAGCTGTGCAGCCAGGTTCCTTGGACAGTGAATCAGGAATGTTTGCTTGTGGTTTTGGCCAGTCAGAAAGCAGATTGCTAACAGCTGAAGCTGATAAAACCATAGAAGGAAACAAAGATGATGCCGCTACTGAAGAAACCCATCCTGTCAGCTGGAAACCAGAAATTATCAAGAGAAAGCGATTTTAGTGCAGCAACACATTACTTCTGTAATTCTGTTTTGGCTTTCCTGAGAGCATTCAGTCACATTTTGTTCTGCCTAGAACAGCACAGCAAGAAGCCAGCTAAGTCTTTGCTATTTCAACATATAATAAATTTTATTTCTCTTTAGGAGAAAAAAAAAAAAAAAGAAAAAGGAACAGAGCTGCAGCGGCCAAGCCAATAAAATCCTGTGGAATGAGAGAGCCTGGGCTTGTGCACAAAGGTGTCCCACAAAATCTCATTACAGCAAGGAGACTTCAAAGGGGTGGGAGCAGCAGGGGTGACTCAGCCCCTGCCACTGCTGGGGTGCTCCTGGGCCCCGGGGCTGGGGGTGCCACACCCCCACATCCCCATACCCCCATACATCACATCCCCACATCCCCATACCCCACATCCCCACACCCCACATCCCCACATCCCCACACCCCCATACATCACATCCCCACACCCCTATGCCCCACATCCCCACACCCCCACATCCCCACATCCCAGCCCTGCCACCCCAGCTCTGCTCCTGCCCCACATCCCAGCCCTGCTTCCCCCAGCTCTGCTCCTGCCTCGCCCTGGGTGGCAGGCAGAAAACATCACCCTCAGTGCATGCAGGGATCCTGGAGTGAATTTATTATCCCACAGAACACAAGCTGCTGAACAGCCCTGCCAGGGCTGCTGTGCACGTTCCCATCTGTGTGTTCCAGATGAAAGACGTTTGGTTTTCACCTTCCACCTCCCAGCCCTCCCCTCGGAGGGCAGGAGCAGCTCAGCAGCAGCACGAGCAGCAGGCTGGGCACGGTGGCTTCTGTGAAGTGCCAGCTCCAGAGGCACAGCAAAGGTGCCAGGCTGGGTGCCTGGGCTGTGGTTTTGAGGAAGGACAGCTGTCACTCCTGTCACTGCTGCGTGATCGAGGCCACACAGCAAAGGGACTGGTGGGCTGGGCACAGAGCTCAGGAAAGCACTTGGAAGATCTCCAGCAGATTTTATGGCATAGGAAGAGCCGTGTGAGCACTGCTGTGATGTAACACAGCGCGGTGTGAGGCTGCCTTTGATCCCAACACGGTAAACACCCCAGGACAATCTGCTTTCACAGCAGGGGCAGGAGCTGCACCCTCAGATGTGGATGGTTCCTGCTCGTGGGTGTCAGAGGGGTTTGTGCAGCTTGGGCTGGACCTGGAGGAGGAAGGGGTGTGAGGAGAAACCCTCAGGTGTGTCCTCAGAGCAGCAAACAGCTCCTGGGGCCAGGGGAACAGTGGGCAGGGGGCCCTGCTGCAGCTGGGGTGGCAGTGCCAGCAGAGTCCTGCAGAGCCCCAGCTGCACCAGCAGCTCCAGGCCTATAAATCCTTAAATCCTGTCCCCATGTGCTCCTGTGCACCCCCTGTGACACCCCGGGGTCACAGTGGCCCTGAGGTCACAGTGCCCTGAGAGCCACCCTGCAGTGCTGGCTCCCGCCTCTGCCCACACAGGGCCACCCTCCAGGGCCTCCTTCCTGACAGCACCTCCCAGGTGGGTGTCCCAGCTCACAGCAGGGCAGCAGGGACACTGTCCCACCCTGTCCCCTTCCTGGGGGCTGCAGCTCCTTGCCTGAGGGTGACCAGGTCACAGGGATGTCAGTGGGAGGCTTCATCCCATCCCTGCTGTGCAAATCCTGCTGCTGCCGTCAGGGGCTGTGTCCTTCCGGTGCTGAGAGCTCAGAGCAAACACACCTGCTGCTCCAGATGGCTCTGGATGGTTCCAGGGATAGTTCTGGGCTCTGGGATGGCTCTGGGTGGCTCTGGGTGGCTCTGGATGGCTCTGGGTGGCTCTGGGTGGATCTGGATGATTCCAGGGATAGTTCTGGGCTCTGGGATGGCTCTGGATGGCTCTGGGATGGCTCTGGGTGGCTCTGGATGGCTCTGGGATGGCTCTGGATGGCTCTGGATGGCTCTGGGATGGCTCTGGATGGCTCTGGGATGGCTCTGGGTGGCTCTGGATGGCTCTGGATGGCTCTGGGATGGCTCTGGGCTCTGGGATGGCTCTGGATGTCTCCAGGGTGGGCAGCACTGCCAGCCAGGCTCTGGTAGCTGCTCAGGGAGCTCCTCCCCAGGGAGGTGTTCCCCTGAACCCTTCCTCCTTCCCCGATTGCCAGGCAGCCTTTCCCTGGGACCCGCCGGGGGGATTTGCTGCGATGGCCAGCGCGCAGTTTGGGAGGGATTAGGGATCTCTGCAGTTTGGGAGGGATTAGGGATCTCTCTACGCAGGAATGGGTGCAAGAGGATTAGTGGGACTCTCCATTCAGGCTCAGAGCCATACATAGCACCTGGACCTTGAGCTGGTGCTTCCCTCCTGGACAGGATCACACAGGCAGGTGCACCCACCCGGGCAGGAGCAGCTCCTGAGCTCCCTGCAGAGGAGGAGCAGGAACGGCGGGGCAGCCCCAGGGCAGGAGCAGAGCCAGAGCCAGAGCTCAGCACTGAGTGAGTGACTGCAGGGCCCTGCTCATCCTGGAGGCAGCTGCATGACTTGGCAATGGGGCTGCCAAGGCAGCTGCAGCCTCCCCTCCACGCCCCAAATGCGTGACTGCAGTGCTCCTGCTGGGTGGGTGCACGGGCACAGCCCTGTGTGTGCCTGTCTCCTCCAAAGGGCAAAGGGGCAGGAGCTGCCAGCACTCACCTGTGTGAAAACAGCAGCTCCTGAACAGTCCAAGGCCAGAACGGGGTGCACAAACCTCACTGAGGTGGCTGTGCTGGTATGAAATCTGCTTTTCAGCAGTCAAAATCCCATTACTTTATCCCCTGGGGAAATGGAGTGAGGCTCCCTCGTGGCAGCAGCTGCTGGAATAACCTCTGTGAGCTCAGGTCCAGCCTTCCAGGCATCTGCCCTGGAGAAATGAGTGACAGAAAGAGGCGGTGAACCTGCAGGGATCTGGTGATTCCCCTCAAAGGCTCTAAGGAGATCTCCAAACAATTTGCAGGCATTCCCCTTCTTAATAGATTTAGGAGCCGGGGAACAGAAATAGCACCAAGCACGTCACGGAAAGTAGGAAACCTCTTTACAAGGTTAAAAATAAGCAAACAGCAAAGCATTTATTTAGGACAGGCAGGAGCAGAGTGGCTAATTGCTGAGGGAAGAGCCAGTTTCCATTCGCACAGAGGTGTCGTCAATGAAAACAAGATAACTGAGTCATGCTTAGGTAACAGCAGGGGAAATGTGTCTGCAGCCCAGCAGAGCCCTGCAGCAGCTGTGGGTCACCCCTGTGTGTCCTGGGGCTCACACCCACCCCTCCTCTGCACAGGGCTCTTGCAAAGGCTCAGGGCCCTTTCCCTGCTCCTTGTGCCCTGTGTGGGCAGGCATCCATCACATTTCTGGGGGAAAACCCATGTGGAGATTGACTGAGAGCAATGCCCAGAGCAGGAGGGGGCTCAGGGAGCTGTGGGGTCCCTGCAGAGGCACCCAGAGCTGCTGCCCCGAAGGGCAGTGTCACTTCTGCCATCACTGCTACGTCCTGCTGGCTCAGACTGTGTTGAACCCTTTTTGAGGCAGGTTTGCCATGGCTGTGGCTGCTGACATCACCAGGAGCGTGTGCTGCTGGCATTTATCACTGCTCTAACAGAGAGCCAAGAGAGAATCAAGTCCTTTGTGTCTCATCGTTCCTATTCTCTCAGCATTTGTTTAAAGTCACTTCCCTATTTCCAGAGCATCATTTGGGCTTAAAGTTCCCTTTCTCTTTTAGCAGCACCAGCTCAGATTTGTGGATGTGCAAACCCCTCAGCACTCACCCTGCCTGACTGCCCTGCAGAGCTGCCCAGGCTCTCCTGCTGGGGGTGCTGAGCCGGGGGCGATTCACACCATTCTGCTTCTTTTCCTCCGCAGGTGGCTGGAACACCAGAAGCCCCCGGCAAAGCCCACGAGAGCCAAGGGAATGGAGGAGGCCAAGGCAAACCCGGGGGTCCCCCAGCCGCCCCCCGCCGCCCCCCTGGGCTCCCGCTTGGTGCCTGTGGTCGTGCACACCGGGGGCCGTCCCCTCAGCTCCTTCCGCTTCGTGTTCTACCGGCCAGGCTGGCCCAACTCGCTGGCCCCGTTCTGCACGGCACAGAAACCCTTCTGCGGCTTCCGCTTCCAGGAGGGCACCGCGCACGGCCGGGCGCGCCTGGGGGTGCCCAGCACCGACATCCGCAAGTGGAGAGCCTGCCACGGCCCCAAGCCATAGCTGGGACAGCCAGGGGCAAGAGGGGCTGGGACAGCACGGGGGACAGTGGGCCAGGAGGCAATAAAGGCCTGAGACAGCATGGGGGGACAGTGTGCCATGGTGTGACAGCACGGGGGGACAGTGTGCCATGGTGTGAGAGCACAGGGGGACAGTGTGCCATGGGGCAATAAAGGCCTGAGACAGCATGGGGGGACAGTGTGCCATGGTGTGACAGCATGGGGTGACAGTGTGCTATGGTGTGACAGCATGGGGTGACAGTGGCCATGGGGCAATAAAGGCTGGGACAGCACAGGGGGACAGTGTGCCATGGTGTGAGAGCCACAGGGTGACACTGTGCCATGGTGTGACAGCATGGGGGGACAGTGTGCCATGGTGTGAGTGCCATGGCACCGTGTGTCCCTCATTGGTGTGACAGCCATGGGCACCGTGTGTGTCCCATCAGAGTGAGAGCCACAGTGTGACAGTGTCCCATCAGTGTGAGAGCCACGGGCACATGTGTGTCCCATGGGTGTGAGCAGTGTCCCCTCGGTGTGACATCCATGGGCACTGTGTGTATGTCCCATCGGTGTGAGCAGTGTCCCATCAGTGTGGCACCCATGGGTGTGAGCAGTGTCCCATCGCTGTGAGCAGTGTCCCATCGGTGTGAGCAGTGTCCCATCAGTGTGAGCAGTGTCCCATCAGTGTGGCACCTATGGGTGTGAGCAGTGTCCCATGGGTGTGAGCAGTGTCCCATCGCTGTGAGCAGTGTCCCATCGCTGTGAGAGCCACGGGCAGGGCAGCTGGGCTGGGTGGGGAGGCTCTGCCGCTGCTCCCCAGGGAAATATGCAGGTGGATTTTGCTCTGCAGCCCTGCCCATGCTGTCGTGTCCTTTCCTGCTGCGGGGGTGTCCCAGCACAGGCACTGCCAGCCCACCCAGCCCAGCTCACCTGGCTCAGCCCAGCCTGGGCTGGGCTCAGGGCACCCCTGCAGGCTCACCTGGCTCAGCAGGGGCCCGGGGGCCAGTACGGAATTAGCACATCCAATTAGTGTTCCTCAGCTTAATTCCTTTTCCATGAGTGGTTTTTGATTGTGTAATGCCGCTTTTTTTAGCAGAGTTATTCCTAATTTACGGAGGTGCAGAAGCAATACTGGCCTCTGTTACTTGTTAGATAACTGCAGTTACATATTAAATGTGTGTTATGGACCAACTCTGCGGGACACCCTGGACTCACACCTTTCACTTCCAGCCCAGGATCTGGCCCATGGTGCTTTCTGGGATTTTATTCCCGAGTGCTTCTCAGAATGCTGTGTGTCAAAGCGAAAACAATGCTGGATTTGGTTGTGTTTACCTGGAGAATTTTGCAGGGTAATCCATCACAGGTGAAAATTGAAGCTGCATTTAACTGCACTGAGTTTGTAGAGCAGCAGCCAGGACACACTGCTGGGGTGAGTGGAATTGGGGACAATTTTGAGGAAAAACCACTCAATTAGCAGCACCAAGACTGGACACAGGACCCCTGGAGCTGGGGGGAGAGGGCCCTTCCCCTTCCTGCTGTCTGCAATTAAAGCAGACTTAAACCTCTACCATTCAAAGCAATTACGTTTCTATATTTGTCTCCTCAGACCAAATTTACCCTCCTGCCGTGTCTCTTCCCCCTCCCTGAGCTCCAGGCCCTGGAGCCCCTCTGGAATCCCCTGGCAGAGTGAGGTGAAGGGAAAGCAAAGAGCAGAAACAGCACAGGGGATTCAGAGTGGTTTTCTCTCATTTTTCTTACTCTAGTTCTGGTCCAAATGTTGTTGCTCGTGTGACACCAGCCCGCCCCAAACGATAAATGAAGTGGATTAAGAGATTAGCTCATCACAGAGAAAATTCCACCCTCCTAATCTCCTGCTGGGCCTGTAATCTGCAAGACTTCCCCATTTTACCTCTTTTCTATTTTAACCTGAACTCTTAATGCCTGGCAGGAGCCCACCACCCCTCCGAGCCTCATTGGCTGGGGAGGGATTTGCTGGGTACTTAAATGTCCCCTTCCCTCCAAGGAGGGTTTTGTGCTTTTGGGTTTCCCCGGGAAGAGGAGCCTCCTGTGTCCATCCCTGCTGGAACCTGTACAGCACCAGGGGTTTCCTGATGCCCTGACCCTGCACTGCTGGGGACGCCTGGGCTTCAAAGGCAAGAAGCGGAATTTTGAGACTTTTTTTTTCCCTAAATCCCACAAACGCTCCGTTCTTGGCCGCAAAGGGCCCAGCAGTTGGTGTGGAGATGGGGAACATGGACGGGAAAACCGTGGAGGAGCTGAGCACCACCGAGTGCCACCAGTGGTACAAGAAGTTCATGACAGAGTGTCCTTCTGGCCAGCTCACCCTCTACGAGTTCAAACAGTTTTTTGGCTTGAAAAACCTGAGTCCGGCAGCGAACAAATACGTTGAGCAAATGTTTGAGACGTTTGACTTTAATAAGGTAAATATTGTCCTTCCCACTGGGCTGTGCAGGGCTGGGCTGGCTGGGTGGGAGGGAGGGAGGCAGAACCTGCTCTGGGTATGTGCAGCCTGATTCACTGCAGCCTCATCAATTGAAAAATCGGTTCTGGAACGTGAAAAATGCCAGCAGGAACTCCTCACCCTCTGCCTGCTCTGCAAGGACACAGAGGCTTCTCCCAGAACTGATATTTTCCTTCTAAAACAGGGGGGGTTTATCTGGCAGTCTTTGATCCCTTTAAAATGAAGTGCCCTTTAATCCTTAAACATTGGGTGTTGTGACAGTGGCTGTGAGGACAAGGGCTGCATTCAGTGAGTCCCCAGCACGGGCTGGGGCTGCTTGTGTTGTGGGAAACTGGAAACTGTGAATGGATTGCACTGGGGTTGATTTTATTGCATGGGATAAGGAGCTTGGAATCCCTGGGGAGAGGCTTTGGGATTTGGGAATGCAATCCCAGAGCAGGGATTTGGGAATGCAGTCCCAGAGCAGATTTTTGGGAAGCAGGTGGATTCTGTGTCCCCAACAGGAAACTGCATCCTCCTCTGCTTGCAAATGACCCGAAATTGCACCTCCTGTGAGATGAGGAATCTATTTTATGGCAACCCAAAGGGCTTAGTGGCATTAAAGTGGCATTAATCCCATTGACAAAAATGCAAATCAGGCCCTAAATCCTTCAGGTGTTTGGTTTGTGCCTTGGCCTTTCCCTTGCTCACTGCTGTGTTTGAATGCATGCCTGCAAAGGCAATTGATGCACAGGAAATCCTGCTGGGACTTGGCTTAGCAGTTATTTGTCCCTAATCTGGCTCCTGCAGCAGTGGGATAAAGCAGATGATCTCTGCAAGGTCCTGGCAGTGCCTTTGTTCACTGACACAACCCTGGCTTATGCTCTGTAGTGGGAATCATGGAATCCCTGAGATCCCTGAGCCCAGCTGCCACCCATGAGCTGTGTCCCCAGCGCCACATCCACAGGAGCCCTTCCAGGGAAGCGCCACAAACCACAGCAGGGATCCCTTCCAGGGCCATGGGACCGCTCTGGGGTGGGCACTTTAACAACCTCCTGGGAGCTGTGAGTGTCACAGGCAGCGTCTGGGGGCACTTGGGTGCCTGTGAGCTCGGCCAGCAGCTCTGCAGCGGTGCCACCGCCCTGGCTCCAGCTGGGCACCCCAAACCACGGCACGAGCTGGGGTGGGCAAACACCCAGCAGCAGAGGCAAAGATAAAAGTGTTTGTGCTCCAAACGTGGAGCAGGCACAGCAATGGCACAGGGACACGGGAGCACCCTCCCAGCCCCAGGTGTCGGCAGCGTGCTGGGGTCACTCCTGAGTTCGCTCCTCTGGAAATGAGACCCCAGGCAGGAGAAAGGAGCTGCAGGCGTGTGCAGGCAGGATGAGGCTGGGGAATTTATCAGGGCTCATCTGCATAAACCTCTGTAACCTCTGAATCCCTGCTGCTGCTCTGGGCTGGTAATTAATGCCTGGGTGTTAATTCCCTGAGCCCAGGCCAGCTCTGTCCCTGAGCCAGATCCACCCAGCCAGTCCCAGCCCCTAACGGTCCGTGCTGGGCTTGATCATCTGGAGGCCTTTCCCAGCCTTTATGATTTTATAATTCTATCATTCTACAACATTCCTGCCCCGATTCAGGTGGAACCTTGGCTTTCACCCCTGCACTCCACGAGCCCCTGGTCTCAGAGTGGGGGGACCAGCTCCAGGGGGAACATCAGAAGTGTCCAAAAGAATCCTTTATTGCCTGACTCTGCTTTTAACCTGACCTTAGCTTCTAACCTTCTGCTTTTAGGATGGCTACATAGATTTCATGGAGTATGTGGCAGCTCTGAGCCTGGTGCTGAAGGGGAAGGTGGACCAGAAGCTCAGGTGGTATTTCAAGCTCTATGACGTGGATGGCAATGGCTGCATCGACCGCGCTGAGCTGCTGAACATCATCAAAGTGAGTGGGGCCAAAGCTGCTGCTGTCCTGTGCCAGCTGTGCCTCCAGAGCCCCTTGTGCTCCCCTGGCAGCTTCCTTAACCCTGGGCACTGAAACTGGGGCTGAGATAAGCACTTGAATTTAATCTAAGGCTTTTCAGAGGTGAATGGCTGCTGGCTTATCCCAGCATGCCCAGTAAATCTTGTGAAGCACTGATGGCCTTTTTAGGTGATTTTAATCTCCAGCCTTTCAGACAGGATTTACTCCTTTTGAAGCCTAACTGCCTGAAAACAAGTTTTAGCCCTGAAAAAGCATCTTGCCTTTTGTGTCTGGTGATTTGGCCACTTGTTCTGATGGACGCCCACACCTGCAGAGCACTCAGCAGCTCCTGTGCCCCTCTCTCCCCCCAGGCCATTCGATCCATCAACCGCTGCAACGAGAAGATGACGGCAGAGGAGTTCACAGACATGGTGTTCAACAAAATCGACATCAACGGAGACGGTGAGGCCCTTCCTGGGCACTGCCCCTGCTCTGCCCTCCCTCCCCTGCGCTCCAGAGCACCAGGGTGGGAGAGCTGCCAGAGGGTGGCTCCCTGTGCCCCCATCTGCAGTGGGTCTGTGCTGGGCTTCGGGGCACAGAGCAGGCGCTGAGCCCCCATTGCAGGGTGCAGGGAGCTGTGGGGTTTGACAGAGCTTTGTGGATGTGCCCTGCAGGCGAGCTGTCCCTGGAGGAGTTCATGGAGGGCGTGCAGAAGGACGAGATGCTGCTGGACATCCTGACGCGCAGCCTGGACCTGACCCACATCGTGAGGCTGATCCAGAACGACGGCAAGAACCCCCACGAGGGCGGGCAGGACGCCCAGGATGCCCAGTAGCTCCCTGGGCTCTCTTGGCCTCCCCTGGCACTGTCACTGGGTCAGCTGTGACTGCACTCCCTGCTGACAGAACTGTCCCCTCAGCACGGGCACCAGGCACGGCAGGAGAGGGGTGCAGAGCTAAATACCACAATGTCCATCCCACACGGACCTGGGATGGCCTCTGGACGCTGCTGCTCAGCTCAGAGAGGGGACAGCCAGTGCTGCACGAGGCTGGGCAGGCCAAGAACTCACTGAGAACACCCCAGAATCGCCACCGAGGCCAAACCCCCCCAGCGGGGTCCAGCCAGGGCTGCCCAGGACTTGGCCCCGTGAGAGGGGTCCTGGAAAAGCAGATCCAAACCTTCTCCTTCCATTTAAATTTCCAGAGCAAGCAGTCTCCAGTTCTGGTCACTCCTTCCTTCACTCATTATTTGGTCAGCAGTGAGTAGTGAAAATGTGAGTTAAAACATTTGTAGGCTAGAAAAAGGAGAGGGGTGAATGCAGTGGCTTTTCTTTGTTTAAAAGCATTAAAAACATGGAATGGTGCCTTTTTCTAACAACCCCCTGGACTGTAAGGAAATGTTTCTCCCTGAAGCATCTGGAAGGAAGGAAGGAAGGAAGGAAGTGCTTCCAGACAAGCAGGATCAGCAGTGCAGGAACCCGAGAGGGAGCTGTAGGGCTGTTCCTGCCTGTGAGGAGCTGTAGGGCTGTTCCTGCCTGTTGTAGGGCTGTTCCTGCCTGTTGTGGGGCTGTTCCTGCCTGTTGTGGGGCTGTTCCTGCCTGGTTCACCCCTGGCAAAGGGCACCAGGAGGTTCTGACCCCCCTGTCTGCGTGGGTTCAGGAGGGGGGAGCTGCTGCAGAGGGCGAGACCCAGCTCAGAGCAGCACCTGGGGGTTCCTGCCAGGCCCAGAGCTCAGGGTGGATCAGGGCAGTGCCCTGGGGCTCAGCCCTGGCACCCTTTGTGCAGGGCCCGTGCCAGGGCAGGGCTGCCAGCCCCCAACAGCTCAGGCTGTGCCCTGGCTGCTCCTGCAGGGAGCTCCTCACCCCTGGACAGCCCGGGCCTGGTGAGGCAGCACAGGACACCAGGAAGGACTTCTCGCCCAGCTGAGAGTTTTGTTACTTAGCACTGGGTGTTTGCAATTCATAAGCAGCTTCCTGGCCATTTTTCCTGTGTGTCTTTTCCATTGGACAGAGTTTTACCTGGAAGCTTTTGTACTTCCAGTGCTATGGTGAGCTAATAAAGATGTTTTACAATATCATTTCAGGTCGTGCTTCTTCTGTCTTGCGATCAGTCCTCCTGTTTCCAGCAGCACAGATTTAGTGGCTCACACAAGTTCACCAATTGTTGTTCTGGGGCTCACAAACCACAGCACCTGGACAGGAGCCCTTGATGGCCAATCTGTCCACACTGAGCCCTGCAAGAGGGAGCAGCCGCAACCCCTCATTAGAGGTGGGCTGAGCTGTTGCTCACAGTGTCATGGAAGATCCTGGTGCAATACAGCAGTGTGACTCCTTCTTGCAGCAGAACCAGCTCCCCCACGGGTGACCAGCACACAGCTCAGAGCCCTTTGGCCCCGCACAGCACAGGGAGGGAGCTGAGCCCAGCGTGGCTTCCTGAGCACCTCCCTGGGCACAGGCACCTCAGCCCTGCCCGAGCTTCCCTGAGCTCCCCTCTGTGCCAAGGGGCAGCAGGAAGCGCCTTTGACCAGCCAGGTCTCTAGTTAGAAAGACAAAGATGTTCTAAAAGGTGTCACACCCCGTCCCACCTCTGTCCCCACCTCTGTCCCCATCTCTGTCCCATGCCATGCCATCCCATCCCACTATCCCATCATCCCATTCCATTATCCCATCCCCGTTCCCATTATCCCGTTCCACCCCATTATCCCATTATCCTGTTTCCCATTATCCCGTTATCCCGTTCCCATTATCCCGTTATCCCGTTCCCGTTATCCCGTTCCCATTATCCCGTCCCCATTATCCCGTTATCCCGTTCCCATTATCCCGTTCCCATTATCCTGTTCCCGTTCCTATCCCGGTTTTTGCCCCCCCCGCTCCCGCCGTTTCCCGTCCCGCAGCGCCCCCTGCGGGCCGCGCCGGGAGCAGCGGGAACGGGACCGGCCCCGGGACCCCGAACCCGAGAGAAACCCCCAAAACCCGAGAGAAACCCCTAAAACCCGAGAGAAACCCCTAAAACCCGAGAGAAACCCCCCAAACCCGAGAGA